>NW_022987689.1:9684672-10257172 GCF_902827165.1 Trematomus bernacchii | reverse complement strand
GAATGTAGTGCAAATTAAACTACAAAGTGTTAGCTGCAACACCAGGCATCCATATAGTTTAACGGACCAATTATACTGAAAATAAATAACTACCACATTCACAATTTAAAGGTGGGGTAGGTAAGTTTGAGAAACCGGCTCGAGATACACTTTTTGTTATATTCCATGGAATGCTCTTAACATCCCGATAGCAATGAATATCTTAAGTGCTTTGACAAAAAATCCATACAAATATTTCATCTGTGGAAGTAACTGGATGGCCTACCTGCCTGTCAGCCTTCCATCTGTGCACAAACTTATCTCGTGCCCTCATTGGTCATGTGCGCGTTTGTGTGTGTTGGAGGAGGGTCTCTGTAAGGAAGTGGGAGATTTTTTCCGGCTGTGTATTTTCAAATTCTAGCGATCTCGAGCTGGTTTCTCCAAAATTACCTACCCTACCTTTAAGGTAAAATGTTTGTTTAAGATAATTTGTCTGGCTTTTTCATAATAAATATCAATAATTACCCTTGTTTGGACTCAGATAATGTTCTTTAGTCTATTGAATGCATCCGACACATGGTCAGTACAGACTTCAGAAAATTGCAGGAGCAATTTAAAGGGGACCTATCATGCAAAATGCACTTTTGTACGTCTTTTATACATGAATATGTGTCCCCGGTGTTCCAGGGAACTCACCAAGTGTCAGAAAACACAACCCTCTCTATTTTCCTCCATACCCAAATCTCTAAAAAAGGGGCTGCAACGGATCTGATAAAAACTGATCCAGATTTGAACACTTACTGACGTCAGTAAAGTGGCGCTACGGCTATTGGGCCAACTCTCCACCTATCAGGGGAATGTGGGGTTGGGCCACGGCCGGCCATTGCCGCTCGAAAGCGCTGGAGACGCTGTAGTACATATGCCAGGCCTGTAAGTGGCGCTGTAGTCTGCCACAAAAGCAACGAAGAAGACTTCCCACGCATAGTTACCATGGTTACCCTTCTGTTTATTCTCCGCTGTGGCTTTTTTTCTCCCTGCCTGAAACGCTTGCCCGAGGGCAAGCGTTTGCTCCCGCTGCTTTAATTCAATGCAATCCCTCCCCGTCGAGGCAAGCACTGTAATTATCTCCGGTTAGTCCACCAGCAGATGACAAACACCCACCTCTCCGCCTCTTCCAAGGAACGAGGGGACCGTGCGGCAGAGTTTCAGTTTCAGTTTCTTTCGCCGGTCAAGATGTCCGTTAAAGTTTAAATCTTCCGGACAAAATTAGAAAAGTGCCGGTCAAAGGTCTTCTTTGTTATTTATTGAGCTTTAAAACAAATGAATAACGACTCTATATAATAATAGGCTATAATAAAACACGGAAGACGGAGATCTATGTTTCTCCCCCTCTTCTGACAGCCCAGCAGCTGTTCAGAGCGCGCTCCCCTCTCCTGCAGGGGGGCGTGGTCAGCTGCAGCTCACAGAATCAGCCCCCTGCTAAAACAGTGCTGGAGAACAACAAATAGAGCGAAATGAGGCATGGCTTAAAATCATGATCTGTTTGGTATTTTGAAAACAGAAACGTATAAATATACCTTATATAGGTATGGCCCTACAATATATCATTTAAATATAGCATGATAGGTCCACTTTAAATTATCTCATCACTATTAGCATTTTCAAATATATATATTTTAACAATATTGTTATTATTATAACAACACCAAATACAAGTAACATTTTTAAATCTCTAGAAGACCAAACCTTTCTTCAAATTGTGTTAAGGAAAAATAGAACATAATTTATTTAAAATAAGACAATAACCTCAGATTCAAAACTCAGCAAGAATGCCTAAAAATGAATCTCACTGTCAAATGGAATTTTTCCATCCATCAAAGTATTTGAAATGTATTTCATATCAGATGTTTGACTGAATCTCTGGCAAGACAGTATCTTTCAATTCCATTTTAAATTCCAATCTGTGCCAGCTAATCACAACGAATCACACAACAAAATCCGCCTCACGTGTATGCGAGTTGGCCTTCGTTATCATTTAAGTGCTTTTGCATTACTGGAAATCACAGGCAGATAGCAAGAGTAAAGGTTCCTGTTGACGTCAAAGCCTTTTAGGAAGTACACAGCCCTCGCACACACAGTGTATAAAGGTCACCCTGAACACACTTTAGGAATGTCAGATCTTAGGTTGAGTTAGAGCTCTGTTGTTTTTTGCTTTAAAGGTGGGTAATGTTACCCAATATCATACCTCAGTTATCGCTTTTACGTTAATGCTGTCGCAAACACTGCTCCAGTTTCGCCTAACTTTTGGGTGGTCAGTCAGCCAGCCAGTTAATCCACCATTGCCAAGGTCAAATAGTTGGCTGGAGGTCTGGTTACTTACGCCATAGCTCTGGCACTGCCTGATGATTTTCATGGCATTGTGTTATCTAATATTTCAGAATCTGGTCTCCCTTGCTGGGGAGGGAGGCTGGACACAGGGGAGGATCCACTTTCTCTGTCCATATTTGTTAGTCAATCAGCTATATGTACATTCCCGGGGTCAAATAAATGACAGAAGACCACAGCCTCATCCAAATCTCACCATGCAATTGTTTAGTCATCCACAAAACAGGTTTTCATCAAAGCAAACACTGCAAAAAGGAAGCAAAAGTAAAAGATAAACTTCATATTTTGGATTACAGTTCATGAAAGGCAAGGCAGGTCCAAGTAGATTATTGGCAAACAATTACAATAACTGTTAACTCTAGAACTACTTCTAAAGTAATGTTTTGTTACTTTATGCAGGTCAAATTTGTTTTTCTTCCACACAACTGTCAGGCCCAAAAGCAAAAGTAATAATAATAATATTATAAAAAAATATATAATAATAATAATTATGATTATCTATTAGAAATATTGACAAGAAATATGTTTCGCAAATGTATCCTCCCATAGAATAAAGTAGCTACCCTAAATTTGAGCATATCAAACATTTGACTGAATTTGAAACTGGCATGGAGCCAGATTTGGTAAACAATAGACATCACAAAGTCTGTAAGTAGCAGTCCTGCACCTTTGGTTATCTTCAAAGTGGATATTGAAAATAGTACAATGTAACCCAGCTTCCAAGTTCCATCTTAAATTATGTACAACATACTGTAAAGTAGAGTTTAATAAATGAGTTTAGCCGTCAATTCATGTACTTTAAGCCTTAAGTTTACAAAACACCTACAAAAATGCTTTTGTGAATGATTATGATATTGTTTTCCATAGCCTTAACACTAGTTGTTCCTGTCCTGTGACTGCCTAGCTCAATCGTTCTCATGTTCTTTGTTTTCCAGAGCATAGTCTGCACAGGGATGATGAAGTGGTACCCTGACCCGCAACACATCCATTGCATCCAGTCATGTGAGGTAAGAGCCAAACAGCCAAGCAGCAAACACAGGAGTTTTTTCAAATACTTTCCATCGAGATATCAGTCTAATGGAGGTTTCAGAAACCGTTAAATCAGTGACATTTCTATTTTAGTCTGACTGATACTGTATACGGCCAAGAGCTGCAAACTGAGTGCCTGACCTTTCTCCCTGCGAAAGATCTGCTGTTTTTAGTGTGGTGAGAAGGGGAAAAAGTCAACAAAGTTGTTATGGCTGCTTGTAGCTTTTGTAACACACATTTGGTGGTTTCCATGATAAACAGTTGTCATTTGGTTTCGATTGTAGCTGACACCCCTTATGTAAAGGGGCTTTAGGAACTGATTGTTTGGTAGCTCTTGTTTAACCATCTTGCACCTGTTTTCCCAACAAACAAAAAAAGTGTAGTGTATTTCATTTCTTGCATACCAAATCTACTATGTGAATATTTGTACTTACAAAGCCTTTAAGGTCAGAAATATATCAGTTTGGCGTTCACCCCTTTGTTATCACAGCTATTATTATATTATATTAATATATTATTATTGTCAAGAAAAGTCCACTAGAATACCCTAACAATTACACCATTTCAGGGCAAAACCACATAAAATGGACTGCCCCAAGCAAGACCTTCCAATAATCAAACATGAAGCAAAACCCAGTGTATACCTTTTGTCATCAGTGCGAGAGATACCAGAGCCAGTGTGTAATGTGCTTTATATTTCATGATGACAAGTTTAAGACAGAAATATTATATATTCTCACACTTCAAACTTTACAAGAATCCTTTTCAAATATGTCTGCCAAGACTAATGTATTATCTGATAAAGACACTAAATCAATCATTGCATTTTGTTAGATTGAGATGAGTTATTAATGCTGACAGCCTTTTAAATGTGTCTGCCAAGTTTGAAAAAGATTACCCTAGCGTGTGCTGAAACTCTTACTGTTATACACAGGTAGCCATGGCCGGATTCTTTATATGAAAACTAAATCCGTCACTCTTACTTTAGTCGAACTGATGAAAGATGACAAAACTTGACCTATTGTGTTAGCTGTGTGATTTAAAAAAAGGTATATGCCCAAGTGATGTTATCGTACCTGTACATAAAAAAGGGCTCTGAGAGCACATAGTAATCTTTGAACAAGTCTCGGAGAGAAGTTTATTACATTTCATTCTCCCCCTGTTTGTCGGAGGCTTGCTGATATAGTTCAGTAGGTCAGTCGGTCCGTACAACATTTTAGGTCAAAATCCATTTACACAACAACTGGCCAAAACCCATCAACTTATGATAACAGTGACATGTTGAAAGATCTTTAAAAAGAAAGCTGGTTAAGTTATAAGAATACTGTTGCTAGGCAAAGGCAAAATTGATGTCATGAACTACTTAGGCTAACAATCTAGCTACTTAGAGAATGCGTACCGTTATTCAGGAAATGCAAAAGCATAATGACATGAGAAAAAGATGAGGCCAATGGGAATATCCTAATTTTCTTGATGACATCATGATCTTCCTATCCTATCTTCAAGATTATTTCCCCATTACTCTGACCGCCAATAATGGCAGAATAATGTCAAGATGTTCTTGGTTCATTCCTACACCATCATATTTTGGAGTATAATAAACATTGTGACCTCTAGAGGCGGCAATATTTCAATTTCATAATTCTAAGTGTGCTGTAGTTTGTATCATAATTGGAAGTTAATTGCAATTAAATGTTAATATCTGCTCAGATTTGAAGCTGTGACAGTAAATCAACTATAATCCTAAAGCCGGATAGTTTTTATTTTGGCATTCATCCGTTGGGTTCAGAAAAGGCTGGAACTCCCGATGGAACACATAAACTGTTGATGTCTCATGGTATTAAAATATTCTTCCTACCTGCCAGCACAACATTTTCCCCTTCCACCTTTCCGTGAATGTTGCTAGGCAAAACAGTTTCTTATAACCCGCACCTCCATGACAACAGTGTAAATTACACCAGACCACATGTGCTTCATATGCACTATGCCAGATCTCATCCAGATGCCATCTCTCCCAATCTTTCTCTTTCTGTGCCTCTCTTTTCATTCTTTTTTAACTGCCAGGCACTGTAATGGTTTCATCTACTTTATAGCCTCAGAAAAAAAAGTGGCATCAGTCAATAATTACTGCATTGTTTTAATGTTGTTCTTAGAAAGTTCTCAGCATGATCAAAATGTTTGCTGAACTAATAAGGACAAAGAATTGAATAATGTTGTGTAACAGAAAGCCAATTAAAAGCATTGACTCATGCATCACTTAGTACGAGGCATTTAGGCAAAGAAGACAGAATCTATTTGGACCGTCTGGTTGGTGGATGCTGTGTTAATCCCCTTGATCACATCACGAAAAACTGTATAGTATCTTTCCAGTCCAAAGCAAGTAATAATAATAACTTCCACATTAAGGATCAAGCATAGTTGTGTTTCCATCACAATAATTCTGCATCAGGCCGGATATACACACATTTTTCTGACCCTAACTTCTGCCAAACAACTAACATATAAAGATCTTTACTGGCACAATCCATTAACACCACTTTGTCATTACTGTTGAAATACTTCAAGACTATTTCTAAGAAATATTTTCGTCTAGACATGGCTCTATTTCTTCCTATTTCTTCAGAAACACATGATGTAGGTGCTTAATTAGACAAACACAACCAAAGTAAATAAACTGATATACTCTTAGAGTTAAAGGCAGTCAGAGGAGTAGATATGTTTACTCCAGACAACAGACAATTGTTTGAGAGCGGAATCATTTATGGTTTTAAGGCTACATTTACAATACATGGACTACATTTGTCCAAATGTAGTAAAAAACACAGGTTTCTTCACAGAGGAAATATTTTGGGATAGGCTTTCTTAGCATTCCAAATACAAAGAATCAAGGAGGATTTTTGCTGGAACATTGGCATTAGACTGGCAGTGATTGTCATTTTAAAATGCGGGTATCAGACTTTAACACTAGAACCGCCAACGGGTCTATTTTACCCGCAGCTGTTTTTTGATTGTATGTAACTTTTTTTCAATAAAATATTAAGGTCTCCCAGTCCGTGACTTTTCCTGAAAGGGTGTTATGTAGCACCCTCTGTTGTTAACAATTGTCAATATGAAGTCAGATTGAAAAAATCGCCCAAAAGAAAATCGCCATTTATACCTATATCCGCCAGCGGGTAATATTTACCTCATAGAAAATGCAGCGTAAACATGACGTGTTGCTATAGCAACGCCTTTTGTCTACTGCGGTTCCTTATAGATAGAGAGATAGATTGAGAGAGAGATAGATAGATTGATAGATAGATAGATAGATCTGTACCTAAACAAAACACAAGTCTAACTCCGAGCGTTTAAATCAGCACTGGTAGCGATATTTTATACTTCATGCTATCTGCACAAACTATATCATATGACAAGCTGAGAGTCCACAGATTCTATTGGTATAAGTTTCATCCCTGTGCGATCAAAACTCACTGTTCTGTATGATAAATAAAAGAACACTGTACCTTGAAAATCAATAGCGGGTACATTTGACCCGTTGGCAGTTTTAGGTATACAGCGACCTCTGGCGGTTCTAGTGTTAAGTATGTGTTTATGTGCACTTGTGTCATCGGACACATTTTGGCTGCAAAATTACTTCTTAAACTTGCAAACAAGAAACATTTTACTTTTAAAAGGTTAAGGGATTAGGATAAATACAGCTAGATGTGTTAAATGTGACTGCTTGGCCTTGTATATGGTTAACCACCAGATTTCTAAAGTTTGTCTGTGCTTGATATAGACCCTGAATAAGGAGACCTTTACTTTGACACATTGCATTAGGAGGTAAGCCAAGAATACTTGTTGTTAGGATTTTTTTTTATACTCCAAAACAGTTCAATCCACATAACCAAAACTTAAACAAACTAAACTGGACATTTTGACCATTGAAAAATGTGGTTTCCACAAACAGCAGGCTATTTGTACAACAAACACAGCAGAAACTGCTCCCCAAAGTCCTGTCCTGTTACTGTGTCTTCAGTTCATTGCTCCAGCGATAGATATGGTTTAAAACATCTTAAAGAGGCAGATTCAGTTTAATAAACAGGTTTCACCCATTTACCGTGGTTCTTATAGTCTATATATCTTATGAACTGACAATCTTGTTCCAGAAAGATGGTAAGTCACAGAGCGACTGCACGTAAAATTGCTTTTTTGGGGTAACCTTTCTTTGTCTACGGCACGATGTATACTTTAAACTTCTTCTGACAACATGTTTATTTTTTTTACTTCTGAGAATATAAAAAAATTGCCAATAATTCACCAAGTACTAGAGTTACATCATATATTGCCGGGCAGACTACAGGTGACTGGGTTTAACAATCCACACACACATACACAGACTTCCTCTGAACTCCCCGAACTGTCTTTCCTATCAAAAGGGAAAACACACATGGAGAAGAGAGAAGAGAAAAAGGCAAACCTCAAACTCCCCCAACAACCCATTTCTGAGAGCTTTGGGTGAGTGGGGCACAGCTGACAAAGGAGGAGGAGATGATAAAATGTCTGCTATTACAAGGAATGATACAGGTACTTGGAAGGAAGTGATAAATAAATGTAGTGCCGTTCGACATATAATGTTCTGACGGAGAGCTTTGCTGTTTCTGATGACAGCACATTCTCCCTTTTAAAAGGCCAATGTCTGGAAGTGGAATATTTCTGTTCGCCAGGTGGAGGGTTTACTACTGCCATTTTGTAAGTCTCTTTTACACTTTTTTGAAGTTATTGTATAACACACCGTTATACACTTTTCACTTGACCTTTCCATTTCCTCGGGGAGAATAATGTGCATCTAACCCTGGCAGGCCTAATACTCTTTATGGATTTGTGCATTTCTGTCATTTCCATTTGTTTTCTAAAGAGATCTACTGAAATGAGCATGCAAACCTGGCCCTGGCTGTCCTGTCTTGTAATACCACTTTTTCCTCTTGTCCCTCTAAGTCCAACACGAAAAGTAGAACAAAGTAAAATTCCCCTGAGAGCTTGTCAATTCCATTGAAGAAAGACTCTGTGTACGTTTTGACAAGTTTGTTTAGAATTCTTTGATTTTCTTTATTCTTTGATTTTCTTTATTTTCATTGAACAGCATTGGGCGAACAGACCTTTAGCTAGCAGTTAGCTCAAATGTAGCCAATGCAAACCCAAGCTACAAGAGTTTAATCCTGGGGGACAGCTCTAACCCTCCTCTACATCAGCAAACTTTCTGTTGCTGCCGTTACATTGCTTAGACCCAGCGCTCAATCAGCCTGCTCTTTCAAGCAGTGCCTGGGTTTTGCTAGCCAAATCTGAGACGCCTTGGCTAAGCTAAGCTAATTTGTTCCAACACCTCTCCTAACCCAAACCAATAAACAAACTATCAAAACATAAACTTAATGCATTAACCCTAATCCTAACCCTACTCTGGTTATGTATGGCATAGCCAAAGATGCCTAACATAAACATTAGTCCAATTGTGTATTCTTGCCCTATTGTTAGTTAGTTGCTTCTTTTTTTTTAATAGCGAAGTCTTTTTCTCACGCTGTTGTGGACAGGCTGTACACATTGCATCTTTAAATCTCAGCAACAGAAATATGTAAGACTCAAATAAAACTGACAGCCGGCTTAGAAGGTCTGTATTATGCATGACTGCCCTATAAAGGTAATTTACGTACTAGTATTGAATTGGGTGAGGCATCTGTTGCAATTCTGGTAAAGTATTTACTCAGAAAAAGAACGATTAAATAGATTTATTTACGCAACGGCAGTTTAGTTGGGATAGGCAAGGGGATTCGTCAAGTAAGAAGTTCTTTGAAGTGATGAGAAAACTGCAGAAATCTTCTCTGCAGCTGCTCTCTCCCCTTGCACAGGTTAGGCAGAACCTTAAGTCTTTGAAATGACTCCATCAGCTCATCAGAGAAAGCCAAAAGTATCTTTGGCACTCAGCACTTTTTTTTCATATTTTTGGCACTTGGTGAAACCCTTAAGGTTTTGCCTAAAACATTAATAAGGTTTTCATCATGACATGTTTGAGATTCAATGTAACTTAAATTCCACACATTTGAGTGCCACTGCAGAGTTTCTCCAGAAGGACTTTCACACTGGCCAGAGCATTGAAAAAACAGTTGGAGGAATTGTCATTAACGGGTACTCAAAGTAAGGTGAAGCATACGGTAACAGTCCTCAAATAACATCTGTCTGTCTACTCTATCTGTCGTAGTTTTTTTTAAAGTTGTCTAAATGAGATGTCGAAAAGTACACCTCTATTGTTTGATTATTTTAATACATTTTTATGTCAGTTTATCCTATAGTTTATTTCTATAATGCAAAAAACTAAACAATTTTACATAACTTCATGGCTTCCAAAAGTGAAAGCAGTTTCTACTTGGGCAGTGGATTGGGTATTGGATCGTTTATCAGTACATTCATTATATTCCAACTACCTGTGACATAAAGCAGTTAGGACTTTAAACAAATGGTATTACATCATCTACTGTAAATGACAACCATAGTTATGAAGGTAGATATGGTGCAAAATGCGAGAGCTTGTAAAACCTGATATGAGCACTTGCAGAAAAAAAATCTGAGCTTGTGTGCATACATTTACACTTGTATACAATATCCACGTATCTGTGAACCAAATTTGAAGTCACAGAAGAAAAAATAAAGTTTTGCAGCTTGTAGAAAAAAAAAGAACTTAGTGATGAAATGTTCACTTGCAGAAAAATATATTTTTTTAAATAATGAATTGGGACACAGCAAGCTGTGACTGTTGCCCCTTTCACACGGAGCTAGAACGGGAGCTGCGTTGGTGTGAAAGGGGCAACAGCAGACTATGGCTGTGACTTGTGTGTGACTGACCCGAGCTTGCGCCTCGTCGTTCTGATAGCTCCGCCCCTTCGCTCCAACCCCCCTCCCTCCCCCCACATCTACAGGTGAAAATTACTTTAGCGACACATTCATCGCAAGAAGTGTAGCAAAAGTCAAGGCTGCAGATTAGTCGATTTATACTGCCACAGAGCAGATTCGTGAAGTTGTAATGACTGATTTGAGAGGTTGTAATAACCAAGTTGAACATTTCATCACTAAGTTCATTTTTTTTCTACAAGCTACAAAACTTTTATTTTTTCCTGTGACTTCAAATTTGGTTCACAGTTGCGTGGATATTTTATACAAGTGTAAATGTATGCACACAAGCTCAGACTTTTTTTCTGCAAGTGCTCACATCAGGTTTCACAAGCTCTCGCATTTTGCACCATATCTACCTTCATACATAGTAAACGTCATGCTAGAAAGTCGTATTTGGAAAAAGGAGTCTTTTTTATTATGGTCCTTGGTCTTGGAATGACCTTCAATCAAACCTAAAACTTGTTTTAAATTGAAGTTGTCTGAAGTCCTTACCACCAGCTGCTCTTGCAGTAATAAGTAGTACCTTTCTTACTGTCCTAATGTGCACAATGTAGTGACTGCTTTTTCGTCTTTTGTTTTCTTAGTTATGTTCTCTGTATTTTATATGTTTGTGTTATGTGTTATGTGTAACGTTGCTGCCTTCTTGGCCAGGTCAGCATTGAAAATGAGATTTTATCTCAATGCTTTTATCTGGTTAAATAAAGGTTTTGTTAAAATGTGTTAAGCAGCCACATTTACCCTTCCCTACCATCAGGTTTATCAGACACCTAACACCTTAAATAGCTGTAATTAGCATTTAACTGTTTAAGGCCTGACTACATTACACACTTACAATCAAGTGTCTTACTATGTACAAGAAAATAGGCCAGGAAGTACACATCGCATCTTTAAAGCTTGGCAATATAAATATGTAAGATTCAAATAAAACTGACAGAATCCCCGACATTTGCACTGTTGATTTAAACTGGCTGAATGTGTTAACCCCTGGATCATCAGAAGTCAATGTTGATTCTTAAATTAAGTTAATGTGAACTATTTGCTTTAAAAATCACTGGGTGGAAGATTCCCCTTAATATTGTTCAATAGATAGAAGTTGCCCTCTCATTGGCTGTTGTGTAAGCTTTGTCAGACATACTTATAAATATGTAACCTACTCTCTGGTATGACTAAACAAACAACGTGAATCATACTTGGATTATGCTGCAAGAGTGTTTATTTTGATTTGTTTCATGGGTATTTTTTCAAAACAACTTCATTACGGGAACATGTCTTCCACTTAGTGAAATGTGTTTCTGGGAAAAGTTCATTTTTTTTCCTTTCTTCTTTTATTTTTTGGCCTTCTCTGCCTTCCATGCTGTGCAAGGTCAAATTATCGTTTTGGGGAGTACATTAATACTGTTCTTGTTGTAATTTGTGTCTAGCCTTTTGGAGGGGATGGCTGGTGTGACACCATCAACAACCGGGCCTACTGCCAGTATGATGGAGGAGACTGCTGCCCGTCCACACTCTCCACCAGAAAGGTACACAAACAGACATGTCCAATCTGTCGTATTTACATAGGAACATTGATTTGTATCACTTTTATACCATCTGTTTTTGTTTTAATGTATAATGGAGTTAGTCTTTCAAAAGATAAAATATGCCCTATATCTGTCCGCCTTGTTTAAAAGGTAGCAAAGTGTTGTTTTGGCTCACTCCTTGCTTGCGTCTTGCAATCAAGATTGAGCTCAGAAGCTGTAGATGGATTCAAAGCCAGATTCTTCCTGTTTACAGTAGTAGAAATCCGTCTCTTTTGGCACCAATGCTGTGCCACTACGCAGGAGACTTCCACTAAGCAAACAAACACAGATCCCTGCTACTTTCCCCTCTCTCCTGTTAACGACTGCGCCTATTTGGTCTCCCTCATCTGTACTTAAAACAACAGAGGAGACCTGTGCCCTCCAGCTTTTCCACTCAAATGGTAAATAAGCAGGTTTTCACCACCCCATGCTGCTGTACACTTTCTCACCTCTCAAATTAAGCCATTGCTTTGCCGCAGAAGTCAGGACTTCAGAACACACTTAAGCCACGTTTACACGGAGACAAAAACGAACACGGAATCGGCTCAAGAAACGTGTCTGTCCACACGAGACCGCTTGACCCGCTGGAGACGCTGTAGTACATATGCCGGGCCTGTAAGTGGCGCTGTATTTCCGCCACAAAATACACCAAAAGCAGCGAAGAAGACCCCCTGAGCATGGTTGCCATGGTTGCCTGTTTGACCTTCTGTTTATTCTCCGCGGTGGATTTAGCAACATGTAGTTCATGTAGTTCTCCATGTCCACTTGTTGCTGATGGTTGTGGTAGAGGAGCTGTAGATTTTGCACTAACATCTGTAGCATGGTCAGTAGCCAGGGGCGGACTGGGACTACAAATCAGCCCGGGACTCTCGACCGGCCCACTTCGGTACTGCCGGCCCACCTCGGGCCCACCTCCGTCGCCGCAAGTAAATACCGCTAGTAAATTGTCGACGGGGGGGGGCAATTTACTAGCAGGATCCGCAGATCTACCCACCTTGGGAGGCGTTATCATTTGAGGGCTCCATTTCCGTGGTTCCCTTACGGCCCCGTCCATACGATAGAGAACTGTAGCGGATACAACCGGTTTCGTCTCTGTGTAAACGTGGCCTTATAGTAGTTATAGACATAATATAACTGATATGCTGTATATCCATTACCCAATACTACTTTTAGCTGACACAACTGTATCCCTTTGGTTAAGTCCCCATAAAACACATAAACATGTTTTATTTCGTCTCTGCAGTGCACATTTCCAAATAAACAACATTTAATGCAGGACTAATCATTTTGACAAATATGTTGGATACCTTTGTTTATCCATCCTAACACCATCTCCCTGGTGATAGCTTGTTCGTGCTCGCTACAAAAATGCAAATGCATCACATTACACTAATTGCTCTAAATGATTGCTGTGTATAGTGGGTGGCTAAGAGGAATGGTATGAATAATAATGAGCAAGCCCAGGTTGGGCCGGTGGTGGAAACCAGGCCGCTCATTCCCTCAACTGCTTCTACATAAACACGTCTTTTTTTCCCCTTTTTTTTCCTGTGCTTTCATGAGAACTTCACTCCTGTGTGGACATTTGGGAAGTAGCTCCCCCCACCCCTGCCCTCACTATACCCTATTTGGCTACTGTACAGCCACATATTCATGACACTCATTCAGGGGGCCCTGCCTGTTAATTCCTATGGCCTACAGTTGGCCGAGGCTCCGCTGTCTCCTTCATGTCCGCGACACGCCATGACTCACTGGCAGCTCCTTCCTAAACGGAGAAGGAGTTCAGCGAGTCTGTAGCTGCCATCGTAATAAATGAGCTGCCAGACTGCCACTAAATGCTCTTTTACAGGGGAGGGGGGGGAGAGGGTATGAGGTGTCTGACGGTCTGCGGTTGAGTCGGCCACCGTAAAACAGCAGCTCAGTGAGCGAGGGTCGTTCAGAGGAAGTCAACTAAACCGCCGTGAGAGTCAGCATCCTGACTGCCACCGCGGCTCCAGCAGAGCGAGGCAGCAGTGGGGGGGGGGGGGGGGTTGTAGTGATGGTGGGTTTGTTTGCAGAACTCTCACTTTCTACGTGGCTGAACTTTTGCTGGTGTAGGAAATTACAGAGTTTTAGTGGGACCCACATCAAATGTTTGCTCCGCTGCCAACACCAGAAAAAAAACATTGAGAGTTGGAATTTTTCCACTCCAACTTGCTACACTTTCAGTACACAAACACCGATGACCATGGTTTTGATCTTGACCATATTCTGCAAGTAACTTCAAAGAATGCTCCAGTATCTGCATAAATAGTCACCTGCATCTGAAATCAGATTCATGATTGAACAAACCTATTTGTGTCTGGATCAGTCTCATCAGGCCAGCTGCATCCTTTTAATGGAGCTCAGCCACTATTGGTTTTATTTACAGGGCTAGTTGCCGCAATGACAAGGGAGTACGGATACACGAGAGATGTTTCAGGTGGGATTCATTCATCGGCCAACAGAGGAAAACTCAAAAAGAAAAGATCAGAGCTGCCACGCCATCTATGGAAACACCAAATCATCCTTTGATTTGTTAACTGGAGCAAGAAACTTTAATCCAACAAAAAGCAGCCAAAGCAGTAAACACAGCAAAGAGCCAACAAAAAGGAAAAGCACAGTTGTCACTTTGAACCCCTTTTCTTGTCACATGGATTCTAATCACAAACATGTTGCTGTTAACAGCAGCAAATCCAAAATACTTGGCTTGGTTTTTTTGTGGGTGAGGCAAAAACAAACCCCTTGGAACCACCTTCGAAAGGAAGCTCGAAGGCATCCAAAGAAGGAAACATTTAATGGCTGCACAAATTTGTCTGAAATAGGACTGCTCGCATTTTAAGTGAAGCTCGGACCTTCTGGAGCTCGGCGAAACTCTAACACTGCCGTCAAACCCGTCTGCAATCAGCAGCGAAGGCCGACAAGCTGCTACCTCCGACTCTCCTTCTCGCTTTGCTTGCAGTCATCCTTATTTTCCTTCTCTGCCTCCCACTCTCCTTTGCCCCCCTCTCCCTTTTTTCTTTCTCTCAATCTTCCTCTCACTCCTTCTCTCCAGGAGCGAATGTTTACATTTCTTGCAACAGACTGCTTCGCGGGGCACTAGAGTTTATTTTGCAACCTGTGGTGATGGCTCGCTTCCTAGACAAGAGCTGGCAGCCTCTTGTTGTTGATTCTTAACATGTGTTCATCCGTTCACCTCCACGGCGGTGCGTTCCTCCCTCCTTTCCTCCGTCCCCTCGAGACCCTGAAGGTTTCTCGCCATTCAAAGGCCACGTTGAACCATTTGACATCACGCGCTTTATCGGCCTCTGGGGGGTCGTTGGAGTTCTCTTTGAAAAGTGTGAGGAAATTCAACAAGGCTACTAAGATCACGCTCAGGTTACTAAGCGGTACTCGCTTTTCAGCGCAAACGCACTGCAAGAGTGGGTGTGGGGGGGGTTTGTTCACTAGCTGCTAAGTCAGTTCAAGCAAATGTACTTTTTATTGTCTGTTTTTGCCATTCAAAGTCGAACTATTTGCTACAGTTGAAATGTAACAACCCTATTGGGAAGCCTCCTCAACCAGTGCATTTTTCAGTGATGCTGCTTTTTCTGTCCTGATGTAATGTTTCCTCTTGCCCTGCTGTTTTTAATCCTTCTTTTTAAGGCATTTGTTCCACCTTCTTACACTGGAATAGACCATATATGTGCACATCTCTTAACGGATTTGATCAAAGAGCGTCTCAATCAGTCCTAACCGGGGTAAACGACCAAATGGACTGTAGGTTTTCTTAGTTTAGTCATCCATTAAAAAAGACATCTGCACTAGTCTTGTGTTTTTGTTTGAATTCAGCCACAGATTGAAAGATGTATGGTGGCTCCGGGAAGCCAAGCGCTGAATGTTGTGCTTGTTTATTGACAGGTCATTCAGTTTGGGGCGGACTGCAACCAGGATGAGTGCACTTGCCGTGATCCGGACGCCGAGGAGAATAAGAGCAAAGCCAAGCACTTGGAAGGAGGAGGAGGAGGAGGAGGAGGAGGAGGAGGAGGAGGAGGAGGAGGAGCCGGAGGAGGAGGAATGCAATAAGATGTAGGGATGAAAGAGGCTGAACTTGTGTTACACAGTCAAACCACAGACTATACACCGCAACAAACCAACAACAAGTATTACATTTTTTGAAACATTTGTAATGCAAAGAACGCAGCTGAAGTCAGACTTCATTAAATGAATGGCTTATTTTTTTATTTTATATTTTTTTAAGTGATCTCGCTGTTAAAAAGCATCACATGAGTCATGTTGGTTTAAAAAATGTAATTCTTCTTCTTTAGCAGATCGTGAATATATTGTTTTCTTTTTTTAAGTTAAGGTTCATATTTACTGCTGTGTATGTTTATTTTTTTATTGTATTCAAATGTTAAAACTATATTCAATGTTGAAATGAGCGCCTAACAGAAAACACTGAGGTCCAGTTGAAATAGGGTTCAAATGCAGCTGCACAACAAAAAAGCTCATCATAATTGGATCAAATCACTATTGTAAATGGATTCAAGTGCTTTTCTGGACTTGATTAGTGACGGGATAAAGAACCCAAAAGAACTGGCTGTGCCTGAAGAATATTTCAGTACATGCAAAGCCCTTACTGTAAGGGCTACTGCTAGTAACTGTGTTTACTGTAGCACCCAGTTAGAAAAAACATTAGCATTCCATGGAATTAAAGAACCAAACTTCTAAATGATACTGAAAACAATTCAGATGTTGCAAGTTGTCTGATGGCTATTCAAAAACAAATGAGAACAAGTTAAGTGAAAGTGGACAAAGAAAAAAAGGTTGCCTGGTCATTTTTATACAAGTTTACTCTACAAAATAACAACCTAATCCCCATTGTCCTCATAGCAGAAAACAACAAAACCTCCCAAATACTTAAATTAGTTTCAACCTCATTACCAGATGCTTTAGGAATGTGAAAGGATACACATCTGTAAAGACTAACATGTATAGACTAATATATTTTCATCTAACATATCTAACGGATCACATACTAGGTACACGTCAACACTATTTATATCACAGATCCAGTGACACACATTATATTCAGCATTTGCACAGGTCTTCCCAAACCTCTATTTTTCATTTTTTTCAGTTGAATTTACAAAAAGAAATGTCCTAAATTAGGTCTACGGATTGTAAACAATTACACCCAAAGCTGGAAGTCAGATATTGACTTTCCAATCTAAAAAAGTGTTGGAGGTGGCAAAATGGTGGATAAACTACATAGACTTGGGAAGCCTGGGTTTAAGTTTGGCTCAACACAGCCTTCAAACGTCTCTGCTGCTTGCATGTTAGCTTCTGGTATCCATTAGCCAGATAAAGAACCCCATATTGTATCTATACAAGTGTAATCATGTTCTTTGTGATATTCTACAGTCCTTTATACTCTATATTAAATAAATAGCAACTTTATATCGACCCTAATAATGTCTCTGTTGATTCGGGTTACGTTCGTTCACACAGGGTGTGTCTATTGTGGGTTCTTTCTTACCATCTACAAATGATATGTTATAATAAAATGTGGCACACACACACACACACACACACACACACACACACACACACACACACACACACACACACACACACACACACACACACACACACACACACACACACACACACACACACACACACACACACACACACACACACACACACACACACACACACACACACACACACACACACACTCTGTCTTTTCAGATTTCATAATGGGCTCAACTGCAAAATAACTTAACGGTGTTTACTATCCTTCTTAGTTAGAGATGTGCATGGAAAGTAACAAAATAAGTCAAATGACCAACATTTTATTTGTTTTAAATGCTGCGTCACGGATTGCTTACAAAACAGTAAACCTCCCTTTCTCTGCAGGCTTTTGCCAATTCAACAAATCTCTAAGGACTTTAATAGATCCTAGAATCTGATCTAGAGAAGCAAATAAACAAGTTTCTCGGCTCTCAGTCTGGTTTCATATGCAGAATGCCGTCAGAGATCAGATACATGTGGATATCTGTAATGGTTCAACCATGGACATTATCCATTGTCTTATTAGACTTGGCCCTACAGTGGACTGATTTCCACATGATTCTCATTTACAAATTCCTAGTAGGCCACATTTTTATGAAGGTCGTATACTAGATCAATAATTTCAGAATGTGAAATACTATAAAAAAACATAGTAAAAACCGGAATGCTTACAGTTTCAATAAAATGTCATTGGTTGTGATCAGAGATCTGTTTATGGGGCAAATATTTCTGTATACTACGCTTCCCATAATTCATGTTTCTAAACTGTATTATATAAGAAGTGAACATAGTTACCAATTTACGCCATTTTTCTTTCGTTTCCAAAATACTGTGTGGTAGACCAGTGATTCACACGGTAGCAATGCATGTAAAGCATGCGTTGCTATAACATCTATTTTTATACTTAATGGAACCATCATTAACTGAATAAACATCATGTTATACTAAACAACACATAAAACTAGCGATTTGGACCAAAAACTTGTAAGGAAAATTATTACTAAGTTAATATATGAAGTGATAAGTAGAACTTTTCCTCATAGACACTACACAATCTGACTTATTTTTTCAACCAGTGAAAAATGTATGCATGTTAAGCGAACTTTCAATGTCATTATTTTTCAGAACTGGGGGTTTCCACTTGACACCCACACATCTTCACTAACTCTGACTGTGCCCAATTCCATACTCCTAGGGCAAGGGTGACCAAACTACGGCCTGGGGGCCGAATGCGGCCCGTTGCCCACTTTTAATTGGCCCGCAGCAAATATATTCCGTCAATTAAAGTTGAAAAGATGTTCCAACAAATCTTACTTGATAAAAAAAAGTATACCTCACCTCTATGAGGGGCCCAGGCCTTCGTATTTATTTCTTTATGTGGTCCTCAGTGAAAACAGTTTGGACACCCCTGTCCTACGGCAAAGACTGTGGCTGCCATAGAGTGAGAATGTGTTTGCGGACACACCGACCGGACGAAAGGGCGAGCTAAAGAGCTGCTAGTCACAGCCATAAAAAAAAAGCCAGCCAGTATGTTGGAAGAGGATCAGTTAATATTACCATTATGAAATTAATTCAATACTTTGACACACCTGCTGCTCAAAGTCTGAGTCCTCATCCCCATGTGACCCAGGCAGTAACAACAACAACAACAACAACAACCTGTATACCCTTTCCAGTTCCTACTCCTAAAGAAACTTGACATGACTTGTCATACAGAGGTTTTCCTCAATCTGCATCCTGCACTTGTGTTCTGGTCAACTTGTGAAACGTCCTCACCCTCAGCCCAAATACTGTTCCAAGTTCAACGTCTGCATCTAGCCAAGTAGCAACAGTCCAAATTACTGGAAGTAGTCCTGCTTACTTGTTTGGACTTCAGGTAGCCAAGTACCCCAGAATGCATTTCACGCCTGTGATATTTTGAGCCAAGTTCCAAACTATTTTGAAAAAAAAGATCCACAGTGCTCTGAAGTTCTCTGAAGTTCAAACACGTATAAAGAAGGCGCTCTTTGGTGGGGGGACACACACATTCAAAACAGAAGAAAGGTCCAAGAATTTGAACATAAAATACACATATTTTTGCCCTCTGGCAAAAAGATGGCTATTTTATGGTCAAAGTCTAAAAACAGAGAACATCTTTTAAAATAAAGCTTTGGTAACAACCCACACGTAGCCTCAAAAACGGTCTTTTTCAGGGGATTTTAACATTTACAAGCATATTCTTCTTTTGTGTGTTGTTTTATGATTTTTTCAGACATCTGACGAAATGTATCAATACAGCCACGTTTCATAATATATTCTTTATTGTTCTTTGAAGTAGCAAAGATCAAGGTGAAAAAGGTTTGATGGCCAAAGACAGTTTAGACAGAATAAAATCATGCAGATAGTATATGATTGGTTTACATTTTTCACAAGGGTCAAGTGCCTTAATATTCCACTTAATAAGTTTGTCAAATGTCCCATTTTTCTACGACAGAATGTCATTTCGTAGTTCTTTAATCAACCAATCACAGTTTATTACAAAGGTCCAATCCAATTTCAGCAAAGAAAGTAAAGCCTGTTGCATTTTACATGCACCAAGTGGATTCATCCAATTAGTAAGCTACACAGCAGATATGACCATACAATATTGTATCTACTAAAGCACACGTAAAATGTTATACATTTATATACAGAAGAAAAAACACTGTACTGCGTTATGTGATGCATTTATGAAATACTTTGCTGCCTATACAAAAATCTACAAGTGTCCATTTTAGTATTCACATATGAGATTTGTTAAAAATCAGCAACTAATATACATTTGTTGACATCAATCTCCAACATGGCCACTGCACAAAAATAAAATAAGAACATAACAAATAGAAACTAAAGTTAAAATATACTCACAAGAAAGAAACAGTTTTAGTAGAGATGACAGATAAATCTCTCTTACTTTGAATTATGTGAAAACGATAAAAGCAAAGGTTTTATTGAACATGTGGAGAAACAAAGCCTCTCTTTTGAGAGACTTTGAAAGCAGCTCTTTTGAAAAAAAAACTCTTTTGAAAGCAGCTTTACCTTTAAATGCAAACTAGCAATACTACATTCAGAAGGATATATCACAAAAACGTTATGATAATGTTATGTACAAGGTTAGTTTTTATACTAAAATAACTTCCTGCTGACAATCATCTCTTATCTTTCTTTTACTTTTCTTGTAAAATCTCTTCATCTGCTTTAATGCCACCTCACTTTTCTTACAGAAACATGGATAACTTTCTAAAATACTGGCATTTCCTTAAAACGTTGCACAGCATTTCCTTTTCAATGTGTGAGAATGTCAAAACAAGACATGTGGGTACTAGTTCATGAGGCTGACTTTATTTAAAGTATGTAGAAAAAAATACAGCCACCAATACCAAATCATAGCTGGCATACATGATGGTTCAGCGCATGATGTGTTCACTTGCTGCATGTGTTGCAGTTCTTCATAATTACGACAAGCATCAGAAGCTTCAAAATATTAACGATGTTCAGGATGTACCAATGAAACCAAAGCTACAATAGAAGCTGGATCCATTTTCATGTACATTTTACGAGAAAAGGACCTGCTGTATTACCCTTTAAAACAAAGATCTGACCTTTTAATTTCTGACTGAATATAAAGAACCCAAATGAAATTGCGCTTTACAATATTGACTACACCATCAAGATGACAGATTTATTCCAACAAAGATTCAAAAAGAATGTGCCCTCTTTATATATCCCTTTTTTAAATGAAGATTGTTCAATCCAACAAAGAAATACAGTGAAATAAAATGCAAGGTGTTACGTTTAGTTTATCTAAGATAAATGCATTTAATGTAGAACTCTAGGTTAGCTCCCCAATGAGATTACATTTCATTGTGACATGGAATGTTTTGTGGTATTCTAACTTACTAAGCAATGAAACAAAGGGGTCTTCTTTGTGAAGCATCTGCAGATGTGTCAAGTTTGCATTAGATTTCACTTTATCATTGCAAGGGAAGAATAGAATTCAGAGAGTTGTCTGGATCAAAAGAGCCGCAGATATTTAGGTGAATGTATCTATCTTGAAGCTCTGATTAGACTTTGAATATATTACCAATAATGTGGTAAAGCTAAATATAAAATGTGGCATTTCAAATTATATTAAAGGTCACCTATTATGCAAAATCCACTTTTTCATGTCTTTTATACATACATATGTGTCCCCTCTGTGTAAAGAGACTCTGAAAGTTTCAGGAAAAAAGATTCGCTCACTTTTTGATCCATTTATATAAAAACCTGTCAGATTTTGGCCACTTTATGATGTCATAACGATGTTTTGGCTTGTGTAACCATTAGCCAATCACCAACCAAGGTAACCCCCCCCCCCCCCCCCACACCTTATCACCTGAATCTCCTCCTAGAGCACCATTATGTTCTTTTTAACCAAATATCTCTCAGAGGGGCGTGGGGAGTGGCTCCTTATTTTCATCTAAAGTAACAGACAGAGAATCAGCACTTTTGAAACAGGGCTGAAACAGAGGGGATTATGGGATGCTACAATGCATGATCTGTTTGGTATTTCGAGCAAAACACTTGAGAGACATGTTTTGTATATATCTGAGACCTATAATATATCGATGAAAAACAGTATAATAGGGGACCTTTAAGAATTTGCTTATGACACTATAAATACATTAAGCTAAGGGAAACAAATGTAAAATCTGCATTCTATTTGTTTCTTTGTTGGGTTTGACACATTTCCCATATTCCTGTACACATTGCAATAGAAACCTTTAATAGTTTCACAGCTCCTTGGGCTCGCCGTAGTCGTTGTACATGACGGTAAGTGTCTGCTCGTCGCAGGCCTTGTGGACGTCTTGGCCCATGTGAGACCAGTTCAGCCCGAAGGCCTTGGTGTCAGTGTAGCGGCAGGACAGGAACTTGAGGGACATCCTGCGGAGGCCGATCTTCGGCTCCTGAAGAAGACCCTTACACCACGGGTTGAGCTCCCCTAACTGGGAGAGGATGAGGCCGGCCTTCCTGTTGGGACAAAGCACAAAATAACTCATTATGGTTGCTTTGGATGCTCTAATCCGTAAACATGTCAGAAGTAGGAGACAATGAGCAATTATTGTTCAAAAACCAATATAAATAAATATATAATCCTGTTTGACACCATCACTAAATCTTGTCCTTAGCATACTTTCTCATGTCTCATTTTAAACGTTCCTTTGCTCTGAGCATCTATTAAAGACTGTTAACATTGGAGTTCATTGAAAGCCTGGTGCATCTCCTACATCAGATACCTACAGACACATCCCAAGCGTCTGTAATGGACGCCCTAGCCTTGAGACCATTTTGTGGCAGCATAACGAAGAGAAAAGTCGTTGAAATGCAATGAACTGTGAGAAACACTTGTTGCGAAGTATTTGAAGGAAGGTGGAATCTCAGCGTTGATGCACATCAGCCTTCAGAAACATTAGACTGTCCACAGTTCATAAATCACAGCGTGGCTCCGCTGTTGTTTTAGAATGACATCACTGTGTGACAGAACCTAAAACCTACCCATCTACCACTGCTTCCCGAAGGGTAAGGTGCACTGTTACTGAGACATTCCGACTTTGACCCAAAGCACACACTGGCTTCTGAAGCTCTGTATCGGAATTATGAAAGTAAAACAGTGGAAAAACGAATAAATGAAGAAATGAATGGCTGTGGCAGGTAAAGAGCTGTAATCCTGGCTGGAATACTGCTGGGAGAGCCTATTAATGCCTTATTTCATCCTGTGGCCAAACCAGGCCAGCTGAAAAATCATCTCTGTGAGTAACATGATGCACAGAGGTCACATAAATACATCTCATAGCGCAATAAATAATCATTAAGTCTAATGCAGCCTGTTCAGCACTTGAAGGGAAATCCTGTCAAGTGTTTGTCTATGGCAGCAGTAGGAGATTTCATTCATTCCACACACATTTTCTCCTCGTTCTGAAGCCAAAGCAGCACTTCTACAGCATGTCCCCATTCTGCCAAGCCACAAGTCTGCTGGACGCAGCCGAGTCACCAGAGCCACATTATCCTGATGAACTGATGACACGTCAGAGCGCCCGGCTACACATTCAATACCACCAGTTAGACAAAATGAATGGCCCTACTGATATATTCAACAAAGAGAAAGTATGTATTTGAAGGGTTGTTACCAAACTGTGGACTTAATGCTCTACACTCATATTACAAAATGGTTAAACTTAGAAGCAAAAGTTTGTCTTTGCCTTAATAAAACTAGAGGAAAATCAGGTATAAGAATGATTTGTTTGCAAAGAGTTACGTTAGACACATTGTTTAACGAGTGTTAACAATTGTTGTACAAATAAAAAATAAACATTGATTGATTGTATGAACATGATAATGCACGTTAAAACAGCTGACTTAGTTAAATTATCCATTATCATTAAAGTTTTCAGCTATCGTCATACAAATTGAAAAGGACTAATGTCTTCTTTTTGTGCTTCTACTTATATTTATTCCTTGTGTTGTATAAATCAGTTGAATGTAAAATGTGCAGGTGAGAGCATCAAAGTGACTTCACAAACATACTTCCCCAATCCATCATGTGCTCTCACCTGGAAGTCAGATCTGATGCAGGTGTGATGATGACAATGATGATGATGGTCATGCAAATGAGGATTGATGGAGAGGTATGAATGACGAAAACAAAGATGATGATGATGATGATGATGAAAAGGGAGTTGATGATGGAAGGGAAAGTTAAGGAGTTGATGAACACTGGTTCTCACTTGTGATTTCAAAGGGACTAATAATACTAAGACACATATATTGGTGAATTTAATGTCAGCGACAAGTATCTCAAATCAACTGAGGTTGTACTGTTTTAAAATCTGAGTTTACAAAACATGTTTTTTTCCAAATGATAATCATAAGGTGAACACCTAAGTTTAAATAGTAAACTTTTTTTTCTCTTTCTTTAATTCACGTTAAAATCAGCACAGGTACATTGCGAATAAAGAAAAAAAAAGAAAGAAAGATAAAGAAAATAACAATAAAAACCAAAAAGTCATATCTCAAATAAAATCTTTGTCATATACAAATTTGGTTTTCGTTGCCTTCTTATTCCTAATATTATTAATAGTGGTGCCATATTGCTGTAATTCTAAGTAAAAGTGTGCAAAATTAGGTTTGGAGTCAGTTCATCATGTTTTGAGTGTGAAATGTTCCCCTTGATAACATTTCCTAAGTTTAAGCTGAGTGTCTCAGTCCTTCAGGTGCTCTAAAATAGGTAGGATGGAAAGCTTCAGAACAGTTACAAAATGGCCTTTAAGGTGAGAGTTTTCACATACTACGAAATATAAGTTTCTGAACAATATTTCATTATCTGCCACTAGGGCTCTCTCGATCAAAACAATGCCGTAAGATGGAGTTTGTAGAAGTAGTGTAGAACTATATTCATTTGTCACGACTGTCAGCTTCTCCCAGTTAGGATTCCTTCATTGTTTCTCTTTCAGGAGGATGTAACCGTGGGAGATGAATTATCCTCAGAGATCTCCCTTCACTTAAACAAATGGACTAGGTGAGTAATAATGTTAAAAACACTAAATAAAGCATTTTCAAAAAGATAAAAATTGCTGTTTGGCTGCCGCAAAAGTTTGCTCTGCTTGTGTCTATAATCACTTTTGATAAAAAATACAATAACTATGATCCATTATCGGGTAAAAAAATGGCTTAAAGGTCCCATGTCATGCTTTTCCGGTTATTACCCGTCCCCTTGTGTGTTATGAAGCTCTTTCTGCATGTAAACGGTCTGCAGAGTCAAAAACCCTCAAAGTACACCCTGTAGCGAGTAAAACTCTAACACAGAAAAGACCTGTCTATGCTGCCCCAGAACGCCTCGTTGGAGATTTCTCATTTTCCATTGTTTTCTTCCTGGGTTTTGTGACGTGTGAACACCCAAATCAACAACAAATTACCGGATTGGCCCAAATGGACCAATCCGCGGAGCACCTCACACCAGGATCCCTTGGCTAACTAACAGGGAGTCCCCATTGACTTGCATAGAGCTCCCTGAACGCTGGTAATAGACGAGTTGGGATCGCGGAGAAATGCTCTCCGCAGACCCATTCTCACAGCGTTATAAACCTTTTTCTTACTCAATATCAAGCCACACTTATTGTTTTTACTTCGGTTGTGAGTGTTTGTGTGTGCTCAGGATGAGTTTTGCTTGTTCTCGCTGTATCGCAGACCCGGAGACCTGTCTGCTCCTCGCAGCAACAAGCCTCGCAACGTCCCGACCAATCAGAGCACACTGGGCTCACAGGGAGGGGGGGGCAGGAGCTCCAACAAGCCGTTTAGGACAGAGAGTGAATACCTGGTGAATACAAATACTATACAGAGATGCTGTATGAGAAACCAATGTGAGTTTGGAAAATTGCACAATTTAAATATATTCTAGTAGACCTCAACAATGGAATTATGATCAGTAGAAATGGCCATGACATGGGACCTTTAAAACTGGAAAATCTACATATCTATGTATAAAATACATAAAAAATGCATTTTGCATAATAGGGGACCTTTAAAGATAAAATGTGAGTTTGATTATAAAGTTAGAGGTCAGAGACTGGAACTACAAGCACCAATACGTATGTTGGCCGTTTAATTATACTAGCAATCAAACAAACAAGTAAAAATCATTATATAAATGTTAGAAATAGCACTAGTCTGTGGCCCTGGATAAAACCAACCAATAGAAGTTAGTAAGAAAATATGTTTTTATTTTATTTGTAAGTTTTGAGTTTCAGTCTCCTTGGAAAATAAATATCCTCTTTTCAAACACTCTTTCAAATGATGACCCACACATATTTATTATTCTGTTAATACGCTGCATTTCTTTGGTGTTTTGAACCTAAAGTTAGCACAGACAAACACATTGTAATAATACAGACAATGTGTGGTCTGTGATTCCTACAGTATTTCATCCCCCCTCTTATACTGACCCCGAATCAACTGCCGCTCCGTAAACATATAGCCCATCACCATATTTCCTGGTATGTGCTCATGTTATTTCTGGACAATGAGTATGTTCTGTATGCCATAATAGGCCACAATTCATTTCAAACAGTCAAGGAACTTTATATCAAACATATTTCTGTGTTATTGTTGGCATTCCTCTCTGATTTGCAAACCATTTTACTTATAATGATACGTGAGAAGCAACATCCTCTAGAAGTACTTTCCATATGTTATTGAATTGTTTTTGGAATTGGAGTGTATTTTCAGTGTGATATGTACATATGGATGCTCAGCAGGAAGGCATATCCACAGAGCCATAACAGCAACCTCTGCGGCCTCAGTAATGATTTTTGCTCTGGAAACTTCATAGAGAGAAATAACAATTCAAATGATGTCAGTCTTCACAGTCAGCCTGTCTGCAGACAAGAACGCGTGTGTTGGTACTGCCATACTGCCATTCATATCATTTTTGTGAAACCTCTTTATGTTCCCAATATTTTGCCACAGATTTCAGCGGTTTGAGGAAATCGGGGTATTTATTTGCTTTGAATAAAGAAAAAAAAGTGTGGTTTGTTTTGCTTTCATTTTTCAGGAGAGCAGAGGAACGTTTCACAGGTTCCAAATAGCAACGGTTGTCACCATAAATCCTTTTGAACGTAAAGGAGTGGAAAACAGCTGAAAGTAAAATCCTTAAGGCCCCTTAAGAATCTCCCCCAAGCCAAAACGTAAAGGTTCCCTATTATACTGTTTTTCATCTATATATTATAGGTCTCAGATATATATAAAACATGTCTCTGAAGTGTTTGGCTTGAAATACCAAACAGATCATGCATTCTAGCATCCCATAATCCCCTCTGTTTCAGCCCTGTTCCAAAAGTGCTGATTCTCTGTCTGTTACTTTAGATGAAAATAAGGAGCCCCTCCCCACGCCCCTCTGAGAGAGATTTGGTTAAAAAGAACACAATGGTGCTCTAGGAGGAGATTCAGGTGATAATTACCTTGGTTGGTGATTGGCTAATGGTTACACAAGCCAAAACATCGTTACGACATCATAAAGTGTCCAAAATCTGATCAGCTCATTTTCAGACAGGTTTTTATATAAATGGATCAGGACAAAAATAGCGAATCTTTTTTCCTGGAACTTTCTGAATCTCTTTACACAGAGGGGACACATGTTTATGTATAAAAGACATGAAAACGTGGATTTTGCATAATAGGTGACTTTTAAGTGGGCTTTTTACATGATTATAAGCAATGTGAATAGATATATGAATACAGACATGATCAAACGTTAACACACACACACACACACACACACACACACACACACACACACACACACACACAACACACACACACACACACACACACACACACACACACCACACACACACACACACACACACACACACACACACACACACACACACACACACACACACACACACACACACCGGATGGGCCGCCAGCTCTAACCACTGAGTTACACGGCAGCCCATCTGGTGGTTGTTTTGTCTAACACATTTTGTTTTTGTACTGGGGCCCAGTGTCTGCTACGCCGGAAGCAGATTCGAATCCGACCTGCAGCGCCTTTCCATGTGTCATCCCAACACTGTCATTCTTTAAACAAAGGCCCAAAAAATACATTAATTAAAAAACACCGGACAACACCAAGTTTATTTACAAGGTAGCCCCGCCTTAAATCATATCTGAGGTTAGGGCATTAAAACACTCAAGTCAATCAGACATTGAAGTCCAATTTTAGCCCCAAATGAATCGAGCCACAAAGTTTTCTAGGAAACATTTCTGCCAGATCGTCCTAAATCTGGCAAATCTGAAATGTTATGATTCTACGGTGCCATCTCCCACATGGCTGCTATCAAAATATCTGTTATGAACTGTGATGAGCTGTTATTGGAGTAGTTGAATTGTACATGTTGTGGCTAAACTGTAGTCTTGGCTAAAACTGTGCTGATATAAAACTGAAGCTCAGTAAACACCACACAGTCATCATCTTTCAGCCATCTGCCGCTCCATTTTATCTTTTATTTTCAAACAATTTTCTCTTGGAAAAAAACTTAAATCGGGGGATAAATCATTAAAGTACTTACTTCCATCATCATCAATTAGGTTTATTTTATCTATTTAAATGCGCGTGTTGATATTGAGTGTTAAAGCAATGCATTTTCTAGGAGACAGGGAAATAAAATCTTACATAAACATACAAATGTAGAACACCACACAT
The DNA here is from genome assembly GCF_902827165.1 of Trematomus bernacchii. Lineage (NCBI taxonomy): Eukaryota > Metazoa > Chordata > Actinopteri > Perciformes > Nototheniidae > Trematomus > Trematomus bernacchii. The sequence goes on along the minus strand of NW_022987689.1, from coordinate 10,228,471 downwards.
CTTTTCTTCTGTTTTACTATATTTAGCTGCAGGGATTGACTTTTTACTCTAGCATTCTTGATTAGGAAGAGCAGAGAGCAAATATACTTAACAGAGACATGACAAAAACGTCCCTACGTGTCGTCATATCTGCACTCAAAATATCTCTTGGCAAAATAAATTAGAAAATCATTGTTGTTGGTTTCATTATTAATTACTAACACATACTCAGTTTCACAGTAACCACTAAATCTGTGCTGGATGAGGAGCTGAAAGGCATTACTTGGATATTTAATAGTTGAGGGGAGGACAAAAATACACAGAGTAAAAGAGCAAAGCAAACAGTCTGCTGTGATTATGATTATGAATTCCTGAAGGAAATTCCAACCATAACAATACGTATTATCACAAGAACTCCTCTGATTAGAGGAACTGTCATGTAAAAATAGAGAGAAAATAAGTTCATCAAAGTCCACGGAGCCTAACCAAGGACACTGTCAGATCTGAAACTTCCATAATGGAGCATTTTCTTTCAGCCAAGCCAAAACATGTTTAGAAGTTTAGAAGTCAACAGCCATGCAGCGAGCCTAAAACAAGATGGGTACTCTTCTGGCGATGACAAGATCTGGCCCTCAGGAGGAGAAGTGTCAAGCCTTGGAGACAAAGCCTTTCGGTGAGTTTATGGTTTGAGTTAAATCGTCCCGCGATGTTGCATGAAAAAGGCAACAAATATGTCCTCCGCAGGATGCCAAAGTGTCTCGTCAGTGAGATTTGATATGTTTTTAAAGACAATATCTGCCGCCACACGAGAGATAAAGCCACAGTGGTTCATTCAGTTGTTTCCAGATATTGCTTACTTGGCTGATAGGAGTTTACATTGAGTCAGAGCCTGAGCCTGTTATCTGTATTTTGACTAAGTTAATGAAAATCTTATTTAGGCCTCATTGTTTGTGACAGGAAGAGAGAGGAATTCCCTTCATAAAACATTAAGCTGATTTTAGGAAGATGAAACTCTCTGTCTGTGGTCTGCACATCTACAGTGTGTGTGTGTGTGTGTGTGTGTGTGTGTGTGTGTGTGTGTGTGTGTGTGTGTGTGTGTGTGTGTGTGTGTGTGTGTGTGTGTGTGTGTGTGTGTGTGTGTGTGTGTGTGTGTGCTAGAGGGGAGTATGTCTGCTCTATTGTTTACTGTTGGCGCTAACCAGAGATGGGGTCGTTACTAAAAAAAAGTAATATATTACATATTACATATTACTTTAAAAAAAAGTAATATATTACACTACTTCGTTACTCTCTACATAAAGTAACTCGTTACTTTACTCGTTACTTTACTCGTTACTTACTCGTTACTTTACTCGTTACTTTACTCGCAGGGCCGGCCCGCCCCTCCCTACAGGCAGATCACGCAGACTGCTAAAGTTTCAAATGTTCTCTTTAGTTCAGTTTCCATTGTCGCATAAGACTGATCCAGATAGCTCTGACCATGGCTGTCCTCTGTCTCCTGCTATCTGTATTTTGCGCAGTATATCTCTGAACGATGCGATGGTGATTCCACTGTGCAAATGGGCAACATTACCTCTACTATGAAGGATGCTACAAGCCTGTCCATCTCTGCTTTGGTTACCGGTCCTCCAAATTCTAATTTGTGCCGCTTCGGAGTCGGCGGCGGCGACTCACAACATCCTCACTCTGGGTTCGGGGGTCCGGTCCTTAGCTATTAGCTTCACCTTAGCATGTGTTCTTTGCAGGTGTTTGTTGAGGTTTGACGTGGTGTTTGCAGCAGTGTATAACAGCTTCTGGCCTGGACACAGTTTGCACCTCACCGTCACATTCCTGTCTATTCTTCGGACGAACTCAAAATAATGGGCATACCTCCACCCCTCGAAAGTTATCGCTGACTCTGCCATGTTTATGCAGCACTGCAGGAGATGTGGACATGCAAGTCGCGCAGATTACGTACATATAAACCTGCGGCGGAAACCCCTCTTGTCTGTCAGTGTGATTATGACTGATTTTATAAAAGTAACGAAGTAACGCGTGTCGGGGCAATGTTAGTAACTGTAGTGTGATTACTGAATTATAAAAGTAACGCGTTACACTACTCCGTTACCGACAAAAGTAATATTATTACTTTGTAACGCGTTACTTTGTAACGCGTTACACCCAACTCTGGCGCTAACACAGATTGTTTGGGTGAAAGAGGTGTATTCCTTCTCAAATGGCCAAAGAAAGGGATTTAAGACTAATCCGGATTTAAAGGGAACATTTGGATTATTTCAAATGGGGTTGTATGAGGTACTTATTCATGTTGTCTAAAGTTGGAGTCCCAGGATGGAAGTCAAGCAATGTACCTATGAACACTGGCAGCATCAACATTTAAAAAAAAAAAAAAATGAGTATCTTTTTTGTGAGGTGCTGCCGGGTCACGATCAAGATGGCAATTTTTGTGCTTCCAGACAGTTAAGTAAAATCACAACTCTAATTATTACACAGTGAGTACACAGCAAAAACGTGTCAATGAAAGATGATGTCAACAAACATCACCCAAATTCGACCCAGGAGATGCTAGTGGAAGAAGACAGACTAGGAGATGCTAGTCACTAAGTTTACCAGGTAACATCAAGGACTTCAGACCTGATAATAAACAACAACAACTAACAGAAATACTTTGAACATTTCCACCTCTTCACCGTGACTGTCACGATCCTAATGTTATGTCACGTTTTTAGTTTAGTCTGTCTTGTTTTGGGTGTTATTTTGTAATTCTGTTCTCCCTGTCTCTTGTCTTCCTTCCTGTGTTTTTCCTCCTGTGTCTGATTGTCTAATTGTGTTCACCTGTTGCCCTTGTGTTTCTACCTCCCCTGCCCAGCTGTTTCTTGTCCCGTGATTACCCCTCTCTGTATTTAGTCTTGTCTCTTCCTGTGTTCCCCTGTCGGTTCATTGTTGGTTTTTCCTGTCTCCCTCCATGTTGGTCACGATCGTTTTTTGGTGATGTATATTCCTTGTGCTACCCATGTTATCCATGCCATGTTTTTTGCTCATCAGCTTTGTAAATAAAGCTCGTTTTTGTTTCTAGACCTGTTACCTCTTTTTGTAGTCTGCATTTGGGTCCTACCTTTTCCACACATCGTATCAGAATGAACCGAACAACTATGGACCCAGCAGATTTTTATTTTGATATGGATTCGATCTCCCTAGAGTACACTCTTCAGTGTCATTATGCTGAGTGGAGTAGAACCTTGGCTAGAAGGGACAAAGAGGCTGTCCTCAAAAAGGCACAAATGGAGGTGGACAATGTTCCCTCTCGATTTCCCTCTCAAGTTCCTTCTCTAGTCCCTACTCAAGTCCCTACTCTATGTCCTGTACCGTTGGGGGTCCCGCCGACTACTGTTCTGCCGGGGGTCCTGCCAACCCCATGTCCTGTTCTGTTGGGGGTCCCGCCGACTACTGTTCTGCTGGGGGTCCTGCCAACCCCATGTCCTGTTTCGTTTGGGGTCCCGCCGACTACTGTTCTGCCGGGGGTCCTGCAACCCTATGTCTTGTGCCGTTGGAGGACCAGTCGACACCTGTCTCGCCGGGGGTCCTGCCAACTCTATGTCCTGTCCCATTGGGGGTCCCGCCGACTACTGTTCTGCCGGGGGTCCTGCCAACCCCATGTCCTGTTTTGTTTGGGGTCCCACCGACTACTGTTCTGCCGGGGGTCCTGCAACCCTATGTCTTGTGCCGTTGGAGGACCAGTCGACACCTGTCTCGCCGGGGGTCCTGCCAACTCTATGTCCTGTCCCATTGGGGGTCCCGCCGACTACTGTTCTGCCGGGGGTCCTGCCAACCCCATGTCCTGTTTCGTTGGGCTCTGGGCTGTCGACCCAGACCCGTCCTCCGGACCCCCTCCACCCACCCTTTTCGAAGTATTGGACTTTGTTTGTGTGTTATGGACGTCTACTGTAGGATCCGTCCCTCGAGGGGGGGGGGTTCTGTCACGATCCTAATGTTATGTCACGTTTTTAGTTTAGTATGTCTTTTGTAATTCTGTTCTCCCTGTCTCTTGTCTTCCTTCCTGTGTTTTTCCTCCTGTGTCTGATTGTCTAATTGTGTTCACCTGATGCCAGGGGCGGACTGGCCATCGGGACGGTCGGGACGAATCCCGATGGGCCGGTACTGAAGTGGGCCGATTGGACGATGTGGGCCGGTCGGATAAGTCACTAGCACCCCCCCCCCCGTTGATAATTTACTAGCGGTGATTACTTGCGGTTCCGAGGTGGGCCGGTCGAGAGTCCCGGGCTGATTTGTAGTCCCAGTCCGCCGCTGCCTGTTGCCCTTGTGTTTCTACCTCCCCTGCCCAGCTGTTTCTTGTCCCGTGATTACCCCTCTCTGTATTTAGTCTTGTCTCTGTCCCCTGTCGGTTCATTGTTGGTTTTTCCTGTCTCCCTTCATGTTGGTCACGATCGTTTTTTGGTGATGTATATTCCTTGTGCTACCCATGTTATCCATGCCATGTTTTTTGCTCATCAGCTTTGTAAATAAAGCTCGTTTTTGTTTCTAGACCTGTTACCTCTTTTTGTAGTCTGCATTTGGGTCCTACCTTTTCCACGCATCGTATCAGTGACAGCCGAGCCATGAAACCAAAGCCTTTATCTGCGCTCTCTTTTAAACCACTGGAATCCTTTAACAAGGAGTCATGTTTGCGTTTTTAGCATTGGAATATACAATGAGCTTCCGACAGTGAAAATACAAGGCCCTCTCAATCCAAATCAAATCCAAACTATCAACATGTTTTAGCAAGAAAATACACACAACTTTTCAAAAGCTTCAATGTTGTTTCACCATTACATCTTACAGCTCAATAACACACCAAACATGTTACCAATTTGGAAATTGAGACCTGGTGAGAATGTAAATACATCCATTGGTCTTAGCAGAAGACTACACTCTCCTATTGCCATTCTAGTTTGGTTGAGGGAGCAACTTCCATGTGCTGCAACATCAAATGAAAGTTATTCTTTAAAAAGGAGTCTTTAAAGTGTGCCAGCTGCCAAGGATTATGTGAAGATCCACAGTGCGGCCTTCCTCTTTTTCCTCGGCAACCCGCGGCTCTCGAGTCGCATGCGACTCTTTAAGGCCTCTACTCTGGCTCACTTGAGCTTAGACAAAAATAAGAAGGAAATAAAATAAAAATATTTGTAGGACTATTTATATTTTGTTGCACGGTTGAAAATGTTTCGTATCTTGTATTTTGAGGTGATACTGTGACACGTAACATTTGTTTTAAAAACGGTTTTAATTCAGGTTTAGGTCAACTAAAATATGCGTCACATCCTGCTACGGTCCCGCACCAGCGCCTTTTCTTGCAGGTGAATAACCTGACCCCCGGCTCGATGAGCGAACTATGGATAAATTAAAGAAAAGTAAAGCATCGGAAGGAACACAGAGGGTTTAATTCTGCGTGGACAGAGTTATATGCTTTCACAGCAAACGAAGCTGGCTTACCGCTATGTTTGATATGTGGAGAGAAGTTGTCAAAGGTGCAGCAGCCTTTACGTATGGGAGGAAAAACACGGGAGAGGAAGACAGCAGATGATCATAATTCAATCAGTTAACTCTTTTTAGGGTGCAGCTATATGTTTTATTTATTTCAAAGTGGGCCCATTTTAATTATATTCATTTTCTTCAAATGTGCAGAGGACTCCCCAAGTGCTGTGTTGATTTATTTTAAAGTAGGCCTGTGTATTTTTTTTAATTCTCCTTATAAGAGTTCTTTGTTTATTATTAGAGGTAAACTGTTTTGTATAATGTAATAAATAATACATGCAAAGAAACTGTAGTTTTTGTCTATGATGTAACAATATATACAACTTTATAAGCTATCAAATATGTTTTGCAGCTCCAGACAAAAGAAATTGGTGGAAAAGGGGGCAACATGGCTCTTTTGGCCAAAAAGGTTGCAGGCCCCTGGCTCAGACAAATGTTATAGATAGAATCTTTATCCGAATATGAACATATGATTTATTCATGCTAAGGCACAAATACAAAGAGAGAAATCTAAATCAGACCCCACCGTTAGAGTCAACCTTTGTTCAACTGAATGACAATGATCACAATGATCTTCGGTCCTATAGCAGAAACTGGCCAACATCAACACTGGATGCTTGGAGAGTCAGAGACTTTGGCTGACCATTATTGTGGTTCGCTAAAGAGGATATTGGTAGTATTTTTATCCTGGCAGCCATTTATCTGCTGCATCAGTTTTTCCCAACGGTCGGATAACGTCAGAGAGAGAAAGTGTTTGACGCCACAGGCAACACTTAGACACACAGCAGTGTTGCTGTTAGACCATTAACCTCGCTGCTTGCCTTCTCACTTTGTAACAATGGTCAGCATCCAGCGCTGCGTCAGTGAGTCTTTTCTCACACCAAACCAGAGACATAGGAAAGTCTAATGCTCATTTGATGAACTTAGCGAAACAAAACAAGTTTATACTTCCTTTCCCCCGGTTACCAGGCCTCACCTTGAATGCACTTCTCTGCTGCTTTCCCAGCTCTGAGGTACCTTTTATTAACATGAATCACCCCTCCCTTTAACTAAATTGGGGGGCAGTTAATCTAAGCGTATTTTAATGGAACACTTCAGAAGCAACTCCCTCAATTACATCGACTTTTTCCAGCGTGATCCCGATTAAAAACATCCTTTCATTTGGGGCGGGGGGAACCCACAGACAAAGAGGGAACCAGAGAGGATTAGGGGAAGCTTGGTTAATCAGTTTCACCTGCCAGAGTGAAAGCACGTCCCACAGACTGCCATTTATAAGTATAATTTACATTGGACACATGGCTCTGTTTATAAAACATTAAGCCACAATTTTACATTACGGGTACTTATCCGTCGTTTTTTGGGGGGAAAACGGCGGGCCCTCCCTGGTTGTGCGTTACTAAATGGCCTCGATGATGTCACAGGTTAAGCTCACTCGGCTTCCCAGTCACATTGAATTAATTTCCCCCTGTAACTGTAATTCACACAAACAACCGCTTACAATCAAAGACAGCGCTTTGGAAGCTGGGAACAGAACATCTGCCTACCTCGGAGAATAAAAACAAGAGTCGGACGCAGCCAATATTTCAATGGGCTGATCCCATGGACATTAGTCTGGGTAGGCCGCTGAAGGACAGGTTCGTATGGAGTTTTGTTAGAAAAACGTGTGAAGGAAATGCGGCTATGTTTGCTAGGTTTCGTTTAGAGTCATTGGGTTTTACGAAGAAGGGCTTCACATACACACACATCTCTGTAATTTCAGAGGCTAATCACAGGCAACACATCGTTAAAACAGCTCTTTTGGTTTTCAGTAAAAAGTCTCAGGGCAGAGCTGAAGTGCTGTTCTGGGTCAGACTTTTATGTTGTTGGGTCCTTTTAATACATTGCCTTTGAAGTGAACGATCAATTTACTAGAAGCAATGCATGTTTGAGGGCACTTCTGAAATACAACCGACTCCAACATTTTTTCCTTCCTTGTGTACTGCAGTATCAAAGCAAAAGGTCTGCTTATAAGACGCTCAATCCATTTCCAAATTCTAAAAGGAAACATCGTTTGCCTTGCTTTAAAAGCTAAGATTTGCATTTTATCTCGGATAAAAGCGGTCTGTACCTGGGTCCCAGCTCATCCTCACACCTCCAGGTGAATTCCCCAAAGCTCTCGTAGCGCTGGTTGTAGTGGTAGAGCACGCGGTGGAGTGTGGGGGCCCCCAGGTCCATTAGAGTGTTGTAGGCCGTCTGCTGCTCCTTCCCACTGGTGTAACCATTGAACAGGTTGTAGATCTTATCTGAGATTTCTGGAAGGGCAAACACAGTCATAGGTCAACAACTTAAAGGGGCCCTATTATGCTTTTTGGGGTTTGCTCTTTCCTGTAGTGTGTGTGCAGGGTTGGGTTGTAACGGAATACATGTAACGGCATTACGTAATCAGAATACAAAAATCAAGTAACTGTATTCAGCTGGCGTTACATTTGAAAAACGAGTAATCTGATTACAGTTACTTTCGTAAACCTGAAGTGAATACATTTTGGAATACTTATTGGAATTATTGGTGGAAAAGTTTCCTCACAAAATGTAATATTCATTACCGGCAGAACTGTGTGCACACTGCACAGGCTGCAGCATGTCTGTGAGCGAGAGAGAGATGCAGCGTGTCTGTGAGGCCCCGCCCCCGCACGCAGATGAGAGAGAGAGATCTCTTTTAAAATATATTGAAAGTCAGAAACGGAGATGGTTAGATAAAATGTGCAAGATAACGTTTATGTAGCATTTCTTTATTGTCGAAATGATAACATTTCATAACGGGATAAAATCAAAGTGAATGGCCTGCTGCTGAATGCATGGGGCAAGTGACTGGAAAACGTTTTAAAAGTTATTACATCGTTTCAGATAATAATAATAAATAATAATGATAATTCATTCTATTTAAGGACACCTTACAATTAATAAAATATTCTAAGGAAAGGTTTAAGACAGGACAAAGAATGCAGTCCGGGTGATGTTTTTTATGTGGAGTGCAGATGAGAGAGCTGTCCAGAATGACACCAAGATGTTGTGTTTGAGTTCTTGATAAGCCATTAAAACAGTAAAATAAGTGTCTCCTGTTCACCAAAACATACCCATCTGTTATGGAAAAAGAAAGTATTCCGAAAGTATTCTAAAAGTAATCTGAATATGTTACTTTTTTAAGACACGTAACTGTAACTGTATTCTGATTACTTTCAGAGCCATGTATTCAGTAACTGATTACACTGATAACCCTCCCAACCCTGTGTGTTATTTAGGTTTTGTTGCATGTGAATGGTCGACAAAGTTCCCTCAGTCCAGAGGGAGTTTCTCTCCTGCACACCGCCCCCCCGCCTCCATTGGACTACTACTTTACTTCTGTAACATATTGACATCACTATGTTACACTCGTGCTTCTATTGGTTTGCACTACTATTGGCAACATCTCTAAGCGGTTGATTTATCAAAAGCTAACCAATAAGAGAAGACTGGGCTCTGGTTTCAGACAGAGGGTGAAAAGAGGTGCTGCAGCACAGGCAGGATGAGAACAATAAAGACACAGAATGAAACAAATATATATAAAATAGAATATTTTCAATTAATTTAAAAAGGATGGTTGAATTTTTGCTTCCAATGGGTGATTTGTTCCCCAGGTAAGGAACTTATCCACCTGTCATGGTTTACAATGCATATCAAATCTGTCCTAAGTAGAACCTATTGTATTTCACACCATTATTTTATTTCCAGGCTTTAAGTTTAAGCCAGTAGTTTTAAAATGACCTGGTTGGAGCATATTTAGCATTGACCGATTTAAATGAGCAGCAGGATCCACAGTGACTATAAATCTCAGGCTGGTACGGATAGTGGCAACATATTTCAGCATTTCTTTAAAGTCAATATCCTCATGGAATTGTAGTTTACCGTGTCCATAAACAGTGCAACTGCAGAGAGGAAAACTATCTCTCTGTGACTTTATTACTCGCATTATGATCTGATCTTTAACATCTGTTTTGTGAGGTCTTGAAATAAAACAGCAAAATGTCTGTCCTTCAAGTTAGCTACTCGATTACTAAAAAAAGATGGAGCATCTCCTTTATTAAATGACTGACTAAGCCTGTACATAAATGAAGCTGTTTCAGACGTTGTTTTTCACAATCACCTCGAGCATATTTAAAGTGTTGGAACATTAAATCTCTGTGAGCCACCTGTGATCACTAATAAAGATGATTCACCCCTCTTGACTCCTGCCCGTGTCTTTCCTCACCTTGTGCTTTGACGTCATCCACAGTTGGACACGGAGTTTTGATGGTGACCTCACTGGGGCTGGAGCGGCGGCCTGTGTTGTCTACTGCCCACAGCCGGAACCTAGACACATAAACACACGTGAAGCGGATTATAGAACCTGCTGCTAATTGTGAGTGATACATCGTTTGCTACAAAACCTAATCTAAATCTGCTGTAGCAACATCACATCATCATTTCCCTGTGAAATCAAATAAAAAGGCTCCGTTTGTTTATAATGAGACTTTCACTAGTGCCAGACTGACAATAAGCACTTCTTTACAGAGCTAATAACCTGTCACTTCACTGAATGAATATCTCCACCTAGTGAGCTTCCTACAAACTGCATCCACCTGCAGCACCACGGGCTTAAAAAGAGTGGCAGAGAAGACCATAGAATTTTAAAAAATGGATATTTTTACTATCAGCCTGGAGATGTGTTTCTCTTATATTGCAGGTAAAGATAAAACAGTTGACTACACACATGCATAGTTCACTGAAAAAGAGAGAGACTTGGTTCGTTTCCAGCCTCAGACTCTAAACGTTTAAACATTTCCAACATGTCTTAGCGTTTTGGACTTAACTTTTTATGCAGCTGCGGAGTATGTTTTCTGTGTCATGCTTACATAATGTGAATACTTCTCCCCACACAATGCATTTCCCCCCCCACACAAGGCACTGATCCAATGCTTTGTAAGTGCTCTGTCTGTACAGAAAACATGAGGAGTGGGTTGCAGCCTGAAGGGAGAGACGTCGCCGTGGCTTGAAAGATGAATGAGCTGCCAGACAGGGAGGAGAGAGTCCCGCTGATGTCAGGATTAAAAGGGCATGTGTAGTGTAGCTGCTTATCCAGCCCACATACATCCAAACTCTTGATATTTTTTTCTCATTCTTTTCTCTTTCTCTTCTAACCCAAACTTTCCCTCTGCTTCTCCATTTCTTTCTCTTCACCCTAATCTGCCTTTTGCCTCTCAGAGAAGTCCGCGTGGCTTCCCTCCTGGCAGGCTGTCTGTGAGATAAATGTCAGCATGTGCATGAGAGCATCTGGTGTGTGTATCTGTGTGTGTGCAACACATTGTTAAACTGCATACAGACATAAAGACAGAATAAAGACCTATATGATTGTAGATAACATAGAGTAAACATTTCTTTATTAAACTGTTTTTATTGTATTTATCTAACATATTTGTGGGGACTGTGAAATTAATTAATATATTAATAATGTTTTTAACACCAAGCTTAAACTAAAATTACAGGAATTATCACAATTCAGATTCAACTAGCTTATATTAAACCAAAAACATACCTTAGCCAGCCTTAAGGGTTTGATGCCAGTCAGTCACGATAATGGTATGCTAAGGTCAAAGTGAAATGTTAGAGCTAGGATGGAGGCTAATTGCTACATATCTCTTATGGAAAGCTTGTTGGCCCTTAGCGACTTGTCATTCACAAGGTTGCCACGCCGTAAAGCATTCACTGCTTTATCATATATTTGGAGTCCCAATTGGATAATAGCGAAGTATGTAATCTTTTCATAGGCTTCTATGGAGTTGCCCCTTCCTGAACATCTTAAATAAAATAAAAACTTGCCTTAAAAAATGAAGGTTTAGGGATTTAATTCACTCTTCAGTTGTTTTGATTCACGTTGCAAAGGTTGGTAGGTTGCTCTTTGTCAGTATATAGCTCAAATGTTCATAAACCACAAAATGTATGTTGCTATTTCTACATGAGTTTATAACACAAACTGTTGCAAAGTAACTTTGATGGAGCTTCTGTACTTCCCACTGCTTACTTTGGACCAACTTTGGCTAGACTAAACACCTCAAAGCATCATAAATGTTGCTAACTACAGCTACTATCTGTTAGTACAAGTTGTTTGTGGCAAATAAAGCATTTTTCATTCCTATTATAATTACTACTAATCTCATAGTATACTGTCTTTGCAGTAAGTATACCAAATCAGCATGGTTAACCGTTTCATTATGACAGGAAATGATACAATTTGTGCAACGTAAGACGTCAATCAAACTATGACTTTGAATGACGCTAACAATTAAACAACACTGAGAGAAAAGCTAATATTTTTCCAAAGATGATTTCTTGTTTGTTCTTTCTGGAGCTGTCTCACCACATTTGCAATTACTTTAATCTTTTCCAGCTGTGAATGGCTTCTCCATGTCCAATGGGCAATGCATTGTGGGACAATTGTTTTCAGCAGCAGCATACTCAAAAATGAAAGTTTTTCAGCCAGAATAGTGGATTTAATTCAATCATATTTTAATTGTGAACAGAATCCATATTAAAGGTCACCTATTATGCAACATCCACTTTTACATGTCTTTGATACATAAATATGTGTCCCCTCTGTGTAAAGAGATTCTGAAATTTTCAGGAAAAAAGACCCCCTCTCTTTTTGTCCTGATCCATTTATATAAAAACCTGTCTGAAAATGAGCTGATCAGATTTTGGCCACTTTATGATGTCATAACGATTTTTTGGCTTGTTTAACCATTAGCCAAAATTCAACCAAGGTAACATCCCCCCACCTTATCACCTGAATCTCCTCCTCGAGCACCATTGTGTTCTTTTTAACCAAATATCTCTCATGCCCCTTTCACACCAACGCGGTTCCAGGGCCGGTTCGGAGCTAGAGCCTGATAAGCACCGGTTTTTCCTGTTCACACCACAGCGGAGCCGCCTCTAAGCACCGAAAACCGGTGCTTACCAAGCACCAAACATTTTTCGGTCTAGAAGCAAGAAACGCATACGTCACGCTTAGGTCGGAGGGGGGCGAGATTAACCTGAGCTAACAGTTTAAGGCAAGTACAGCCAATAAAAGTTGTAACAAGCAGTAGCGCTGAGCAAAGTGACTAGAACGCAACCACACACTTATAAAAAAAACACACTTTATAAAGTCAGGCAACACTAACCAGGCTTCGTGTGATTCTGTTTATTTGTACCTTACTTTGACCATCTGTTCACTGTTATTGATCATTGTGGAGAGCAGGCAGACGTTTTGTTTTGTATTATAGCAGCTATCGGATGGAATCAATACATGGGCTGCACAGGTTGTCATGTCCGACTATCACAAGTAGAATCATAATGAAAAATACGCCGGTAAAATGTGCCTGTATAAAACGGTTTATGCCACAATAGGATAGCAACAACAAGTAGTCAAGATAGTCAGTTTAGCTTCGGTTGCTATGCTAACATCACCCATTTTATACCAGAGAAACTTTCATAAGTGTTGTGATGCCAAACAGCGTCAATTCATACTGAAACACATTCACTTAAAGGACACCTATCATCAGGGGTGCACACAACTTTCTCAGTGAGGTACTCAGATGAGTACCTGGAGTCAGTGTTTGGTACTCCAACTTCTGGCGATTGTCAACGGGGGGGGGGGGGGGGGGGGGGGCGGTTGTGGAGTACAGCGCTTCGCGATTAACAACGCTCTATTTGCTGTTCTCCAGCCCTGCCAGCCAATTCTGTGAGCTGCAGCTGACCACGCCCCCCTGCAGGAGAGGGGAGCCGCTCTGATCAAGTCAGACTAGGGAGAGAAAAATAGATCTCCGTCCTCCATGTTTTATTATATAGAGTCGTTATTCATTTGTTTTAAAGCTCAATAAATAACAAAGAAGAACTTTTCTAATTTTGTCCGGAAGATTTAAACTTTAACGGACATCTTGACCGGCGAAAGAAAACCTAACTGAAACTCTGCTGCACGGTCCCCTCGTTCCTTGGAAGAGGCGGAGAGGTGGGTGTTTGTCATCTGCTGGTGGACTAACCGGAGAGAATTACAGTGCGTGCCTCGACGGGGAGGGATTGCATTGAATTAAAGCAGCGGGAGCAAACGCTTGCCTCGGGGAGGGAGAAAAAAAGCCACAGCGGAGAATAAACAGAAGGGTAACCATGGTAACCATGCGCGGGAAGTCTTCTTCGCTGCTTTTGTGGCAGACTACAGCGCCACTTACAGGCCTGGCATATGTACTACAGCGTCTCCAGCGCTTTCGAGCGGCAATGGCCAGCCGTGGCCCAACCCCACATTCCCCTGATAGGTGGAGAGTTGGCCCAATAGCCGTAGCGCCACCGTCCTGACGTCAGGACAGTGTTCAAATCTGGATCAGTTTTGATCAGATCCGTTGTAGCCCCTTTTTAGAGATTTGGGTATGGAGGAAAATAGAGAGGGTTGTGTTTTCTGACACTTGGTGAGTTCCCTGGAACACCGGGGACACATATTCATGTATAAAAAAGACGTACAAAAGTGCATTTTGCATGATAGGTCATGGGGAACTGGGGATATGTATCAGCTGCTTGTGTGACAGTCAGACAGTAAATACTTTACAGCGGCCGCTGCCGTGTGAGCTAACCCGGAGCTAACGGGAGAATAAACTCCGGTGGAAGAGCAGCACTGCAGCAGTCGGTAAATGCCGCTGAAAGTTTGAAACACATTAATAAACAATGAACCAAGGCATTCTGGAGAAAAGTATAAGGTTGGAGAAGTCGTTATTTAATTTAATCTGGCTTCGTATGATTAAAAGTAACACGATCATCGACCCGACGCAGTCCCCCATTGTTGTTGTTGTGAGCACCGTTGATGAGAAAATCAGCGACGTAAACGGTGACGTCATGACGCAGCAGCGGCAGCACCAGTCGGGCTCTGGGTGGTGTGAACAAAACGGGGGCTGAAAAGAAAAACCGGTTCCGAACCAGAAGAGCTCTAGCACGGAGCTAGAACGGGAACCGCGTTGGTGTGAAAGGGGCATCAGAGGGGCGTGGGGAGTGGCACCTTATTTTCATCTAAAGTAACAGACACAGATTCAGCACTTTTGAAACAGGGCTGAAACAGAGGGGTTTATGGGATGCTACAATGCATGATCTGTTTGGTATTTCGAGCCAAACACTTCAGAGACATGTTTTGTATATATCTGAGAAATATAATATATTGATGAAAAACAGTATAATAGGGGACCTTTAACAACTTGCATAGAATTGGTACATTGTTTAGAAATCAAACATCTTTTTTTTATTTGAAATTGTGCAAAATAAACAAGGCAAAATGTGCTTTATCTTAACATCTGACAGTGAGAGTGAGATCTGGTTCCCAAATCAGTTTAGTTTACTGGTTGTTTAGTCTGTTTTTTTAAAGGAGGACAAATAGAAAGTGACTTACATGTAGGTGGTGTCCGGCTCTAGGCAGCGGATGATCATGCTGATGGAGGAGGACAGGAGGTCGGGGATGTCCCCTAACATCACACAGGGAGACCTGGCCCCAGACAAGATGTCATCGACGAAGCTCAAAAGGGTTTCTGCGGAAGGGAGAAAGACAAATTTGTGTTCAGAAGTCATCATTCAACCAACGATTTCACTCCCATTTGATTCATGGACTGTAGAGTTTGAGATGAGACTACTGGAAATGTAATGATTACTGTATATATATTTCTACTGTATAGGTTTTGTCCCACTAACAATGTTTGATTTCTTCTTTAAATAAGGAAGAACTTGTGTTTAAAGAAAATGCATTCATTCAAAACTCCTGGGTTGACTTGACAACAGTACACTTATCAGTTTTACAGGTTCTTATAAAATCAGAAGGTTGAGCAAATGTAAACGTGGTGCATGATTTAGTGAATTTAAACCATTTTTTTTGGTACTTTGAGGTAAGATGAGGGCAGCTCTGCTGAACCTCCCTCAGGCTTAATAAAGTATATACGGTACAGGGATAACTCACTGCTGAACTTTAAACAGACATCTTAACAAAATGTAGAACAGATGCTTAGCTCCACCACAACACACACTTTAAGGACAGTATGTACCTGTAGGGCCTGTCTATGAAAGTGAAACAATTAGGTGCTGTTTAACAGAGCTCTGGTGCTGATTTTTATTTCTTTTTTAAGGGCAGGGAATCTGTCAACCATTAGTGAACATTACACTGATGTCAACATCTGTGACAACAACGGGAAAGAAACTCCCTCTGGAGGGAACTTTTGGATTTGAGCCTTTGCTGACCATTTACATGCACAAAAACCGGTACCACTTTACAATAAGCCTACCCTTATAAAGGGTTTACGAATAGTTTGTAATTCATTTATTAATTAGGTTGTGAACACTTTATAAATCATTAATAAGCTTTTATAAGACATGAGATAAACAGGGCAACTGTGACCGGTTGCTTGCCAAATAGTGAGCCCACATTTATCTGTACTGCTCAGCCTTATATTGGCTACTTAGCTTACTTCGTCTTCTTCATCAGCCAGCATCCTTGGTGTCTGTTGCTCACTGAGTTGATTCTCGCTAAGTAGCCAACATAAGGCTTAGTCATCTTGCCAAATAGTGAGCCTGTGTTGATATATGAAAACTATGTTAGAACTGGTTTATAAATGGTTCTTAATGATTAATAAAGTGTTTACAACCTAATTCATAACCTAATTATAAACCCTTTACTTATTGTAAAGTGGTACCCAAAAACCTATGTATATATAAACTACAGGAAAGGGGAAACACCAAATAACCACAATAGGGCCCCTTTAATAGATACATTCAAGGCAGATATGTGGTGAAGATACATAGTGAATTCCTTTCTCTGTGCATGGTTAAATTATCACACACCTAACTAAAAGAAGATTATTATTCAGATGTACAAATCCCAGTCAATCTTGTAGATACAGGCTGCAGCCAGACATTTACAAATATTTCAACAATTTATGGCATTTACTGCGCAAACGTGTTTTTTTTCCACTGATGTTCGCCTTAAAAGCATTCCTTGCTGGCAATACAGTAGGTGAACTACCCTGGGGAGTCCCAGCATCATAACAATAACAAACAATTCCATCCCTTCATATTGATCAATACATACAAGCTTGTGTTTCTCGCTAATAGTGCAGATTCCTAAATTAAAACATTTAAAAAACATCCTTGGCACATTATTTAACTTTGTCAATAACAACACCAACAACAGCCGCAAGTAAACTACAGACATCCCCAGATGTAAAGGAACAGTCTGACATGTTTGGCAGCCAGGGCATCAGAGTGATGGTCGACACAATTCAGACCACCGCTCACTCAACAGGTGCAATGATTTCATGCTTTGTTAATAAACAATGTTGCCTGTCCCATGTGTTTTGGTGTGTCCTCTTTTTGTTAGGGCACCCACTCTTTGGAACAACCTTCACAAGGAGGTCAGCCTGGCAAGCTCTTTATATATTTTAACTCCCTCAAAAACGATTTAATTTTATAATAGTGTTTTCACACGGCCTATGGCCTAAAGCTTTCCCTTTTTTACATTATTATTATTTGTTCTCATTACACTAGTTCTGATATGTAGAATCATTGACTTAAAAATCATTTTTTTAATCATTGTTTTATTGCTCTTTGATTAATAATTAAAGATTGATTAATAATGTATTTATTACATGTATCACAAATATAATCAAATACAAAATAGTCATAATAATATATCTGTAAAATAAAATAAATATTAGCTGTTCATTCTTAACTGTGACATTTTGAATGCATTATTTTTCTGGGTAATGGAGTATTTTCAATCTTGTGTTACTATACTTAAGATAAGATAATACTTTATTTATCCCGAAGGAAATTGTTGTGCCAGTTACAAACATACAATAAACACAGCAGCATAATAGTAAAACTGTACACTAAAAGTGCAGTAAAAAGAGCAATTAAATATCTACAGGAAACATGACACATAGACGGTCACATAATGAATGTAAATATTACCAGTATTTAGTAGTGCAAAAAAAGATACGTAATTGCACATTATCATAGCACATTATTAATAATAATAATATTGCAATATTTATACTTAAGTTCAATGTGTGGATGGGTACAGTACATACCTACCAATAAACCCCTGAATCTGGGAAAACACCTGTATCCACCTGAGACTCTCACATGGGAAAGAAGCAACCCCTTTGACCCCCCCTCCCCCTCCTCCTCTTCAGGGCCATTTTCCTGCTGCCCAGGCTGCTGGTGAAACATGCAGCGAACGATGTTTTCCCAGCTGGCAGTGAGTACGTCAAAAGGCCATTTGGCCACCGAGGTGTGTTTCACCGTAAGGGGAAAAACCCTCTGCTTGGAAAAGCCAAGTCTGTGTGTGTGTGTGTGTGTGTAAAGGTGTGTGAAGTGATGGCTGCTCTGAGGTGGTCATCTGTGACCCTCCGCTACACAAGCAGTGCCTGTCTGTGTGTGTTTATACTCCATGTGTGTGAAGTGATGGGCGCACTCGAGGTGGTCACCTGTCCCTTTCCTCTACAAGAGCTTTCCCTCACCATAAGCCTGCGCATGTGTGTAAATACGTGTATGTGTGAGTGATGGATGCTCCACGGTGGTCACCTATGTCTTCCCTGTGGACCCCGGCCCGTGTCACCAGCTAGTAAACAGCAGGCCAAATGCCACGGAGTCATGAAGACAGAGAGAGACGTAGAGCTTGAGGGTATAAAGAAAAGGTGCGCAGCAGCTGTCAGAGCGAGGTGTTTACCCAGCGTGAAAGACTGACACACGAGTGAAAGATATAAACAGAGCCGGAGATGTAAATGAAAAGTGACATTGTGAGGCTTTGCACCACTTAGCATATTAATTGCAAAAAACGGTCGGAATGTCTGTCTAGCGTGTAAAGAGGCGTAGAAAAAGGAAACAGTGTTTAAACCCTCGCTGGAGAAGGCTGTGTGGAAATATGCTGAATAATTCTCTCAGTATCTAATGGGTTGAGCTCTAAAAGGCAAATTGCGACTAACATGAATCTTTGCATATAGCTCTGTCTTAACAAGATAAGCTATTCAGTTTGGATATGCAAATATAACAACTGTATTTTGCACACAACTTTCCCATACTGGAGGCCTACTTGAGCATACTTAAAGCTCTTTTTTTTCAATCTATTATTTGAACAAACTCAATGATTTTTGTGGTCAGAAATATTTTCTGAGAGCAAAAAAGGACAGTAAAGAGGCCATATTATGCTTTCCTGTAGTGTGTTATATAGCTTTCAATGAATATCAATGGTCTGCAAAGGCTAAAATCCCAATTTTCTCTCCGTCATTTGAAAATACACAACCGGAGAAAATCTGCCACTTCCTTATAGAGCCCCTCCTCCAACACACACGAACGCGCACATGACCAATGAGGGCACGAGATAAGTTTGTGCACAGATGAAAGGCTGACAGGCAGGTAGGTCATCCAGTTATTTTAGCCGGGCCGGCTAAAATGATTGGTCGTGCTTTTTACAGTACTACGGCTTCCACAGATGACATTTTTTTATGGATTTTTTGTCAAAGCACTTAAAGTGGACCTATCATGCTATATTTATCCTGTTATCAGGTCTCAGGCTCGAAAATGACATTCCCAGAACAAATGACCATATCTTCCCTTCTAAAAGGGTTAAATTAATAATCTTTTTTCTTAAAGTAATGATAAACCTGTGAGTTGGATGTAGAAAAGTCAGAATCAATATAGATGTTTTTTATTTTAAAGAAAATTCAGATTTTACATAGTAAAAAACTGTAAATTATAGTGTCCGTCCAAAAATTATTTTTTACTTATAGTGAAACACACCCTTGGATGATGGGTTAGTAGACTAAAAGCTTTAGGAATCCAAAGTACAACATAAGATAAGTACCCTGTATCAATATTGATGCAAAACAAGTGACATTTGACCTTTTTAGAGAGATTTAGCAAAAAGAAACCACTTCTGGGGTCATTTGGGTGGATTTTCCATATCTCTGGCCCCCCTTGCTCGATTTTGATGGTTGACACCTCTTTCTGACCGTTAGAGCCAATAGAATCGAAGGGGGAGTCCCCCACACACACACGTTGTGAAGAGAAAAGGTGGGGGCTTCGCACATGTAATTTTCAATCAGAGTGAACCTATCTCTAGCTTTGACATCTGGAAACGGAAAAGCAGTTTTAATGCTTATGGATTATCAGAAATCATTTCAAAGGGACACAGACACATTAGATTAACCTATGGATTAACTTCAGCAGCATTTTTATCGTTTTAATGCCATTGAAGACCACTTTGGAGAGACTACAGGGCCAAGGTAAAAATGTTAGCATTTTTAGCTACCTAGCGTCACCTGTTTTGATGTCCGTTTTTGCTTATAACGTCGCAAATACGTATAATTCAGTGGCAATGTCGGTGTCAATAGATTCTGTGTCACCTCACGATATGAATCGATGTGTTGGATGTGTTGAAAAGATAAATAATAAGGTTTTGTGAGTGATTTTCGGTGCAGTAAGGTGTTAGCATTTTTCGCTCGTTGCTAATTCAGAGGCTCAGTGTTAGCATTGTGGGTTTTCTTTTGAAAAAATAAATAAAAATGATCAGTTAGATGAGTTTCTTCCCGTTACATGGATATAAAACATTCATAGTTTTATTAAATGAACATGCCCTCAGACAGTTTCCTGCAAGATGTTGCGGCAGTGCCCCGGTACCGGGGTCTCTCGGGCTTAATAGGTTAAATGATATATTGTAGGGCCATACCTATATAAGGTATATTTATACGTTTCTGTTACCAAACAGATCATGCATTTTAGCCATGCCTCATTTCGCTCTATGTGCTGTTTGCTGTCTACGGGGCTGATTCTGTGAGACCACGCCCCCCTGCAGGAGAGGGTAGCCGTGCTCTGATCAAGTCAAGAGGGGGAGAAAAAAAGATCTCCGTCCTCCGTGTTTTATTTATATATACAGTCTATGGTTTTAATATATTATTATAGGCCTATAGAGTCGTTATTCATTTGTTTTAAAACTCAATAAATAACAAAGAAGACCTTTGACCGGCACTTTTCTAATTTTGTCTGGAAGATTTAAACTTTAACGGACATCTTGACCGGCGAAAGAAACTGAAACTGAAACTCTGCCGCACGGTCCCCTCGTTCCTTGGAAGAGGTGGAGAGGTGGGTGTTTGTCATCTGCTGGTGGACTAACCGGAGAGAATTACAGTGCTTGCCTCGACGGGGAGGGAGAAACAAAGCCACAGCGGAGAATAAACAGAAGGGTAACCATGGTTACCATATGCGCGAAGTCTTCTTCACTGTTTTTGTGGCAGACTACAGCGCCACTTACAGGCCTGGCATATGTACTACAGCGTCTCCAGCGCTTTCGAGCGGCAATGGCCGGCCGTGGCCCAACCCCACATTCCCCTGATAGGTGGAGAGTTGGCCCAATAGCCGTAGCGCCACCGTCCTGACGTCAGGACAGTGTTCAAATCTGGATCAGTCTTTATCAGATCCGTTGCAGCCCCTTTTTTAGAGATTTGGGTATGGAGGAAAATAGAGAGGGTTGTGTTTTCTGACACTTGGTGAGTTCCCTGGAACACCGGGGACACATATTCATGTATAAAAGACGTACAAAAGTGCATTTTGCATGATAGGTCCCCTTTAAGATATTCATTGCTATCGGGATGTTGAGAGCATTCCATGGAATATAACAAAAAGTGTATCTCGAGCCGGTTTCTCAAACTTACCTACCCTACCTTTAAGGTCTACCTTATGAACATGCCTTATGAATGACATTTGTTATTCGTAGGGCAATTACATAAGGGGCTTTTTTAAGAGGGGGCTTAAAGAGACAGGTCCTTAAACTATGGGTGAAAACAGGTTTATTGGGATGAACTTCATGAGAAAAATAACACTTTAACATTATAGCCAGTAATCATCTTGTAGAAACATGATATATCCCCTTTAAGTTGTGTTGATTTGGAAAACTGTTGAACAAGATGATATGCTTACCCTAACCCTAAATTGTTCCCCAGATCTTAACATTGCACAGTTCAAGTACAAATCAACAACGATTTGGTATCATTAACTGAATTAAATTATAATCCAACACAAACTGGTGTAAACGTCACACTTTACAGACTCTTACAACTTTGACCTCCTTGTCTTAGCCTGACCGTAGCTTTTCTTTAGCTCTTTTTGACATACAATATTTGTGTGTTCAGAGATTTAACAAGTAAAAAGTTTGGTACCCAGATTGATGACGAATGCTATCAAAAAAATCCAACATGTTGATACACAGGGATTTGCATTCTGTAATGAAAACCTATTATGTTGTGTTAATGAATTGTTTTTCATGTTTGGCCTCACCACAATCACTGATGTTAAGGCACATATTTTGCCATTGGCAGGCACGAATGGACTTTGAATATAAAGGTGTTAGCCAAGTACAGATGGGTGATCCATTCTCACAACACTGGCTGCTCTTAACCCCAAACCACCTTCCTTAATGTTGTAAAGTGTGCAGGAGGAGGAAATTGGCTTAATATTGATTATTAACAAGCCTTTGCTCATAGTCATATGCTCATTAAAACACAGCAATGTTGCACATGTGGATGCTTGAAATCACCTTTGGATCACTTTAGACTTCGGTGGGATAAGACACATGCTGTTATTACTCTGTGTGCTTTAGAGCTGCCATCCACTCCTCATCTGTCCAATCTTTCTTTTCAATCCAAATCATTCCTGGCAATTACATCTGATAACTACGTGACGCATCAAAAAGTTGTGAGGTACAGTACCCCGCTGTGCACTGTCATGTTGAGGCTTGCTTTATGTGGGTGGCCCGCTGGATTTAAAAACAGTATGTACCCCTAACTTGACTACAACAAATATCTAAGGCAAAGTACGTAACGTAGTGAACACGGTGTGCTGCCATGGTATTTATTGACATGACTCAACACCAGGTGAATACAAAAACATACATAGCAACAAATGTTTCTCTAGTGCGTTGATTGCTGACATCTTTTGAAATAAAAAAAATCCTTATTCTGGAAGGGAATAAGAGCAAATCTTCACATTTAATGGCTGCTGAATTGGCCAGCTTGTGACAGGCATGCATTTGTGGATTTATAAGAAAACAGAATGAGAAGTATTTTGAATTTGTGAGGATTTCTTTTTTTACAGGATTTATTTCTGGGATTATTTTTCATAATAATCTGCTGCCAACTATTTCCTTGTGTTATCATGATGCACATTCTTCATATAGATGCATAACTCCTCGAGAATGACTTAACTTAATCAAAGCAAAGAGGTCCTTGATTAACGGTGAGCTAAAGTACAGAAAAGGATACATTTATACGCAATTATCCTCTATCAAATTCTTTACATTATAGATAAACGGAAAGAAACATGATAGAGAAACATGTCTTTTATATAAAACATATTATTGATTGTGGGAAAAAAGCAGCTAAATAACTTTGAGTCAAATATCAAAAGATTGCATGCCAGATTATTTATCCCAAGTGGCTCTTTGAGCAGCTCTATTTTGAATAACATACTGAAATGTATTTCCATTTAGTTGGTGTTACAGGCAGTTCTTCACCTTCAGAGCAACAGGATCCTGTATCTCATTTCTAAACTCACAGGCCTGCGGACTCCTGTGGATTGACATTCATAGACTGTTAAAGGTTCAGTCCAGTTGGGAACAGTAGTAAATCTGTCTTTTTAGTGAAATCAGTAAATCAGTTTCAGGCAGGATATTCAAGCGTGATAGAGCCTGGTTAAGCAGCAAATATTTCAGGAGACACTACAGAAGATACCGTTAATGTGTAACTACAAGTATGATACTTAAATAAAAATGTCATTTTACAGCTATACATATCAATTTGTTTTTTCACAGACTTTAAACCTACACATATTTAGGAAATAAGACAAATATCAGTGCCATTTCACCAGAGTTGGGTGTAACGCGTTACACATTGCCCCGACATTGCCCCGACACGCGTTACTTCGTTACTTTTATAAAATCAGTCATAATCACACTGACAGACAAGAGTGGTTTCCGCCGCAGGTTTATATGTACGTAATCTGCGCGACTTGCGCGTCCACATCTCCACGTGCAGTGCTGCATAAACATGGCTGAGTCAGCGATAACTTTCGAGGGGTGGAGGTATGCCCATTATTTTGAGTTCGTCCGAAGAATAGACAGGAATGTGACGGTGAGGTGCAAACTGTGTCCAGGCCAGAAGCTGTTATCCACTGCTGTAAACACCACGTCAAACCTCAACAAGCACCTGCAAAGAACACATGCTAAGGTGAAACTAATAGCTAAGGACCCTCGAACCCAGAGTGAGGATGTTGTGAGTGCGCCGCCGCCGACTCCAAAGCAGCAAAAATTACCGGTAACCAAAGCAGAGATGGACAGGCTTGTAGCATCCTTCATAGTAGAGAAAATGTTGCCCATTTGCACAGTGGAATCACCATCGCATCGTTCAGAGATATACTGCGCAAAATACAGATAGCAGGAGACAGAGGACAGCCATGGTCAGAGCGATCTGGATCAGTCTTATGCGACAATGGAAACTGAATTAAAGAGAACATTTGCAACTTTAGCAGTCTGCGTGATCTGCCTGTAGGGAGGGGCGGGCCGGCCCTGCGAGTAAAGTAACGAGTAAAGTAACGAGTAAAGTAACGAGTTACTTTATGTAGAGAGTAACGAAGTAGTGTAATATATTACTTTTTTTTTTAAAGTAATATGTAATATGTAATATATTACTTTTTTTTAGTAACGACCCCATCTCTGCATTTCACACACATGGATATAGTCAGGCATGAATTTTGGGTAACACTTTATATTAAGGTACACAAATTCACCATCAACTAGTTGTTAATTAACATGCATATTAGCAGTATATTGGCTCTTTATTAGTCATTATAAAACACTTATTAATGCTTATTCTACATGACCATATTCTACGTAATAAGCCATTAGTTGAGAGTTTTCCCTCAATAACCCTCTAATTAGTGCTTATTTATTGTAAGTAAGGAAGTTGTTGTCCATGAGTTTTGGTCTTAATATGTGCTGCTCAATATGGGCCTAATAAAGCAGTAGTACCACAAAAATAGTAATTCTCCCATAATAACACTTAACAAATATGATATATTCTTATGTAACAAGACATGCAACTATAAGTGTTAATTAAGTCTAAATAACTCAAAATTAGGTATTTCTATCTAAGAATATGTTCCCTATTTTAAAGTGAATTCTTGTTCATAACCAATAAGCTAGTAGTTTGACTCTAATTGACCTGAACAGGTTCCCTATTCTAAAGTTGCCTCCTTTTCACACTTTGTAAATACATTATAGCACACAACTACTGAAATTAACCTCAACAGTACATGAACAAAGTAGGCACACGTTGAAATATCTGTTTTATTAATGAACCACTAAAGAGAGGTTCAGACACATGTACCAAAACATGTCAAGTTTCTTCAAGGCTGAGAACACATAATGCAGCCTGTACTTTTGAATAAAAACTGATATTTAACAGAGTTTATGCATTTGTGATCATATTGTGTGACCTACTTTTATGTACTTACACAATAGGTGTACTGTTCTCTCTATGTGTTGTAGTGTCTCAGTGTGAACATAGATTAAACAGCCAGCCAAACTCTTTTGAGAGCCATGGAATGAGCAGCCATGCTCCTTTAATAGGCGCTTTCACACCGGAGCAGGGACTTTCCTGGGGAGAAAAAGGTTCCAATTTCTGATTGGCTGGGCGAATTGCAAACCACGCCCCGTAAAACTCTGAAAAGTTTTTGTGAAGCCACCATTTTATTTGCCCGCATTAGCATTATTAGCATTAGCATTAGCCCAG
The DNA here is from genome assembly GCF_902827165.1 of Trematomus bernacchii. NCBI lineage: Eukaryota > Metazoa > Chordata > Actinopteri > Perciformes > Nototheniidae > Trematomus > Trematomus bernacchii. The sequence goes on along the minus strand of NW_022987689.1, from coordinate 10,203,077 downwards.
CGCACCAACGGGGAGAGACTAACTTATGGCAACACAAAATAAAACATGGGAGCGGTGGAGTGATGAGGACGTGTCGGCACTTCAGGCGATTTACTCGGAAGGCTTCAGTAGAAGCTGCTGGGAATACTCCCAGCAGCTTCTACTGAAGCCAGTCCCCAACTCCGGGGACTTTGGGTGGCAGTATACGCCGTGAAGTTGTTTGCGGCCTGCCAGTAAACCCAAAGCAGAAAAAGAAGAAGAAGTGACGTCAGCGGCTCCCTCAGGGACTTATTCCGGTGTGAACGCGATTTACTAGATAGTTCCAGAAAATAAAAGTTCCGGGGAAAAGTTTCAGGAACTATTCCTGGAAAAAGTACTTGGTGTGAAAGCCCCTAATTGACTTATTTGCAGTCCACTGACATTCAAACGGAGTGAAACTATAAAAAAAGAAGTTACAAGGCACTTAATGATCTCATACATGCAAGTGCAACATACACAGATTAACACATAGGACCGCTAAGTGTAAACAAGGTAAATATAGCTAATGCTAGCTGTGCAATAAGCATGTATACAGGCTAGTATGGCTAACGCTAGCGTGTATGCTAACGCTAGCGCGAATGCTAACGCATTTTCTCATTGAGTTTAAACATCTCCAAATGTCATCACATAAACACTGTTAGAGCCACAATGAAGTCAAAGTTATTATTTAGATTCATAATTTGATAAATGAATTAATGATGGAAAATGATTTATATTGCCATGGCGAATATCTTTTGATGAAATGATTGTTTATTTTAAATCGTAAATATGATCTGTTTTCTTGTACCTTCCGGTGTTTATTTAAGTGAGGCAATTGAGGACAGCCGCTGTGTATCAGACCTGGGGCCTCATTTATAAAGGGATATACGCTCAAAAAATGGCGTACGCCAGTTTCTACGCAATGTTTGCGATTTATAAAATACTAACTTGACGGGAAAATGTGCGGTCCTCCACGCAAACTCTAACCCATGCGTACGCACTAAGCACACAAGCGGGAGAGACGAGAAACTGCGACACCGTTGGCAGAAGGAAGAATGGAGAGAAATATGTGGAAATAAATAAAAGGTTACCTCTCATTTATCATATGAAGAATTCATTTTCAAACATTGATTAAAGCCAATCTTAAAACGATTAAACAAACGCCTGTTTGAGACTCCTCAGTGCACACAAAAACTTGGAGAAATAAATAAATACGGATATGTTATTTAAAACCACCTCGAATATGTTGTGTTAATGTTATGAAATGTTTTCTCATAAATGATGCGGTAAGCAGGAGGACAGAATAACGTCTAAACTGACACCGTTTTGCATTTCTATAGGTTGTAGATACGAGCATGGTTTTATATACTATCACGTTTAATCGTGTTTTATGCCGTTTGCCAAGACTTGATAAGTCGCTCGTAAAACACAGGAGGTATGGAAACTAAGAACACCATATGTGGTAAATTGTACAGCTAATATAACACAATCCATTAGTTGTATTTCCTTTAACTGGTGGATTATGGATATATAGTTGCTGATCGACAGCTGGAACACAAACCACCAAATACAACAAAAATAATTCAGATCCAGTCGTCATGACTCCACTCCGGAGGGATTCCCCGATCATTTCTTACAGTTTCTCATCAAGGGGGTCTCTCCTGTCCCCGGGACAAACACACTGCCTGAGGAAGGTTAGGGTATGTGTATTTTTTTTGTCATTAACTTTTTTCGGACCACTTATTTATTTATTTTGGTGACGATCCGACCTCCATGCTGCTACTCTGGTTCAAACTGCATCCACCAAACAATATGATTTATCTCGACCTCCCCACAATAACCAAAATCTGACACGGTGTGAGATGTCTTTTTTAGCTGTTCGGTCGTAATTTCCTGCGATCTTCTTCATGCAGTCAGTCAAAATGAATGAATGAATGGGCGTTTCTTTGACTATTTATAGGCAAATATGGGCGTTACGTGAAGCCTGCAAAAGCTGCGCCGCAATTCGAGTCGATTGTGATTTATAAAGGGAAACGGGCGTAGGAAGTGCCGGTACGCACTTCCCTCGCCGGTACGCAATGTTTTGTGAATCGGAAAATGTCGGAACATTTCTGTACCTATTTTTTTGCTTTGTACTACGTAAGCAACCTTCTCACGTCAATCATACGCAAGGCGTTATAAATGAGGCCCCTGATGAGACCTAGATTTGTTATTTTGAGACTATTTAAGTCAATTATTCTTTGTTAATAAATTACATTTTTTTTTACTGAAAACCTTCGGCTACATATTGCTTTGGATTGCGTGTCGTCAACCCCGCTCTATAGTGGCAAAAGGAAACCTTGGATGCCACTACATCAAGTCGAAAAACTGTTTCGCTCCCCGTCTCATCAGGTCTCATACACAGCGCCTGTCCTTCAAATCCTTTTTGAAGATAAATGGTTATTGTTTTGGATGTTTGATCAGGGGTCATATGAGCAGGAACTGTAGGAAAAGGCTGACATGTCAAAAGTGTCAAAAGAGTCACCCAACAATACTTCACATTGACAGTCCACTTCTACAAAAGCCTCCCCCTACTGAAACAAAAGGAGCTTGGGTCAACAGTGCACTTGTCTCGGCTGGTGAAGCTACTGGGGCCGGTAGGGATTGTGCCCTAGCCATAGTGCTTGTTCGAGTAAAGGTTGACAAAGGAGATAAGTGTATCTCAACCTATGCTTTTCTTGATCCCGGCAGTTCAGCGTCATTCTGCACAGAGAATCTAATGAGACAGCTGAATCCCAAATCACGAAAAACGACAGTCGTTCTACGAACAATGGGTCAGGAAATACTTGTAAAGAGTTACGAACTCAAAGGATTGGAGATAGGACATTTAGATGGCAGTACTTACCTTGACCTACCTCAGGTGTACACACAGAGAAAGATTCCTGTCTCAAAAGAAAATGTACCTACCCAAAAGGATCTGGAAAGATGGCCTTATCTAAGTGACATACAGCTGAAATAAATTGATGCTGACATAGAGCTTCTAATAGGAGTTGATGTTTCTAAGGCAATGGAACCTTGGAACATAATAAGAAGTCAAGGAAATGGACCATATGCAGTCAGGACAGTGTTTGGATGGGTGGTAAATGGACCACTCAACGCTTGTACTGCTGTGGAATCCGGACCTGTGATGACAATGGTCAACAGAATATCAGTAGCCAACGTGAATGATCTCCTCATCACACAATACAATCAGGACTTCTCGGAAAAAGATTATGAAGAGAAGAAGGAAATGTCAGGTGAAGACAAAAGGTTCATGGAGATAGCATCAAGCTCAGTGATCAAGGACCTGTCTCAGGAGAAGCAGTGGAGGCATGTGAGCTCCATGGACAACCCTGCCGACGACGCATCCCGTGGGCTGCATGTAGAAGACTTTCTAAAGACATCAAGGTGGATAACAGGACCTAAGTATCTGGAAAAGGAAAAATAATATTGGCCAAAAACACCTGGGCCTTATTCTATCAGAGGACCCAGAGGTTAGAAAGGACATAGCAGTTTGAGTGTCCACGAAACCAACCCAACCAGCAAACTGTTTGAGTATTACTCATCATGGAGCAGACTGCAGAGAGGGGTTGCTTGGATACTTAAATTAAGAGGAATTCTTCTTCTGCTAAATCAAAGAAGGAAATCTGCAAAAGCTGACCTTGCCCCAGATTGGAATCTTTCGAAATCCTTAAAGGACAAAATGAGCAAGCTAAAGTTGACATTGGGATCACAACATCTGTCTGTGGAGGACATCAGAGAAGCTGAAAAGTCAATAATTCACTCTGAGCAAAGACGTCACTTCTCTCAGAAACTTGCACTTTTGGAGAAAAGAAGGCAAGTAACAGCAAGCAGCTCTATCAGGAAGCTGTACCCAATCTTAGTTGAAGGCATGCTAAGAGTGGGAGGATGAATAAGCAAATCAGCAATGCCAATGGATCTGAAGAACCCCATTATCCTGCCCAAAGACTCTTACCATATCCAAACTGATCCTGCGCCACGTCCGTCAGCAGATTGGACACTCAGGGAGAAGCCAAATGCTCTCAAGACTAAATCAAAGATTCTGGTTGCCTCGTGCCAACTCGGCAGCCAGAAAAATAATCAAAGCCTGTGTTTTCTGCAGAAGAATGCTAGCCACAGTTGGAGAGCAGAAAATGGCTGACCTCCCAGAGGATCGGGTGTCTCCAGATCTACCACCCTTTACTCATGTTGGTATTGACTTCTTTGGACCCCAGGAGGTTAAACGAGGAAGAGCAAATGTAAAACGTTGGGGAGTGATCTTCACCTGCCTTGTGAGTCAGGCCATACATCTGGAAGTTTCGAGCTCATTGGACACTGCATCAATGCTTTGCGCAGATTCATATGTCGCAGAGGGCAAGTGACAAGCATCAGGAGAGACAACGGCACAAACTTTGTGTGAGCACAGAAAGAGCTAAGAGCAGCTCTTAAAGACCTGAATCAACAACATATTCAAAATGCATTCAGGGACGGAGTAAAATGGACTTTTAATCCGCCATATGGAGCCCACCATGGGAAAGGCTCATCAGACCTGTAAAAAAGATTCTGTGTTCCATTCTAAAAGAACAGAGATTGGATGATGATACTCTACAGACAGCTTTTTGTGAAGTTGAGGACATCATGAATGACAGACCATTGACTACAGTTTCAAGTGACCCGAACTATCTCGAACCCCTCACGCCAAATCACCTCCTTCTGCTAAAGACAAAACCGATTATGCCACCTGGACTCTTTCACAAGGAGGACTTGTACTCACGGAGGAGATGGAGACAGGCACAATAGCTCGCAGATCTCTTCTGGAGGAGATGGATAAGAGAATATCTCCCAATCATGCAACAGCGAGTCAAATGGCACAACCCCAAACGGAACCTTCGCCCCAATGATCTCGTCGTCATCGTGGATAATACAGCACCAAGAAATTCCTGGCAAATGGGCCGGGTGATAAAGACATTGTCAGGGTAGAAAGGGCTTGTCCGAAGTGTCTTGGTGAAAACCAAGTGTAGCACCTTACAGCGACCAATTGACAAGCTCTGCCTGCTTCTGGAAGCAGTTGATTGAACACAAGGTGTCATGTGCTTGTAACCTCTGAAACCCAGTATCACACATACACACATATGCCCCCCCCCCATTTTTCTCTTGAACTCATGCCAACACACCTAACACAAACATTGGACTATGAACTATGACAATGATTGTATATTGATGACAGTTACATTTTGAGTAACTGCTTGTTGTTTGGCTCTATTATAATGTATTCATTGTTTTGCTACTGCGTCAACAATTAGGGGCCGGAATGTTAGAGCCACAATGAAGTCAAAGTTATTATTTAGATTCATAATTTGATAAATGAATTAATGATGGAAAATTATTTATATTGCCATGGTGAATATCTTTTGATGAAATGATTGTTTATTTTAAATCGTAAATATGATCTGTTTTCTTGTACCTTCCGGTGTTTATTTAAGTGAGGCAATTGAGGACAGCCACTGTGTATGAGACCTGATGAGACGGGGAGCGGAACAGTGTTTAGACCGCAAATTGTCATTAGAAATTAGTGTTGCAAATTGGACTGCAAAGTATAATTATTATAAGAAAGTATATCGCCAAAATATTGATTTAGATTTGTTATTTTGAGACTATTTAAGTCAATAATCTTTTGTTAATAAATTACATTTTTTTTGACTGAAAACCTTCGGCTGCTTATTGCTTTGGATTGCGTGTCGTCAACCCCGCTCTATAGTGGCAAAAGGAAACCTTGAATGCCACTACAAACACAATACATGTTACTAATCCTTACAGTGTAAGTGTAAGGCTTACACTTACACTTATAGTCATTGCTTTCTGACGGACTTGACCCTTTTACGATTCAGGTTGCATAGGGAAGATTAGTAGTAGTCTACTGCCATGCTATTCAGTTCACTTTCTCCTACTTCCTGTACCCGGTTTCCTGTCTAACCTTCAGTACACATTTTACAAAAATATAAATGTGCAAATATGAAACATACAGGTCAATATCACCTTGATATTGGTAGCTGAACTGTCAATACCCAAAAACATATTCTTAGATAGAAATACCAATTTTGTTGTTATTTAGACACAATTAACACTTCTATAAGTGTTAATTACATTACATTATATTACATTACATTACATGTTACTTGTTTGACGCTTTTATCCAAAGCGACTTACATACTCAATACTGTGGGCAATCCCCACAGGAGCAATTTGCCCAGGGACACAACAACATGCTGACTGCAGTGGGACTCGAACTTGCTATCCTCTGATTCGAAGATCAGCGCACTAACCCACTGCGCCACACGCCTCCCTAATTGTGTCTAAATAACAACAACATTTGTATTTTCTATCATGTCTTGTTACATAAGAATAGATCTTATTTGTAAAGTGTTATTATGGGAGAATTACTATTCTTGTGGTACTACTGCCTTATTAGGCCCATATTGAGCAGCACATATTAAGACCAAAACTCAAACTAAACAACTTCCTTACTTGCAATAAATAAGCGAAAAAGTCTCAACTAATGGCCTATTGCTTGTAGAATACGGTCATGTAGAATAAGGCATTATGTTTTATAATGACTAATAAAGAGCCAATATACTGCTTACATGCATGTTAATTAACAACTAGTTGATGGTGAATTTGTGTACCTTAATATAAAGTGTTACCGAATTTTGTTATTGATTGGTTTGGCTTTGGGTGGCATTGGATGATTATTATTATAAAAATAATTCCTCACCAAAGAAGTGTGCTAATAGGAGTGATACCTACTAAAGAGGCGAGGATGGGATCCTTTTTTACATTTACAAAGCCAAAACAACAAGCGCACAAAAGTAAGGAATTGATTAGGCAGTGTGTTTATGAGCTCTACCTTAAGCTAAAAAGGTTAGCATGTCCAATTCTAGCTTACAACTCACAGTTGGTATCTAATGTAATTTCTGAAGGGTTATTCAAGAATAACACATTCACGCTGTCTTGCTCAAGGGCACAAATACCTAACTTGACCACAGGTATCACCTATTTAATTGTCTCTTTAAAGATGAGATGCATTGGACAGTCATGTTTTATAAAGAGGTAGAAGATGATGGAGACGCAGTTTTAGAGGGGAAAGCCACAACTCTGAGGAACTTGTCATTCAGCTGGAGTTGTTTACCCTCAGCATTCTTAAAGTATGATTTGTAGGAAAAATCATGGATTGCCAGGAGACTGATGTGAGTTATGGGATGTCTCACCTTTTGAAGTCCTGCCTGCTGTCGTCAGTTCAGTTGTGCAGGCCTGGACCCTGAATATGCATATGTGTGTGTGTGTGTGTGTGTGTGTGTGTGTGTGTGTGTGTGTGTGTGTGTGTGTGTGTGTGTGTGTGTGTGTGTGTGTGTGTTTGTGTGTGTGTTTGGACCCTTCAAGCCAATCCACTGCTGTTTTTCTCTTCCTAATGGAAAGAGCAGGTGCTTTAAGATGCTAATGTTTTTACTTTGGAAAATTTAAATTTTGAAATAAAATAAATAACCTGTAGGACTAGAACACTTAAATAAAAGTGTCAATGAACTCACTTTCATTTGTTTAAGGTCAAGAGTGTTGTTTTATCATGGCAAAAGGCTACAGCATTTTTGGAAATTAATAGAAAAAAAGAATCCTTATGATTTTGACATGGAATTGAATGACTACATTGAAAAACACACACTCATGCTAGAAATGGAAATGCACTCTTCCCCTAAAACAGTGAATTTATTTCTCAGAAATGTTAAAAATACATTTTAAACATGTAGGAAAATACATTAAATTACTTTCTTTCTAACTTTATGTCTGTTTGTTAAATACAGAGCCTGAGTCATGCATAATGAGTTTAGTTTAGCATTTAGCCTGAGGGACACGGCTAGCAGGTAAGCTAGCATATGAAAAATACTTTAGGCTGTCAAAATAATTAATTGAATCTTGTTAGGTTTACCCATTCAGATGAAAATAATGTGAGTTTTGCTAACTCTACAGGAGCAATGGTACCAAAATTGGCATCCTGGCTGTCGTTCAACAAGATGTGTTAAATCATGGTACTCCAACACCCAAATTGACATTTATCAAGATATATTAATGATAATTAAAGTGAGTCTAGTTGTTTTAAAAATGTTGGATAACAGACATTTAAGGCTAACATCAAGTCATATGATATTTTTCAATCGCACTATAAGCCTTAGAACAAAAGCAAAAAAGCAAAAACATATTCAATTCAGTAACCCTGCAATACATTTGTCAGACATCAAATGGAATATAAATGTATAAAATATAAACATAATATAAATGTAATGTTAAGCCTACCCGATTGTAAATGCAATAGGCAGCCTTATAAGTTTATACTTTTTTATATTTAACTTTACATAAGCAGTCCCTAAAGCAGAAAACAGCTTCAGAGGCATCATGAACCCGATGAACTGAGATGAGGGGGCAAAACAAAAAAAGCAAAATGTGAGAGCTAATACGGAGTTGCGAGCGAGCGAACACACACACACACACACACACACACACACACACACACACACACACACACACACACACACACACACACACACACACACACACACACACACACACACACACACACACACACACACACACACACACACACACACACACACACACACAGTATTGGCAGTGAAAGCGTTAACAAATAACATCTGGTCTTAGTTGTCTACCTTTCCATTGAATAAAAAGCAAAGAGACCAGCAACACAACAACATCAGATCATGACAAACCATTCACTGTTATTTCTTGGCACTTCAGCACTGGGAACAACCACTACCAGACCATGATGATTGGCCACACAGAGACAATTGTTTTTTAACTTGAAAAACAACATCCCATTGGATATAAAAGGCATAATTGTGGAGTAACAGTAATACGCAGATACAGTAAGGAAGATGAGTATAAAGAGGGTGGGATGCCCCAAGGTCTCTCAAAAAACGGCCTTGCGTGAATGAGAAAGAAACAGCCCTCCAATTTAGGAGTGCTTTTTCCCAATTTGTGATTGATGTGTGCGTTGCCGAGCTGCCATTTGCGTCACGGCAGTGTAATTCATAGAACATTACATCTTTAGAGAGGCGAGAAATTGTTTTATAATTTGACAGAAGTGCGTCTGAACTAATTGATAGCAGTTGCTGTGAGAGCGCTTTGCACGCCAACCGTGAATTTAGCCAATTGCGTCAATAACAGAATGAAACACCTTGTACAATGGCTGATGCAAAACACATCAGCAGCCATTGAGGAGGGAAAATACGGCATATCTAATTTGACCATAAACAAATAGTCAAGTTTAGGCATTCTATTTATTTGTTTTCTATATAAGCAGCCCAAAATCATGTAGCACACATTTGCCTCAGGGGGCTTCAAAACCTATAGACCATATGTCTAAACCTGTAAGACCAGACATTAATATTTGTGGTTCATATAGGAAAGGCCAATATTTTGACATTTCTAATTACTTTCATCTCATATCTTTTCTTTCCTTTTTGACATTTCTCCTCATAATTGTCCTTAATTAAGGCCCCCTTTTCTATAAGCAATTGTCACTGACAACATTTTGTAAGTGCTTCTGGAGGGTTCAGGCTGTCAGACGTCTCACGCAACCAACTTATTTTTCAAAATGTGTCAGTTCACACCGACTTGAACCTTCTGTGAACTACATCTACAATGGTCCATCAAGGCCAACAGTTTCACTATCACATTTTCTGTTTGACATTAATCGTCTTCTTGACAATGCCCAAAGAGGCTCATCAGCTTTTCAATCAAAGTTTCAGCAAAAGAAGCTTTGAACTGTAATCGGCAGTTCAAAGCTGTGATCAGAAATTACCCAGCTGATATGTAATAAAAACAACTCAGGGGAAAGTGTATATCTGAGTAACTTGACATTGTCAGTGACCAAAAAACAAAAAAAACAATGCCTGTAAAAAAAATGTTTTGTGTATTGACTTGACCAGTAGTTTTGGTGGTATTCCTCATAATAGACAGTGAGGGTCAACAAGTGTCTTTTCAGCGCAAAGAAATAGAGCTGGACTTGGTATAATGGTCAGTTTGGGTCTGTTGTGATTACACTTGTTACTTTTCTTCCTTTTTACAACCCATTCTTTCCTTATTCACTCGCAATTAGGGACAACTTAAAATTCTTGGTTAAGATTGGTTTTGATGGAATAGCCTACTGTCCAGTGACTGTTTGCATTGAACGATGCCACTCTGCTTGACTCACATTGTTTTCGAACAACACTGGCACGTTGCATCTCCCTCAAATTAAAGTGCAATAAAATTGTTTTTAGGACTCTATTTTCTCAGAATGTTTCGGCGCACCACAGTGCTAGACTGACCAACCAGCATTTCCATCCCTAGACCAAGGTGCCACTACTGTAGCTGAAAACACCAGCCTTTGTAGTGTGTTCTTTATTTCAATCATACAGTATATCCCCCTTCTGACCAGATGCTGTATGGAGAAAATGTATAGTACAGATGGAGCATCTTATTTCAGACAGTTTGAAACGCGAGGGTCGTGATTGGGTCGTGATTGGTCCGTGATCGGCCCGTGATCGGTTCGTGATGAAGAGCCGGCCCCCAGTCTGACTTGATACCGCCCCCGTGATAAGTAAATGTAATTATTGTGAAGCCAGCTGCAATGGATCATTGATCCACCAGGGGGTGCAGTGGGGTTCCACACTGGAGCTCATGTGAAATCAACTTCGATACAGTAAGCTGGATGTACAGTATGTCTGGTACTAATGTATAGCGGATCTTTGTTAAGATCCATATGTCACGGATAGGATCATAGTCTGTGCTAAATAAGACATGTAATCATTTACAAAACATCACCATGTTGTTATTTAAAGAAATAATGTTGTTTAGTCGAAAAAAACGAACGAGAGGAAATGCAGCCGGCTCTCCCGATTTTTAATCCTAATTTAATCATCATCTTCACCACGATCATTTATGTTTATGTTTGCCGAATTGACATGAAATCACTGACAAATATGAATATTCTGTATTCAACTTCAATGAAACGATCAGGATCCCTGGGTGTTATTTTTCCCCACAATGACCAAGTCGCTGCAAATTATCCCGTTTATTACATGGCCACATTCTCAACAAAGTAACGACATGACTCCCAATCTTAATTGAAATGCTTTTATGGATTTAGAAAATGTTTTTATTGATTTAAAAAATAGTTGGATGTATTGATTTAAATTGACATGCATTCGCTAAGAGAAATAGTCACTAGACACTTGACACAGTGGCTTTAGGCAAAGCAGAAAAAGAACACTCAAACCGAGAGATGAGTTATTATTACAACGTGACTTCACTATTATTTAACAACTGTTTTTATTGGGTTCTTTTATTTGGGGTTAAGTATAGGTGAATTGCACTAATGTGGGAAGATCGTGATGTCTCCTCCGATCTGCTTTATGATTTTCTTTCTCCCGCTGTGTAGATTGGGGGACCGCCGTCCTCTGTCTTCAATGTTCGACATCGCGTGAAACAGAGGATTTCGACATTCTGTAGTCATTGCTTACTTCCTTAAACCTTTTCTCCTCCTTATCTCTTTCATGACTTTTTATTTAATGCTTTATAACAGCTGTAATAGTTCGTTTAGAAATCCTAGAAACACTTTTACGGCAGCTCTCATTTATGGTAACTCCTTCTGACGTCATAGCTACCCACGTATAATATATAAACAAAGTCTTGGCTTTCAGAATATGAAACTTTTATTTCCAAAATCACACGATAAATACATTTGTGAAGCTTGTAAAGGGAAGATGACAGGCACCTCTCACTCGCAATCTGCTCCTCCGCAGCGCCGCCCCCTCCCTCCGGCTGAAATTATGAATGTACAGTAAGGCATATAGTAATCATAGATAACACGGCAGGGTCCGTTACAGTTTGTTTTCATCTGATTTCAAATAAACAAAGTCTTGGCTTTCAGAATATTAAACTTGTTTCGGCAAATTCAGATGATAAATACAACTATGAAGCTTGTAACGGCATGATTACTTAAGCGGAGAACGGAGTAATTTAACGTTACAGCAGGCATAACAACAGCCGGTGTTTATTTTATTATTATATATAGTCGTTATTCATTTGTTTTAAAGCTCAATAAGGAAGATTTAAACTTTCACACACACGTTGACTCTGCCCGGTTCCCTCGGCCCCCACCACGTTGAATAAACAGAAGGCTGCTTTTGTGGAGGAAGTTACAGCGCTACGTACAGGCCCGGCATATGTACTGCAGCTTTTCCCAGCGGTATCCATAAATCTCTTAATTTTGACCTCAAAGTGCACCAGATTGATGCATTTAACTTCAATATAAAGAAAAACATCTTCTGTTGTAACAACAATAACATTATAAATAGTAACATAGCTGAACATGGTATTGCACATTTAGCTTTCAGTGTTACTGACCTGAGATGTTTTTATTACATGAATTAAGGTGACTGAGGCTTTTTAACATAGACTTTTCAGTGTCCCACATACCGTTCACCATCCCCCACCCCCCTACTGTATGTTGATTTTTGACTTTGTTTGCCTACATGTAAATGGGTGGCATTTAGTACCTACCCCCCTCTGAGTGAATACCTGCTTAGCTACTTGGCACTAAGTACAGATATGTCTACCCTTTCTTCTTAGAGTTAGCCAAGAGGCTATTTTTCATCTGTAGTTAGTTAGATTTTAAAAGTCAATCTAAAACACATTTCATTTTAAACAAGTAAATACAATACATTTAAAACATGCAACATACACTGTAAACAAAATCTGTAATCTAGGCAGTAAATTGCTGTATTACCCACAGTCATTTACTTTGAATTTGTAATACAGTGTGATACTGTACATTATGCTGCACTGTGGGAATATTATCCTTAGGCGGGAAATGTATGTAAGCTGGAGTCTGAAATAAGCTAAAAATATGTATTTCTTAATAAACTAAATAGGCCACCATTGGTAGCAGTTCTCATTATATACTTCTCAGTAACTGCTCCCCTTAAATTAAATGTATTCTGTAGATTTTGGGGATTCATTAATGCATTTATTGCCATCACCATGCTTTTTCAAGACTCTTTTAAATTCTATCATTTTATAGGCCTATTTAAGTTTCACTTTTCTGAAAATAACAAAGCAGGGTTGAGGAAATATTCCCAACTGCATCTTCAAAAGTAATCCAAATAGCTACATCAGCATCTAGCAAATGAAAAGCTTTCTTTGTAGACACACAGATCAACTGTAGTGGCACAGTGTATATATATATGCTATATTTAGGGTCGATATGTGTTGAATTTACTTTAAAATAGCAGATCACTGTGACCGGCTATAGTTTTTTCGGCTTTGTGAACGTGTGTCTCTTCCTCCGCGGCTCCTCCGTGCAGAGAGTTTGCAGCGGTGTGTGTCAGCAACGTGCAGTCAGGGGAGGCACGGATTGGCCGTCGGGAGAGTCGGGACTTATCCCTGGCCAGCTGTGAGTTCTGGAGACTCACAGAACGGCCCGGTTCGCTTACGGCCGACAACACCCCCCCCCCCCCCCCGTTAACAATTCACGAGCGTATAACTCTCTCTAACAGAGCCCCCCCACATATCAAATCCAAATTTAACCCCTGGCCTCTGGAGCAGAAATGAAAGAGTTTTAAAGGAAATGTTGTAATATTGCAACGTTGGCCTTAGGTGGGAGCAGAATTTCTGTATTTCTACTCACATTGTCTGAATAAATATATTGAACAACTAAGGGTTAATTTGCAGGATTGATTGCTTACTTAGCCCTATATCAGTATATAGCATGAATAATAATCACACATCACTCATATTTGTTATGAATAATCATTTATCTTATTTTAAATAGTAAGTCGCTTTGGATAAAAGCGTCAGCTAAATGCAATTTATGAAAGCCTCACTCAGGATTTTTTTACCAAGTGTTTTTATTGCTCTTGGGGCATTAAAAACAAGATTTTAACTTTAACTAGTTTTTTATATAATATCTGCATTTTCTCTTGTGAAAAACTAAGTCTTAGTTTGGCCATAGTTATTTAATATATAAAGACTATATATTATTGAATTACAAGATTAGATATACTTCATTTGATCTAAAATATTGATGTGTTCAAATGCTCTTCTAAACAAAACTGAAAGTCCATGAAAAGTTGTCTTCCTGTTTTTGTGAAGGAAGCGCCATCTCCTGGTTAAATCCTGAAATTGAAAATCTGGCAACACCCTCTTGGAAAATAGTGGGAGGGCTTAACATTCCCAGATACTGGTCTTTGGCAGGTCTTAGGCAGGTAACTGGCAGGTAGTAGGCAGGAAGCAGTAAGCTGGAGTCTGAAATCAGATGCTCCATCTGTAGAATTCAGTGGTGTTAAGTAACTAAGTAGATTTACTCAAGTAATTTACTTCAGTACAATGTTGAGATACTTGTACTTTACTTGAGTATTTCAATATTTTGCTACTTTGTACTTCTACAACTACTACGCTACAATTCAGAGGTAAATGGTTTACATTTACTCCACTACATTTATTTAATACCTTTAGTTACTTTACAGATTTGGATTAATGATGTGAAATATTATTAACACTTAAATAAGATTTAAGTAATACATGTTATTTATATTATACTAAAATGTGCCAATCTGCATAAATGCATTTATGTATATTTTGATACTACTATACTACTATAATACTGTTGTACTTTTACTTGAGTAACATTTTGAAGGCAATACTTTTACTTGTAAGTATTCCTACACTCTACATTCCTACTTTTACTAATGTACAAGATCTGAAAACTTCTTCCACCTCTGGTAGCAACAGACTTATGATTTCTATTCTACATTCATGGATGTTTTGGATTCTATTCTACATAAAATTGAGCCCTTACACTGTATGCTTCCCTTTTATCTTCATTGAATATAGTAAATAATGTACGGTAGCACACCAATCTCACACACAACTATCTCATCTGGTTTATATTGCAGAACCATTCCATCAATTCTAACACTTTTGGAAATGTCAGTCCAAAGAGTTCAGGATAGATTGTGAGGGAAAGGGGTTATGGTGACATTGACCGGACAATAACTAGAAAAAGGGTTTGTTTGCTTGAATCCAATTATACTGTTTCAACTAACTTGAATGCATTTACTATAAATGCAATGCAAAGGCCTTCCTCTGCAGAGCATGCAAGATGTAAGAGCCTGTAAAATTAAAATGCAGAGGGCAACAGGTTGAAGGTTGTGTGTGGTATTCACATCGACATGGTGAAGGATAAAAGCAGAGGTGGAGGTGATGAGACGGTACTGGAATGCTATTACAGATTTTGTTTTTGCATTAATTCCCTGCCAGATAGGCTGATTTACCGGCAGAGATTAGCCTCTGACACATCCATTAATCGTCTTCTTGACAATGCCCAAAGAGGCTCATCAGCTTTTCAATCAAAGTTTCAGCAAAAGAAGCTTTGAACTGTAATCGGCAGTTCAAAGCTGTGATCAGAAATTACCCAGCTGATATGTAATAAAAACAACTCTGTGTATATCTGAGTAACTTGACATTGTCAGTGACCAGCAGAAGAAACAGATGCACAAAAGAGTGTGTTCGCACATGTTTCATTAGGTCATTTGTTCATCCCGAAGACCAGCAGACAAAGTGAGATGTTCACAGGAAAGCATTCTATAGAGATGAGGTGTTTTCTATTTCAACACCCAAGAAATTAAAGGTATACACTCAGGGGTCATTAGGCGCTTTCACACCGCAGTACTTTTCCCACAAAGGTTCATGAGAACTTAGTTCATGAGAACTCTTTAGTTCTCATGAACTAAGTACAGATTGCGTTCACACCGGAATAAGTTCCTGGGGGAGGATTAGGCAAATGAAGCCGCTGACGTCACTTCTTCTTCTTCTGCTTTGGGTTTACTGGCAGGCCGCAAACAACTCCACGGCGTATACTGCCACCCAAAGTCCCCGGCCGGAAGTCCCCGGAGTTGGGGACTGGCGTCAGAAGCTGCTGGGACTCCCAGCAGCTTCTACTAAAGTCTTCAGAGTAAATCGCCAGAACGCCGACACCTCCTCATCTCCACCGCTCCCATGTTTTCTTTTGTGTTGCCATAAGTTAGTCTCTCTGCGTTTATGCACTGGGCTAATGCTAATGCTAATAATGCTAATGCGAGGATAATAAAATGGCGGCTTCACAAAACCTTTTTGGAGTTTTACGGGCCGTGGTTTGCAATCCGCCCAGCCAATCAGACATAGGAACCTTTTTCTCCCACGAAAGTACCTACTCTCTAGCAGGGACGGAAAAGGGGGTAAAAAGGTTCTCATGAACTAATTTTAGTTCCGGCTCTTTTTGGTGTGAACGCGACATTTCGGAACTATATCGGAACTAAAGTGGGAAAAGTACTGCGGTGTGAACACGCCTATTGATACTATTCTTGAATCAAACATTTCATGTATGAAAAGGTAGCATGGCCTCATACAACATAACGCATCGCCATTACTGGCTTCAAAGGGCTCAACACCTTCTTCAATAGGTTTAGCTCTCCACCCGCTGCTGTCTCCTCCACCTCACACCTCACCTCCACCACTCAGCCTGGCTTCAGCATCCCCCCTCTGCTCACCTTGCCCCTGCCCCCCCCCCCCCTCTGCTCACCTTGAACCTGACCCCCCCCCCCCCCCCCCCCCTCTACTCACCTTGCCTCACCTCCACTGAACCATCAAGCCCCCCCCCCCGCTTCACTGTGAGCACAGGACAGGTCCAGAGACAGATGGAAAAACTCCACCAAGGCAAGGCTGCTGGCCCTGATGGTATCAGCCCCAGGGTCCTGAGGACCTGTGCCCGCCAGCTGTCTCCTGTTCTACAACAACTGTTCAACCTGAGCCTGTACCTGGAGACCATCCCGGTGCTGTGGAAGACGTCCTGCGTTGTTCCTGTCCCTAAAAAGACGACTCCTTCTGGGCTCAATGACTATCGCCCAGTAGCACTCACATCTCATGTGATGAAGGTGCTGGAGAGACTGGTCTTGGCCCATCTCAGACCGCAGGTGAGATCATTCCAAGACCCTCTGCAATTTGCCTACCAGCCTCACCTGGGGGTGGACGATGCCATTATTTACCTGCTGCAGCATGCTCACTCATACCTGGATGGATCGGGTTGCACTGTGAGAATCACCTTTTTTTATTTCTCCAGCGCATTCAACACGATCCAGCCACGGCTACTGAGTGACAAGCTGCAGGCTATGAGGGTAAACTCGTCCACCATCTCCTGGATTACCAACTACCTCACGGACAGACCACAGTACGTCCGGCTGGGCAGTGTGCTGTCTGATGTGGTGGTTGGTAGTATAGGAGCCCCACAGGGGACTGTGCTGTCTCCTTTCCTGTTCACCTTATACACCTCTGACTTTCAATACAACTCAGAGTCATGCCACCTGCAGAAGTTTTCGGATGACTCTGCAGTGGTAGGGTGTATAAGGGATGGACGGGAGGAGGAGTACAGAGCGTTGGTGGGTGATTTTGTAGAGTAGACTGGAGGAAATCATCTGCTTCTGAAAGTGGCCAAGACCAGAGAGATGGTCATTGATTTCAGGAGGAAGAGGACATCTCCTCCTCTGCCCCTGTGCATTCTAGGAGAGGATGTGGCTGTTGTGGAGGACTACAAGTACCTGGGAGTGCACTTAGACAATGGGCTGAACAGGAGGATCAACACTGACGCTGTTTACAAGAAGGGGATGAGCAGACTCTATTTTCTGAGGAAGCTGAGATGCTTCCACGTGTGCAGCAAGATGCTGGCGATCTTCTACCAGTCTGTTGTGGCCAATGCACTCTTCGTTGCTGCGGTCTGCTGGGGGGGCAGCATCAGAGCCGGTGACACCAGCAGGATCAATACACTGATCAGGAAAGCTGGGTCTGTCATCGGCATCAAGCTGGACCCCTTTGAAGCTGTGGTGGAGAGGAAGACACTGAACAGGCTGTTGTCCATCATGGATAACCTCACCCATCCTCTCCACCTGCAGCTGGACAGTCAACGGAGCTCCTTCTCCAACAGACTGCTGCAGCTCCCCTGTCACAAGGACAGATACTGGAACACATTCCTGCCCACTGCTATAACTCTGTACAATAAATCACCTCTGGCTGGAAGAGAACTCTCTGCTCCATAGTTTCTCTTGGAATAAAACCACGTTGTACATTTTACACATATATAATCTGTTCAATATGTAATATTAATATTCCATATGTCATATATTTATGTATATATATATATATATTTGTATATATAATATCTTGTCAAATTCAACATGTATATTTTCTATTTTCTTTTCTTTCTTTTCTTGTTTATTTCTTGTTTTGTTTCATTGTAAAATGCCTTGTCTTTTATGCTGCTGCAACACATTTGTTTCCCAAATTGGGATCAATAAAGTACCATCTTATCTTATCTTATCTTATTATTTAAAAAAAGTTAACAAATCCCCTTATATGCCTTTTAATCTATGGTTTAGCAAAGAAAGAGTTTGTGATCCATCTCAAAAGATGACATCAAGGAAGCAAAAAAAGGAAGAGGAACAAAAATGAGAGACAAATCATCTCTTTTTTTGGGGCAAGTGCATGTTCGGTTCTGACTTCATACTGGTGTGTACACCTGCAAACACAGCACTGGTTCTGGACCTAAACTACATCATAAGAACTTGTATCTGTACAGAGAATGAAAGCTCCGGGTGGTTTGAGGACACCCTTTTGCCCTAGTGTATGAGAGGATCCCCAGCATTGATTGTTGCAGAGATAAAAGCTCTGACTCCCATTTGTTCATGGTTTGCCAGGAGTTCAAATAACTCTGTGTTCTTGAAAGCCCTGGGTGGGGTAACTGGAGGGGGCTCCAACTTGAGACTTCACAGGGAGACCCTTCATAGGGTTGGCAACGATAGAGAAACCTGGGATTAATAAAGTGGTATTTTGTCATCAAAAGGCACTAATGATGGACTAACAAACACCATGTACAATTGTGAGGTAATGTTACTTCAAACGTGTATGTGGCAGCAGAGCATAAAGCAAAAGATTGATGATAAACTTTGCAGTCAAAACATCAGATCTGAAGCGTGTGACTTGGACACTCAAGTGAAGAGAAATGCACCTTGACCACCTGTAGCTAATTGGATCAGATGATTGGGGAAGCTGCCAGACTTCATAAACCTTAATGTGCAGTAAGGGTGAATTGGGCCCATGTTCAGAGGATCATCAAGTTCTAAGAACCTTCCCTGAAATGCAGGGTTGGCTCAGGACATTTCTGTATTTGGGAGGGTCAGCACCTCCGTGTTCAAGTTCATGGTATTCTGTGTTTGACTGCCACCTCTGGGTTGAACGTGATTTGCTGTTCCATTGGAAAGGTTTTCCAATCTTGGGGTATTCATTTTATTTATGGGGATGATCCTGGCATTATATTGCTATACAGGTATTGCCCCAGATATAGGTATATAGATATACAGGTATGTTTTTCCCCCGGTGTTGCCCCCCATAGAGACGAGGTAAGGAGTACATATTTTTGGAGAGCTAGAGAAGAATCTCTCCACCTATACGCAATGAAAAAAGCCAGCTGAGGTGGTTCAGACTTCTACTTTGAATGCAGGATGACTACTGTCTGTGGAAGTATTTTTTTTCAGAGGGCATCTGAGTAGAAAGGCACCCAGGGGCATGCTTAAAGTGCTACATATCTCGTCTAGCATGAGAATGCCTCTGGATTCCTGAGTCTAAGCTACAATGTGGCTAGTTAAAGGGCCACTTGAGCTGCTGCTTCCTCCACATACCAGACTCAGAAAAGCAGCGAAAATAGCTGGGTTTAGAAACTCTATGTATGGAAATTACACTACCAGACTATACAATAATTGAGAAAACAACTTTTGATTGCTCAATATGAAGTGCCATGCTCAATGCAGTCAAGAGGAAGCAGGTGGTAAGGGTGAAGCAGTCGCAGCTTAGAGGAAGCGACTGGTGCTTAGAGTAGGCTCAGCCTGGTTTAGGTTTGGGGGTGAGAAACACATGTTCCGGTCAGCCCCAGTGTCTGTATGTGTGATGTAGATAGGTGAGTAATGTGTTTATTGATTGGAATCCGTGTTCCACTGACCCTTGAGCAAACCTTGCCCTCACTGGGTGATCAAAGCTGTTACATCATCGGATTGCTCACAGCTCAGAGGATGTTTGTTTTCACAGCGAGACTGGACTTTAAGCAGACTTCCTATTCATGAGGCTTCCACACATCTGCTGGGGACTGTGCATATGCGTGTGTGTCTTTGTGCACTTACACTATGATCTCACCTTGTGTGCCTGAAGCTTGTTAAGGAAGAGATTACTGCACAAACAATCTGTTGTCAGCTTCAGATCTAGACGATTGCTGGATGCTATAATCATCAGCTGTATATATGTGGATTTATCTAACATTCCATAACCACGAGTGAGATTAAAAATACACAAATGCAACCGTGAAGCCGTCAAAAAGTTTATGATCTGAGTATAAACAACACAGCTTTAGGGAGGTTTTGTAGAAATCACAGGGATATTCCGACATGTGTTTCTGATGAAGCCTTCGGAGAAAGTAAAGGGCAGATATTTTGTATTTTTTGTTGTTTCTTTCACAGATGATCAGTAGTGTCCGTTCAGATGTTTTCCCGTAAATGGTTGTTCTGTTTTTTTTTTTTACTGTCTTTCTGGAATTCATAACGCAAGCAATTTGGGGATAAACTTCTGGGAAGAAATAATACTTCAGAAGCATCTAGCAGTTTCCAAGAGCACAAGTCTGAAAACAAAACACATATTAAGGGTTAGTGTGAACAATTGATGAAGACATTCTACTTGTATGTAATACTCTTATACATCAATTTAACTTTGCCTACTACTCACCACACACATTAGCCTGTGTGGGAGGTGGAGAAGGGAGAGATACACAGCAGTAAGAGGAAAAATATACGGGGGGAAAAAAACCATTATAATGATTACAACAACAATCTCCGCGTGCCACACAATCACACATTTGGACTGTATTTTAGAAAGTTGTCCTATTTTTAATGTCTTTGTTTTAAAAGAATAAGTTCAACATCAACTTTTAAAGAAGATTTTAAACAATGACAAACCACTTTACCATAGTGTGGGGGAAACTTCTGTGTAGCAATGCAGGACGAGTCACCGACTCAAAGGAGACACGGGGAGAGCTGGAGCTTTGATGTCAAACACTGATGGTTTATTTAGGAGCTTCGGCCGGAGAATTCACAAACCAAGTCAAAGGGTCAGAGGTTCTGACTTCACGGTAGAGTTGCCACGTCAATTCTGAAGAACTCTACCCCAGACCCGTGTATTTAGCTAGTTCAGAGAGAATAATCAGCATTGTGCATAACAAGATAGAATCATAACACCTCTATCAGCTGACGCCAACAGGCAGGAACAGGGAGACAAAACACTGAGATATAACTTACAAGGTTACAGGTGAGTGTGCTCAGTCAGGACAGTATGAACTGATAAACTGGGTCAAAGTTATGGGCCTTGGAAAATATTTCCCCAACACATTAGCAGATTATCGTAAAGTTTAGGATGGTTGAAGGCAGTAACTTATACACCATTAGAATCCTGAGGCGCACTATCAGACGAGACATTTATTGATCAAAATCTCTTGCGTATATTTTCACAATAAAGTACAGTGAAAACACGTCCATGTGTTCTGGTTGATAGACTTTCCTTGTAAATACTCTATGGTGATGATTTTTCATCACAGAAATACAGTTTGACCCTTGTTTACCCCTGTGTAAATGCCTTTTGGAACAAAATAAAATCTTTGATGAAAGGAAACAAGACGAATTAGGGAAAGAAAATGAAATAAAGAGGACGTTTAAAAAGGGGCCAGCTGGATGAAGTAGAGAAGGAATGAGAAAGAGGTGTTCAGAAAAGGATTAACAAAGAAAGGAGATAAGAATTTGAGGAGGAGAAAGGCAAGAAAGAGGAGGAGATGAGAGCAAAGATGAGGGAATGGTGAAGGAAAAGCAAAGCGAGGGGAAGGGAGGCAGCCAAGGGGAGATCTGTGAAGGATTATACATCAGCTCATGTCAGCCTGATACGCCGAGATGACAGAAGACTGACAGCTGAATTCAAAACCACGCCATACAGCTGGGTTTTAAGATCTTTCCATATTTTCTGACCTTGCTCCTGTCTTTCTGTTTCCTTCTCTCTTTTCCTCCCTCCTCTTCTCTCCTTGGTGGTCTTTTTCTCTCCTTCCCTCCCCTTTTTGTAACTCAACACAACATCCAAGCCTGGCCACCTTTCGCCTGTGTGTTCACATCGGGGTGTAGTCGCCAAAGTAATCAATCATCTGCATACGTAGGAAGCTCCAGTCCTACAATATGTGTGTTTTTCTATGTTCCTTTAATGCAGCTCTGGATAACTTTTACTCAGTGTAATTAGAGCTCTGCCAGACAATTTCACACATCGGAGAGTCCATAAGGCTCCGAGGGGGAGCTGTTCAAAGTTTCAACAGCCAGAAATTGTGGAATGTGATCTTAGTAAACTGTGTTATCCTCTGACCTATGTGTTATCTTCTTGGTGTCTGGTGCATGTAAAGGAGGTGGTTCAAGTATATCTGAAAGTCATAACTTTCTCTGGATGCCCTTCTCGTAGCTCTTAAGGAAACATTTTGTTTGTTTGGATATAAATGCATCTCTCACAGTGGTTGGAAATGATTTGTAATCCATCAGCAAACTTTTATTTGCATGCAGAGGGGTCACATCTGTGTCTCCATCATCCTCCGCCTAAATGAGGAAACTTTTTTTCTTCTACAGCTAAACTTTGTGATTTAGGCCAAACTGTATATTTATCATTCACTTTAAGCGCTGGACAAAAAATAATTTCTTAAGTTTAGTACGCACTGCTGCCAGCATAGCCTTACACTTTCCGACACTAACAAAATCTTCACCTTCAACCTCTAACTTTACTTTTGGACTGATTATTATCGAGCCAAGTGCCAGTGATTGAGATGGAAGTGTACAATATTATGTTTTTTTTTTATAAACGAGCTGTTTTTGCCTTCCTTGGAAAGATTAAGGGTGAAGTGGGAGACCATGGGAGAAAGAGAGATACTACGGCTACTAGAACCAACAATTGGAATTCAATCCAGGATGCAACAGTTAAGTGGAATTTGCAATAGCGTAACTATATTTAAGTCTTTATCAAGACTTAAATATAGTGACAATTCCTTAGCTGGACTGAGAGTTAAGTGGCTTTTATCTTGTTGTTTTGGTTTTGCAGCCTGCAAGTTAAATTGAGTCTTGTGGCTCTCATCTGCCATGATTCCATCTGAACAAAACAGGTCTATTCAATCTCTTCAATCAATCAATCAAGCTGATTTATATAGCCCAATATCACACATTTTACATTTGTCTCAGTGGACTTTACAGTTTGTACAGAATATGAATACGATACGACACCCTCTGTCCTTGGACCCTCGCATGGGACAAGGAAAAACTCCCAAAAGAACCCAACAGTTAATGGAAAAATTGAAGAAACCTCTGGGAGAGCAACAGAGGAGGGATACCTCTCCCAGGACGGACAGACGTGCAATAGATGTTGTGCGTTAAGTAAATATATAATACATTTACAACATAAGTAGTCCAAATACTTGAAAATGAATGTTTCTTTGATGTGAAATAATTACTTGTACATCTTATGCCCAGAACCAAACTGCGATAGGGATGCTAATTTAGATCATACATTTATAACTGATAAGATTAGGGTCTTGGATGCAGGCAAGCTGTTGGTGAAGTGCTTAACAAGCCGCCCAGTTGCAACAATATCCATTGAACAAACATTTTGAACCCATTATCAACCTTCAGCTGCAGTGCACAGTATGCACAAAACAAGCATCTGAGGCCAAGCAGGCATAGAAAGTTATATCTATGAAGATATTTGCAACTCTAAAGCAACAGATGTTTTTCACATATTCTATTTTGTGGCATATCAAAAACTCTTTTAGTAAGAAAATAATGAGTATTGATGTTTAAGACATTTATTTTACCAAGAAGCACCTCATATAAAACGTTTTTTTCCCATAAGAGTAGCTTTGATGTACAGTACTTCAAGTCCTTCCAAAGTGAACTTGGAACATTGGATTCTCACGTAGTGCAACCAACAGCACAACAACATATATCCCCGAATGACCCCAAAGTCAAAACAGCTGCTCTGCACTTTGAGAGCCCTGATCTGATGTGGAGGTCTTTTGCAACACTGGGTGGACTTCATTCATTGCCAGCATCAATGTGCTGCAGCAGGAAGGTACAGGACTTTTGTATTCATTGGACCAGATTCTAATCTCTCACGTACTGCATCTAACAATACTCCAGGCATAGCCCAGTATTATAAACTAATAGGAGTGACTGTGACCAACACTGTTTTATAAGATAGAAACACGTATACCTTTAGGCTTGAAAGGCGCTATAGAGCCAGAGTTTTGTTTGTCCTATTTGAGCTACCGTAGACATGGTGGTGCAATAAACAGTAGTGTAACTCATGAAATACCTGCTCCCCATTCATAGTTTCATTTGATTACATACTCGTAAAAAAACACAGTTACGAATATTATATTCGGTTTCTGCAAAAAAAATACTACACTGGTATTTACATACTTGCTGGCTTTATGTCAAAAAATAAATCTTAGTAAGCAAAACAAATACAAACATATTGAAGAGCATATTATATATAAAAAGGCATATTCACACCCCAAAACTGCCCAACTAGCTAAACTAGAGTAGTTGTTAACTCAGCTATTTTAACAGTGCAATGTCATGTATTTCCTAAAGAGGAGAACATACAAAATGGGGCTGAAGGCAACAAACAAGTAGAGACTGATACATTCGTCCTCTGCTTCAACTCTGCGGTGCTGAATTACATCTCCCCGGCAAATGGTGTGTCAGAGAGTTTGTTTTGAAGCAATTAATGAAGTGAATGGGGTCTGTTTTCCACTGAGTATGGGACATAATAACTGTGCCATCCTTTAGGGCTAGTGATTAGCTAAAGAACTGTCCAGACAATTTTCAAAAATGATCCTTGTGGAGCTGAGGGGATATTAGGACATTGTGCAAGAAAGTAACCTCCATTAGTTTAATGAGGACGGTGCTTGACACCATGGAAACGCACATCTTATTGTGCAACGGAACCGGTAAACTGGAAAAGATCAGCACAACAGAAACAAACCAGTAAGTGGAATATTCCTGTGCCCCATTTCCCTCGTGTGTTGCCCAGTACCAATGCAGATTTCCATGAAAACACTGCCATAACTTCCATGACAATTACAGCATCTTGATAGATACAAGACCTTTTGCTGTAAGACTGTTTATCTGATTGGAATATGCCTCACTGTATCTGCTATATAAACCACTAACTAACAGAGAGACATCAGATGGTTATTTTAGAAGTAATTACTTGTTTCCCTTTGTCTGATCTTGATTAACTCTTTCCAAAAGCTGTAAACTTTGATGTAGAACCACAGTACTTTTTATTCGGTTTTATGATAAGAACTCTTTTTAAAAACGTTGTAAACATGGCACTGCAGCGCTAAAATGCTCCCTCCACCACAGAAAGTCACGCCGGATCCAAGAGCCTCCACTGATTTCATTTTCTCTGTTTATCGCTCCGACAGCACAGATTAGTGGATGGGACAAACATTTGTTTTGTTGGAAGATGCAGCACAGTGGTTAGGGCGAGCTGACAGAGATGATTTGTTCAAAGGGCACAGGAAGAAATTATGTTCCAGATTCCAAAACAGAAGCTGAAAGGTCAGGTTTGCCATTAAAGCGATATTTCATTGTGACTCGCCGAAATGTTTCTCTGCATTTAGGTAAAAGTCACTATAGTTCCACTGATGAATGGTTCCATTTCTTTCTTGAACATAAGCCGACATTAAACCATCCAAAGTGGGTATCTGTCACTGGGCCTCAAATCTGGAAGGGCCTCAAAAGCCCGCCAAAAAAACAGTAAATGTATATCACTTTGGACAAATGAAAATACTACTAAAGCACTAAGAGCCTGTAGGTTTGTCATGAGGCCCTGACCTGAAGAGACTTGTTTGAAGATGATGAAGTGCTTCTACTTTCTTTTGTGTTTAAAGGTCACCTATTATGCAAAATCTACTTGTTCATGCTATTTATAAATAAATATGTGTCCCCTCTGTGTTAAGATATTCGGAAAGTTTATAAAGATTATCTCTCTTTTTGTCCTGACTCATTTACATAAAAACCTGAAAGTTTGCTGATCTAATTCTGGCCACTTTGTGATGTCACAATGATTTATTGGGTTGTGTAACCATTAGCCAATAACCAACCAAGGTAACACTTTCCCACCTCATCACCTGGATCTCGTCCTATATTTAAATGTTGTAATATATATTTTGATATAAAACTAAATAATATATTTTGATATAAAATGAAATATAATGGTTTCTTATTAGCTAATCTCAATTGCGGAATGTACTGTATGTTAGTACCTGGTGCTCGCACAACTTTAAAAAAAATGTTTGGTAACTTTATCAGTAAAATATTTTAACTAGATATGCAGAGATCCTGAACGTTCATCCCCAATGCCCGTAGTATATAATATTAAAATTCCATCTGATCATGGTTTTAACTGTTTCATGCCTTTGCATCCCCGACATATGAAATATACTTTACTGCTTACAATACAAGACGAGAGGGAGAGTGGCTCTTATTCCCTTATTTACAGAGTTCCAAACACAGCTCCATTGAAATGAGAGGTAAATCGTTTTTTTTATATAAGTCTGAAGCTGGAACTTTAAAAAATCAGACGTTATGGTACAAGTTTATTCTCCTAAGAGTATAAAATCCTGTAAAGCTGAAAATGAGCATTACTGCTGAACCTATAGCTCATTCTCTCTATAATAACACGATTGAAGAAAATGCTCATCTGCTTTCCTCTCCCTTCTGAATCTGCTGCATTGATTAATGATCCTCAGTGTTCTGACTAATGCAGTTTATTCACTCATTAAGCTACAACAAACGTTGGTACTCACAGGGAACTGTAACAGTCTGCATTATGGATTGGGTCATTAGTGCTAAAATAAACTTGCCCTGTTTTGCCAGCTTCCTCTCGTATATGTCCAGTTTAATAAGCTATGCTCTCCGTTATGGATGACAAAGCTACACACTCCTGCTGCTCCTGTGGCTGCTTATATGATTTCCTGCTTTTAGTGAAAACATGAGGGAAAACATAGCTTAGCAAGAAAATCACTATTAACCTTAAAAACACATTAAAAAAAAAATGCTTTGAAAACAATAAAATCCAGTGTTGTGTGAAACAAAGCAAGGTTTTTTGCACTTTTTTGTTGAAAAATGTTGCCAATTACTGTACAAAACATATATATATATCGTACTGTCATTTACCAATTTGAAAAAAAACTTTTTTCATTAATTTCATTCAATTACTTTTTTCATTTTGTGAAAATCTGTTTCAGAAATCAGTCTAACGAATGTATCAAAACATTTTTAAATAAATTATTCAGTTTTCCATTATTATCATTACTGGTGAACACCATCTTGTGGAGGCCTTCAAAACTACAACTGAATAAGGCCTATAACAAGAGATATAAAAAACAGGGCATGTATGTAAAGTTTTATTGAATATATTTGTTTAAGATGACCCCTGGTAATG
This sequence comes from Trematomus bernacchii, assembly GCF_902827165.1. Lineage (NCBI taxonomy): Eukaryota > Metazoa > Chordata > Actinopteri > Perciformes > Nototheniidae > Trematomus > Trematomus bernacchii. The sequence continues at coordinate 10,175,357 of NW_022987689.1, read as the reverse complement.
TTGAGCTAATGTATTGCTAACTTCTCTAGAAGTTTCCCAAATCACAGGGCTCACTCACTCTTATGATATAAAAAGTTTGACTTCCAATAGTTTCATGTCACAACAGCAACATACTGTAAGGGGGTTGATGCAATGAACAAACTGTGGTACTGCAGAATGACAAAATCTGTCCTTTTTCAACATTGGACGGGGCTTTCTTCCAGGTGGCTGACTAGATAAAACAAATTAGGCGTATGTGGCCACATGGTGTTGACAAATTGGCGGGTTTATGGTTCAAGCCAGAATAAATAATGAACACTGGCCAGCAGCTGCCCATACAAATCGAGGCCAAGCGACTTACTCATTACCCATCTCAAAGTGGTACACAACCAAAACATCAACACTCCCACTTGCTGGTTCAGTGACAGTTGCTGACAACAACAAAATACATATTTTTGCACTTTCTGCAAGCTGACGGTCAGGATTTGTATCTAAAACGCATAAGTGAAGACATCCGAATAGTTATATATATATATGACTGATCTTTTTCACTAATCGAACTGGCATCAATGGTTACCTGGCAACATTACCCTTTCTCACAATTTTCCAACTGTGCCTTGTTTGTAGTCAACTGCCAAACCCATAATGTGTGTAGTTGTATGCGGACGCACCTGTCTCGACTTTGGAGTGATCCATCCTCTCCGTCACCTTCTCCTGGCTAATGAGGTAATCAACGATGCGCACGCCGATTGGTGGCTCAGTGTGGTTCCATTCCATGATGACCAATGAGCTGCTGGGCTCGTAGGTGTAGGACAGCTTCAGCCTGGCACAGGAATGACAGAGATGCAGAACCACTGAGTGAAGCAAAAGTGGTCTCATCACAATGATGAGGTGCTAACATTTTCCCTTGTGTTTTGCACAACCTAATAAAAACACATTCTGCAATGTCACAAACACTTTCGTTAACAGAAAATAAAGCTATTGTACTCATTGACGTCTGACTTGGCTTAAGTGAAGTATAACATTAGTGGTGTTGATACAAATTGAACCCCAATAATAATCATGATTAATCACATGTTTATATTACTTGTATTTTCGGGGGAAACAAAATAAATACATGTTTGGTGCTGTAATAAAGAAACGTATGCAAAACTGGTAAGCGAAATCAGAGGGTTTTTTACCGAATTAAGTCAAAAAAGAAATCTGACAAAGTGGCTTTTACAGAGAGCCACTGTGATTCCCCTATGGATAATGTGCACAGGGCATATTATCTCTAATGCTTAGCAAGCACTATGTTTCTACATTGGTGTCAGAGATGCTTGTTGATCTCTGGTCGTCTCCAGTCACTTTTTTGCTGCTGTGCAATTCATGGTAAAAATGTGCTTTGGAATTATAAGAAGTAATCAATTGTGGGGGTTTACATGTTAACATTGACAGCCCCAATTAACACCCATGTATGCAGAGGTTTTCATGCCAACCATTCAATAAAGCAGCTCATTTAATTGATTAGCACTCCCAATACTGACAGGATAAATACATCAGCCACTACTGAAATCATAGAAACATTATCACTCGATGAACCCCTGTACGTAGACTACGTAGACAACCTATCAACCCCCGACCCCACCCCCATCCCGCATTCAGTATTATCACCATGGCTGTAATATTAGATTGTCTGTATACACATGGATCACAATGGCACATTACTTGACACCATGAGATAGAGTTCTGCCAGTGAAATTATGGATGGTCTGTGTTTGAGAAAGGTTTATGTTAGAGTTACTTACAAAGGATGTGGCAGTGGGGCGCAGGTGGGGAGTCCGTCTGTGCCAAATGCGCTGGAATCACAGCGACACCAGTCATCGATGACATCACCTTTTGCCGAACACCACAGCATGCTCATCATCGCCTCCTGGAGAGACTACGAAGAGAGACACAAAAAGTGGAATCCCAGTTCAAATCAAATTGTTAATTGGAGGAGTGTTAAATGAATTAATAACTATGACTTTCTATTCTAAATTAACAATTTAATTTGAAGTTTATACTTCAAATTCGGTTACAAAAATCCTTTCTTTATCCATAGCAGACGTTTGTTTGCCATTTTTTTCAGAGCATTTACTATGGATTTGTTGTGGGTATACTGTATGAGTATTTCAACAAATATAACTAAACAATTCTAAAGTAAATAAATGTATGTTAAAATGTCGTCCTGTTGTACATGAATGAATCTTCTTATTTGGGAGCATCAAAAAAGTCTTGGTATTGTTATATGCAAAACTAATACTTTCATTTTATGAAGTATACACATGTATTTACGCCCCTTTGTATAATATCACAATGCTTTTTAAAGCCATAAGAAAGAAAACATTATTCAAAATGTTGCCTGTGCATTGTGTCTATACCAGCAGTAACACAACCAACAAACAGCCCTTTCCGATAACAGTATCAACACCCTGAGGTTCAGATGAAAGCCTGCCCCCCCCAGGAGCGTGGACAGCACCGTATCGACATCACTTCCTGCTAGACGAGCAGAAACTGTAACAACATAAGCTATCGATGGACTTAAATAAGTCACAGCACAGTATGGCGGATTATGGCACAGCATGCTGCCAGCCGAGTAAGACATAATACTCAAAAAGGAAAGGACTTTCACTTTCTGTGACCTCTTCCATAATGAGGCCAGGGGGGGGTTTGGCCATGAAGGGTCACCCACAGACAGGCACAGAACACCTGTAGAGTTACTGTGGCTTAATATTCAAATATCCATTCAAATGCTGCAAATGTTGATATTATTATCTGCAAAGAAGGCAGTTTAGATGACGAAAAATCCTGGGAAGGTTTTCAATCTAGGTGAACAAACAAAAGTTGCTGAAAGGCCGAAGACAAAACTGCTTCAATTATATCTTAATATAATGAAAAATGTTTAACATATAATAATGTGCACAGAAATAATACATGAATACTCACAGCTAACAAAAAGGGTCTGTCAACTCCATACAGCAACCCTCTCTGATTTTAACTATGCCTCCCATATCTATGTAACCAAACTCATCCGACCAATATCAATCAAACTATAACAAATGTAATGATTTGTTGCCCCCACACTATTGTAGTCGACAATAAATGCTTCCTTTAATATTTCACTGGTCAGGAGAAAGATAAAAGATGTCACATCAATTACTATATTGGATTCTGTCTGACATGTTCAGGCATTAGACTGTCCCAGATTGTTATGGATGAACACAGTACCTGGTAGGTCTCATTGTTGGACACCAGTTCATAGATGGGTGCAGCCTTGGTGATCTGCAGCAGGACGGGCTCAGACTGCTGCCTCCCCTGGGACGTCCTGGGGCTCATGTGGCAGAGGTGGCAGGAGCGCGGGCACTGGCCCTGGCTGTTGCAGTCCATGCGGACGCCGGCGGCCATGCGCTTTGCTCCTGTGTCCAGCAGGCTGGCGATGTAGGCGGGGTAGGTCAGCGTCCTCGGCTCCTTCTCGCGCTCTTCTGACTCCTCGGAAGGAGAGTTACCTGATAGACAGAAGGATAAGTTTATATAAGATTATGTTGCTTCTGGCTAAAGATGGCTTCATAGATAAAAGAAATGGGGATTTATTCAACTCGTGTTGTTGCTGACTTAAGTGCAGAGTTGGGTGTAATGCGTTACAAAGTAACGCGTTACTGTAATAATATTACTTTTGTCGGTAACGGAGTAGTGTAACGCGTTACTTTTATAATTCAGTAATCACACTACAGTTACTAACATTGCCCCGACACGCGTTACTTCGTTACTTTTATAAAATCAGTCATAATCACACTGACAGACAAGAGGGGTTTCCGCCGCAGGTTTATATGTACGGAATCTGCGCGACTTGCGCGTCCACATCTCCGCGTGCAGTGCTGCATAAACATGGCTGAGATGGACAGGCTTGTAGCATCCTTCATAGTAGAGGTAATGTTGCCCATTTGCACAGTGGAATCACCATCGCATCGTTCAGAGATATACTGCGCAAAATACAGATAGCAGGAGACAGAGGACAGCCATAGTCAGAGCTACAGTATCTGGATCAGTCTTATGCGACAATGGAAACTGAACTAAAGAGAACATTTGAAACTTTAGCAGTCTGCGTGATCTGCCTGTAGGGAGGGGCGGGCCGGCCCTGCGAGTAAAGTAACGAGTAAAGTAACGAGTAAAGTAACGAGTTACTTTATGTAGAGAGTAACGAAGTAGTGTAATATATATACTTTTTTTAAAAGTAATATGTAATATGTAATATATTACTTTTTTTTAGTAACGACCCCATCTCTGCTTAAGTGTAACAAAACACATCAGGTATGACATTAATTGGCAGATGCTTTAGTCCAAAATTAGACCAAATCTTTCTATGAATGTCTGTTTTTGAGCATTGACAAAGGCTCAAATGTGGCCTGCAAGGCTTGTTTTTACAGTATAGTCAGCTGATTGCTTGAAATGCCTGTTAATACTGATAAAGTTGTTGAACATTTGCATTGATAGTATTAATCAATACAATAAAACGTTTTTTTCATATATACCCACACACACATTTGCACACAACAACATTCATTTCAACATCTCCCCAAAGGATTACGCTTATAGTTGACATACAAATGTAAGCAAATGTATAAAGGCAACTCAAACTAAATTAACCTATAACAAACAAAACTAAAACATCATGTGTAAAACTATGACAACAACAATGATGTCCATGTTCCTCATTAAGAGACTAGGGTGTCAGAGAATCAAAAATAAAGCTTAACTGAGATTGTTCCCCTTCATTAGAATTATGGCAAACCAACAAAGCATTAATGTGTTCCCAAATCTCCCTTGTGGAGACTTCCTTACTTTTTAGTTTGGATACATAAGCAGGAACCAAAGCTACAAACTACAAACAGTTGAATGTTCCCTGTAGCAAAGAAGGCGAATGGGAAGGCCTCTAATGAACTATGAAACATTTACTATTGCTTTTATGGGCTATTATTGACCTTCAGGATTTTTTTCCCTCTCACTTTATGGGACTTGATTTAAACCCTAATATTTCTTACAGTAAAATGATTTTGCTAAGAAAGGAATATTTCAGTGAAAGCTGAAATGTATACTTGACCAACATGCTTAGATGTGTATTGAGGTTAGAGACACTATGTTTGGGTCAAAGACCTTTGTCTGGCTCATGTTTCAGGGAAAAAGAGTCTCTCTCTTTTTTTCCTGATCCATCTATTTGAAAACCTGTCTAAAAAAGGAGCTGATGTGTGACTTTGTGATGTCACAACAGTTCTTTAGGTTGGGCAACCATTACCAAACAAGGTAACACCCGCCCACCTTATCACCTGAATCTCCTCCCAGAACAATTATTATTATATCAATCACTTCTCAGAGGGGCGTGGCCAGCAGCAGCTCATTTGCATTTAAAGGTACAGACACAGAATCAGCACTTTTGAACAGGGTTGAAACAGAGGGGTTTATGGCGTGCTACAATGATCTGTTTAGTGTTTCAAGCCAAACACTTCAGAGACATGTTTTGTGTATTTCTGATAATATATTGTTGAAAAAGAGTATTACTTGCGAGAAGCTTGAGAGCACGGAGAGAGGGAAACACGCTTAATGCAGCACTTTGGTGCCATTTTTCTTTTTTAAGAGGAGGCATTTTTCCAATTACCATTTGGGGAGACTGCTTGGCTGTGAGAAAACAGAGGCAATTTAAAAGCTCAAGCACCAATTAGGGAATAGGCTTGTTGTGCGAGCTGCCTTTGATGGAATACATCTCAGGTTTATGAACCATGGGCGAGAACAGGAGCTCAGGGACCGACACGTGTGCGGCAATTTTTCTAAGAATAATGTACTATTTTTGTTTCACAACACTTTCAAAGTGATCTTCTGCACTTTACTTTTCTTTTTATCCAAGGAAAGAGATGTATGATTCTGTGTTTCCTTTGTGTGTTTTGAGCTTTGTAAAAATAGGAATCGACCGAGTAAAGGTCATTGTATTTATGTAAATTGGGATAAACACACAAATCCTCACTTAATACCCAAAACAAACAGCATTTCTCAGACACCCACATGCACACCCTCACTCAGCCTTTTTAATAACAAATAGTTTAGCACATACATTCCTGCATTTAAGAATTTAACAAAAACAACATTTCTGACTTTGATAATTAAAGAAAATAAGCAGAAAAATGTGAAAGCCTATCTCCATGGATTACCATAATGATTGTTTTTAAAGGTAAACAAGTTTTGTGTGTGTGTATGTGTGTGTGTGTGTGTGTGTGTGTGTGTGTGTGTGTGTGTGTGTGTGTGTGTGTGTGTGTGTGTGTGTGTGTGTGTATACTTGAGTGTAGGTGACGTGCCATTAAAAAGAGATTAAGAATCGTTGTGCTAAAATAACAATTGTCAGTAATTAACGCCTTGGTGATTATACCTCATAGCACACACACCTGAAATATACGCACTTTAATTTGTAGGACAGCTGTTTATTCTCACAGATTTTCAAAAAACGCCAAGATAACCGATTTTCTGATATTTCCTGGTTTTCTCAGTTTTAAATCATATAAAACTGAAGATATTCAGGTTTTTGACTGACTATTTTCTGACATTCATTTGACAAAGGGTGATAATTAGTGTCAACCATATTTACACTCTGTAAAATTGTACAGTGTTTGTTTGTACAAACAAACAAATTATAATTAGTTGAATTAATGTTAAAACCTCTGGGTTAGATGATCTTTATGATTCTATATTGGAGCACATGTTGGCACACTAGATCACTCCCCCTAAAGCACCAAAACATACACAACGTAAAAAGAAGGCAAGAAAACAAAGATACTCATTGTTCAGAAAATAAATCAGCAACACAGACCACTTTGTCCTTTGTGTTTCTGCAGATACAGGCCATGATGCACCTTGGCTCTTTATGTAAATTGACTATCACAGCAAACCAATGGGAGGAGGGGGGGGCACATAACAACCCATAATGAACCAATAGTGCAAACAAAGACAAACAACTCCCGACCTAGGAAACATAAATCAGGTGTAGTGAATAGATGTCTCCTTTGATAACATGGTAGCCTTCAGAAATAGTAATGGACTGGAAACCAAAAATATATTTCCGTATCTTTACCAAAATCCCACAGAATATAAATATTCCAGGTCTTATAACATTGCACATTTGTAATCCTCTCGCTATTTGGGAGTCTATTTGCATGCCGGTGGTTGTTGTTTACGTCCTTGACGATGTAAGCATGCAGATCGAGGCCTTGTGATTGGGTCACTGAGACAAATCGACTGATAAGCCCTTACCGATCAAAGGAGTGTGAAGGTAAATGAGGTCTGATAGAGGGGGCGGGTCACGTAGATAGAGGGTGAACAATACAAACCGGTTCGTCTCGACCCCTAGGTGGCATTGGTGTGTGCAAGCATAACATGTCTGAATGGAGGCTCTGCGAAGAAGATTAGGCTTTTAAGTAGAAGTAAATCAATGAGAAACCGAAAACACCTAGGAAGAAAGAACGCTATCTAGAAACCCTGCGATTGTGTCCGGATGCAGGAAAACAAAAATATTTGTATTCACATACTGCTTCTTCCGAATGTTGCCAAGGATGTCAATGTCCTTGCATTCCTGGCCGGCCAGACTTTAATCTGTCAAACTGGCTCTCTTCCCACTAATCAGCTCCCATCATTCTATCTTTACTTGCCACCTCCTGGCAGATGGAAATTAAAAGTGGCAGTTACATTAGGACAGCTGGATGCCTTTCAGGGCAGAGAAGATTGTCAATGATTAGTTCAGTTTAGTTTTGGTTTAGTTCAGTGTCAGCTGGGAACGCGGGGGGGATATTGAAATGGATGAGCAGCCCGGGCTAAAGACACCTGATGGCTAAATATACACCATATAATATCACACCCTGAAATTCCCTCCAAATGTACATGTTATGGGCTAAACAGATATATCATGTAAGTTCTCAAAGCAAAACTGTTATTTTTGAAAGAAGAAAGGGCACATTAATGAACTTGCATTACAAACCTTTATTTTTGATGCAGCCTATCCTGAGATCCTTTAACCGTGCCTTATCATTGCACTTTTAGCTGCAGCCAGTATTTTATCGCTTTTATGAATTGTCTTTTTTTTGTGTGTTTGTTTTGTTTTGAATTATTATGTGTTAAATGCCTATGTGAAGCACTTTGAATTGCCTCTGTGTCTTAAAATGTGCTATACAAATAACCTAACCTTGAACCTTACAAAACAAAAGTTAAACTCATAAGCAATAAAATAGACACGCTTAAAGGTGGGGTAGGTACGTTTGAGAAACTGGCTCGAGATACACTTTTTGTTATATTCCATGGAATGCTCTTAACATCCCGATAGCAATGAATATCTTAAGTGCTTTGACAAAAAATCCATAAAAAAGTGTCATCTGTGGAAGCCGTAGTACTGTAAACAGCACGACCAATCATTTTAGCCGGCCCGGCTAAAATAACTGGATGGCCTACCTGCCTGTCAGCCTTCCATCTGCGCACAAACTTATCTCGTGCCCTCATTGGTCATGTGCGGGTTCGTGTGTGTTGGAGGAGGGGCTCTGTAAGGAAGTAGCAGATTTCTTCCGGCTGTGTATTTTCAAATTCTAGCGCATTCGAGCTGGTTTCTCCAAAATTACCGACCCCACCTTTAATTCAATACACTCTACTAGGACTACTTTAACTTGGTCTGGTATAACTCATAGGTGTTTGTGGCTAATATATTAGCAACATTATGTTAGATATGACTGTTTTAAAGAGATCAAGCCTAGTGAAAACATAACGGTTTTATAACAAATATTTCGATGAACATACAACTTCTATGATGTCATAATGGAAATCACTAAGTGGGTTTGCCCTCCACTTGTTTTACAACATATTAGTACATTATATTTGAGAATGAACTATAAATATAGTTAGTATACTGTAAAGGCTTGTGGCCATGGTGGATGTAATTAAGCAAGGCTTGCTCAAACACTTGATTTGTTCCTGTGATCCTTAAATTGATGTGTTTGAAGAGGACAGAGATAAAAGGATATAACGGTTACAAAATAAATCGAGCTTGTGTCCTACTGTATATGCTTATTCTTTTGTACTGTCAATCTTGGATTATAATACATTCTGACTTTGATTGTATTCCTAGTTTTCAAGGAAGGGCTCACTGGGTTCTTTACAAATCCAAACATGACCACTTATGTCAACTTAAAAAAAGAACACGACACATTTTATAACAGGAAAGGATTAACGAAATTCGCTAACACAATGACTACAATACCCATTAAAACCACACATAATCGGTTTATAAATGTTTCATACAGTAAATGGATGCAACTGCAGTCATTTTGCAAGAAAACTGTTTTTCCTAGAGGTAAAATGGCCTTCCAGAACTCTTGCTAAAGCCTCTTTTGAGCACTTATCGAATCACAGACACACTTCAGGAGTTGATGACTGCTTTATTTATTGACATGCCACTTCCACTACTAGGATAAAGCTTGTCTCAGGTAGTTATATGATAAGAAGTGGCCTTTTAAGTCCTTATCTGACTCTCAAAAATCATAAAGAATCCCAGTACACATGCATCTTCTTGTAAATGAAAGTGTGCTCAGGGACACAGGTGCATGATGTTGCAGGATAATAGATGTTTTTGTATATAAATGTTTCCATTCCAACTACTTGTCTTCCCAAGGTGAATCACAGGCTGTTGCTGCAAGGTAAACATGTTCTTCTCTCAAATGCTCATCCTGTATTTTTCTGTCACACAAAAGAAAACAAGCGAGCACCTATACTTCTTCTTTGAACTTCACTTACCATCTTTCTCCTTGTGTGATTCTTAGCTTTCCTTCGTCTCTTTTAGCGTCTCATCTCCTCGATTCACTCACACTCTTATCCAGTTAAAAGCACAATCACACATCTTTCACAATGCAAATACTTGTGTGGTAGGTGTGATGCAGGAGATCTGTAATATAATAATCCTTTTTTGCTTCCCCCTGCTAAAAAAAACGAGTAAACTATCGCTTTCAACTCACATTTCCCCACACTTTCTCTGCTTTTGCATTCTCCCAATTACTTTCCTTTACTCACTTCATCACATCCCCCTTTTTCCTTCTGTCAGTCTTTGGTTCTCTTAATGTCTACACGGTTTTAATCATCAAAGCATCTAAAACTGCTGTCAACTTCAACCCTCGCACACAACACAAACCTGCTTTAAGGGGAGCATAATGACTAGAAGTGTATTGGTTTGAATTGAATAAATCACAAGGAAAATGCACACACACACACATGCGAGCACACCAACACGAAGCTCATTACATAATCTGAGTCTGACATATCACAAAGTGAAATGAGGACAAGATAAAATGCAGAAACAGAACATCCATATCCTCCTCCTTCCACTTCGTAAACTTTTAGAAATACAAATTTGGTTCCAAGCGCTGCTGGACGCCACCAAGTTTGATCTATTTATGACCAATCAGCTGATCCCAGGTTTGCCTACACAAACATATTTCAGTCGTACAGAGAGTCCTTACTGGTTTTGCTTAAACCTCAGATTTATATATATTTTAGGATTATAACTCCACTTATCAATATATTTTTAATATCACCAACTGCTTAATGATCATATGGCTTTTTGATTTCATTTTGCTAATTGTTCTGCATTTATGGCCTTATACATGCTTAACACCACTTTTATCAATGATGTTTTTCCACAAACAAAGTTTAAATCGTAGTTTTTGGAAAAAATATAATAAACCAACTGTAGTAACTTTGTTTTTTTGGACAGCACTAGTTTCTGATACATTTTTTGTGTGAGTTTGACGGTTAATGCTAAATTGAGAGAGTACTCTTTCAAAGGGGCCCTAGTATGCACATTTTCAGGTTCATATGTATGTATTGTGACTCGCCTGTGACATGTACTTGCTCTCATGTTTAAAAAGTAATTTTTTTCTCATACTGCAGCACCTCTTTTCACCCTCTGTATGAAACCAGAGCCCAGTCTGCTCTGATTGGTTAGCTGGCCGGCTGTGACGTGATTAGTGAACCGCTTATACATCTCCCGCCCCAATCACAAACAATGAATTGGAGCGCTAGTGTTAAATAGTGATGGCACTATACTACTTAAGTAACATCATAATAGGGCCCCTTTGGTGGCTTCTGCTCATGAAGTAGAGCAGGTTGTACACCAATTGGAAGGTACTGAACCCCAAATGCTACATGAAGGCATAGCCATGTGTGTGGGGGTATGTGTAAATGGTAATTAGATTGCATCCTGATAGCTAGTATAGCAATCATTTTTCAGTGTATACATGTGTAGGATGATAGGTTAATATTATTGGGGTACCACTTTACAATAAGACTACCCTTATAAAGGATTCATAAAGGGTTTATAATTAGGTTGTAAACACTTTATTAATCATTAAGAACCATTTATAAACCAGTTCTAACATAGTTTTCAAACATCAACACAGGCTCACTATTTGGCAAGATGACTAAGCCTTATGTTGGCACTAGCTTACTTCGTCTTCTTCATCAGCCAGCATCCTTGGTATCTGTTGTTCACTGAGTTGATTCCCCCCCATCCATCTTGATGTTTCTTGGCATCTCTTTATGACCATTTATTTATGAGTTACTAACATTTATAACTGTCAAAAGGGAGACTTGTAAAGTGTAAAACACATTCCCATTTATTAATGAGTTACTACCATTTATAATGTGTTAAAGTTATATTAAGCCTTAAAGTTATTCATAAATTAGGGCGTGGTTACATTGAGTGACAGGTCCTTCCAGTGACTGCTGTTGTTAGCTTCCTGTCGATCTGCTAGCAGCTCCGTGATGCTACGGACTCTGCCTGCTCAGTAGGGATGGGTATCGTCCGAAATCGTTCCGAGTCTGCTTATCGATTCCCCGTTTTGATTCCAAAATTGTAAAAGAAAGAGGTCAAACGTTTAGATAACAAAAATATCTTTATTAATTTAAGCTTTAACTGACATTTTTACAAATAAAAAAACCGCGATCCATCTTTGGTGTTATGAAGTGACTGAGCTCATGAACTGTCTACGGGAGGGCGGGGGGAGCCTCGCTGCGGGGAAACTATGGACCTCTGTCGCCTGTCAGCGTAACTTACATGATGCCGTTTAAAAAAAGTAAGGGCCGTGCCGGTGAGGTTGGTAAAATAAGGTCATCCTTGTTAGTTAAAGAGATATTTTATTAGGTAGGTAACTGTATGCATCGCTAAGGTTAATTAAAATTAGCTATGCTCGATTATGTAGACAAGCTAACGTCAAAGTAGTGTTGAAGAGCGGCGTAGTGTATGTGAAATCAACCTCACAATAAGATGTGTATATTACAAATAATAATGTCATATTTCAAGATGATTACTTAGATATTACAATATGGTTGGTTGAGCTGGAGTTCATTATTGAGCTTACACGTTAACGTCATAGTCATATCTGAAGAACGAACCCAAAACTTGTTCTTTTTATTAATTGTATTACCAAATTGGTATCAAATAAATAGTAAGCATTGGTAATACCAATGCTGATAAAGTAAACTATTTTATTTGAGTATTTGTGTCTGGGAGAAGGTACTGTACCCACTATGTTCGGCAGTTATAGACTGGGCATTCTTGTACAAGAAAATTAAATAAAATATATCAATATGGACCATTACTGTATAATTATCCTTAAATTATGTTATACAATACACCTAATAAACAAGTATGGCATTTTGAAACATGATGTGCAACAATTTTTACTGTAATTTGTGTGCATTTTGTTGTTAACTAAGATGATGTTATGATTTATTGTTTGTTAGTATGCACGTGGACGCTTTGGACATACTTGGAGAAGGAAGAAATAGGTCTTCTGAATGATGGGAGTTAAAGACAAAAGGCGGAGACTCGTGTTGAAACTAGTGGAGAAACGATCAAGATGCCAGCTTGTCCCTCTGATTAGACGGCATGTTAAGTCAGGAAGTAGCATTATGAGTGATGAGTGGAGGGCATACAGGAGAGTGCTGAGTCACATGGGGTGCAACCACTGCACCATAAACCACAGCAGGTGGTTGGTGAACCCCCAGACGGCAGTCATATCCAAAGAGCTTGGTCGACCGTCAAAGGACATGTCCGTAGACTGAGAGGAAACCGTACAGATTGGTTGGAGGAACACCTCAAGGTTCTTGAACGGTCATCTTGGCTTGGCTCTGCTCACCCTGATTGACTGCTTGGACGCTTGTTCAAGGATATACACAAAGCCTTTCCAGTCTGAGTACCATTATGTCTTACCAAGTCTTTCATTTATGTCTGAGAAAAGCTTTTATGTTTAAATATGTGTATCAGTCATACTAAATAGTCATTACTTTGAGTCCTAATTTTCTTCATGTGTGAATAAAATGTTTTGCTTGGCTCTTTTGCATCTTACTTTGCATTTCATGTAAAAATGTGTATTAGGTCAGCGTGAATGTTATAACTCATTCATAAATGGACATGTGTATTAAACTTAAAAACAACGCACCCTTTTCAGTAGTTATAAATGTTAGTAACTCATTCATAGATGGTGATATGTGTCAAACTTCACAATAAGGCTCCCTTTTACCAATTATAAATGGTAGTAACTCATTCATAAATGGTCATAAGAGATGCCAAGAAACATTAAGATTGAAGGGGGGAGAATCAACTCAGTGAACAACAGATACCAAGGATGCTGGCTGATGAAGAAGACGAAGTAAGCTAGCCAATATAAGGCTTAGCAGTACAGATAAATGTGGTCTCACTATTTGGCAAGCCACCGGTCACAGTTGCCCTGTTTCTCATGTCTTATAAAAGCTTATTAAGGATTTATAATGTTTATAATGTTCACAACCTAATTAATAACTGAATTACAAACTATTCGTAAACCCTTTATAAGGGTAGTCTTATTGTAAAGTGGTACCGTTATTGGTGTAGAGGTGTCAAAAGACAAGTAAGACGGTTTATAACTGCATGCCCATTCAGACCATTACCGTAGGGTGTAGTGATTGTAAAGGTTAACATTACAGGATATGTATCAGAAGGCCTGAAAAACAATCTTTCAAACAAGCTGAGCCCTAATAGGCTTTCCTAAACTGTAGAGGCACAACAGATGCACCATGGGAAACTTGCAGCAAGAGCATATATTAAGATCTTTTTTAATCATTCGGTTTGTGTATGAGTGTGTCGGGATGAAGCTGGGGGATTTGGTGCTTCTTTGACCTGTGCTGTACCAAGTGGAGTGACTCATCATCTCTGTAGCACACAACAGATGGAGCTCAGAGCGATCTAGATTCATATAATAGCTCTCCATCTACCCCTTCCTCCCACACTCTCCAATGACAGCTAACTCACGCACGCTTACTCAAGTTGGCCTACCTGTTTACAGAAATATACTTTCAAGTGTTTATTGGTGAGACGAGGACGATCTGCTTGAAGATGTTTGTGTTAAGGTGGTACAGGCTTTAGGAGTGGAAGCCTTCATTTTCTATTTCTTGCAAGCACCGCAGGTCCTCTCTATCATATCGCCTTTCATCATACTTCTTTGTGAAGCGATGACTCATTTAATCACCATTCATCTTTGTGATCAAAGTGCAATGATTTAAGCCTCTGACACCATCAGCCTCCCTTTTAAATCGAGGCTCTTAAACTAAACGCCTCATTCCGTGCTCCTGCATTTCCCAGCGTGAACCCGTCTCTCCATCCTGTGCAGAATACCATTAACTGTGAATCCACTGACTTCAGTTATGGAGAAATACTCGGTTATCGGCACTAGATGGTGCTAGTGGATCACGACAAGTTTTAGGAAAGAGATATCAGAGTACATGCTACAAGAAAAAAAGCAGGCCAAATCCTACCTAACCTTTTAAATGTGCTCGGCCGAGATGAACATTATATGGTTATGGAACACAATCATGAGCTCCTGCTGAGCTGAGAATGTCTAAAAGCAGGCAGTTGTAAATGGGAACGCAGTGAGATGGAAAACGGCATTAAAACATTTTGGAGATCACGCCTTTTTTATGTAGAGGAAAATTATAAACAGAATTAGAGATGATAAACAATACTCTCTTTCTGTCTCTGTGATACATTCAAAACTCCAAACCTGTGCAATAGAACACATCAGGGTGTTTAAACAAATGTGTGTGACAGGCAAATCTTCTTAGGTGTGTTTTTCTCTGGGTGTGAGGAATATATGTGCGTGCATGTTTGAAGCTGCAGCGGTGCATTGCTCTGCCTGTATCAAACCGAAGCAGATTGTGTGTTTCCCTCGACTGCAAGGCCCCACTGAGATCTGCATGATTGCATCAGTGTGGAGGATATGAGGGAAAGAAGTGAGGCAAAGGGAAGACATTTGTTTGTCATTGTTGGTGCGTGTGCCTGTGTGTGTGAAGAGGGAGGAAGTGGCAGGGCAGGGGCAGTGTGAATTTGTTTTTTTGTATGCAAGTGAGAAACTGATAGGGTGAGATGGGTGAGGAATAAGTGTGGGTAGTGCTGCAGGATATGCATTAGCATGTGCACGCTCTACACTTGAACTCCCATGTGAATCCATGTCAGCAGCACGATCAGCCACTTCAACAACACACTCGACACTAACACACAAACTCCCAGGAAGCTGAATGTATTGAATATATGTATGAACTCATGTGTGCAAGTGTGTAGAAATGTCCCATGTACTGTATTACCAATGTCTGCAATGATTTTCCACATTGAAAGAGACACAAAAACAACAACCGCATAAAACTGAAAAAGCTCGTAAATAATAAAGTACAAAAGACATCTTCTGACATAACGTCACATAACTTAAATCAATATAGTAATTACAATTATTTACACATAATGGTAATGATACAAATACAAATTAAGAGTAATAATCCAATTTAATTAAACGAAATAATATAATTTATGTATTCAATGAATACTTTTCTTTGTTGTACAATGCTTCAGGATTATCCTCATTTTCCATCAAATACTTTAAAGGCTTCCATATAGGAATTACCATTTAAATAGATGTTGGCTTTGGTAAATATAAGCCCATGAAATGGGCATTAGACAGGTCAACATTTACTCATAGACCTAAGTTTGATCCCTATGTCTCCACGTCTGTTGAAGTATACTCGACAAAGAAACAAATTCCTGGTTCTCCCAGGCTGACCTGACCGTCAACCAAAGAGCATAACACATTCCCCATCGTATCAATTTCCAAATCGCTAATTTACTGTTGGAGCAGATAATTAACCCAGGATTTATCACTAACCTCGCATTAAGGACTCAGCCATGGGGAAAGACTAATGCTGAGGAAAACATATTATAGTCATTCGCCTGATAATCTACTGGTAATTACTAATCTGTTTACTGGTGAATAATGGCTACTCTGCATCACCTTCTAGTCATAATAACTCAAGAGTACTTAAGCTACATTATTGTAAAAACATTTCACTTAATATGATATGTTTGTCTGTGTTAAACCCTGTTAGGATAAATAAAATATATGAGAAGAAAAGAGAATATTTCAATGTTTAGGCAACTAAAGGATTCTTTCAACTACAGGGCATGCTGCACTACATTATTCCTTGTTTTGCTGCTGGGTGTTTTCAATAGTTTTCAAAAGGATGCACCACAGTTGGTCTAGGCTTTATGTGTGAATGGTGCTGTCTGATGCGTCTAACACCATCAGGAGGTCCAGTGTGTTAGCTGCAGGCCAGATATGCTAAGCGATCTTCTGAGCTCAGTGCTGTGCCACCTGAACTGCTGGTGCAACGCGCAAAGGGAGAGATGATTCCGCTGGCACCGCTTAACGCTGCACACATGAATACGATTAACCATGAAACCTCACTGAGATTATTCTTAAAAGGCCCCTGGATACATATTTTCTCAATCAGCTTCTGACTATGTGCAGAGAGATGTTGCGTGAACAGGCACTTTTATGCATTTCTGTGAATTAGCAGATTAATTTTTTTTATTTACAAAATGACTGTCTCTATTTGTGTTTACGTGTGGGCTATTTGAAACTGATTTCGAGAGGCTTAGTTGGAAAAAGGTGACCATGTGACGCAAAGTAAACATCTTGGGGTTGTTTGCCATGTTGCCATTTTTAAACGAAAGTGATGAAGCTTTTACGTGTCCATTGTTGTGTGTCTCAACCTAGGGCTGCTCGATTATGGCAACAATCATAATCTCGATTATTTGGGTCAATAATTGATATCACGATTATTAAAAACGATTATCCATTTACTTTGAAAACATCAATTTATTGAAAAAAAAAATGTGAACAGTATGTTTTTAACAGTTGATTACCCTGAACTTTAAGTATAATTCAACTGAAAAACCAAAATAATTTTTTTTTAATTTCGATTATGTTGTTTTCATAATCGTTGCAAGCCAAAATCGTAATTGCGATTAAAATACGATTAATTGAGCAGCCCTATCTCAACCTCTCAATATTTTTATATTTCTGGTCTGGATCTGCGGAGTAACTGTCATAAAGGCAAAATGCAACAAAACCTGCAGTCTCAACGAAACCTATTAGCTTTGTTATTTTTCTTAAATGTAACTTTGATTTTTGCTTATTTTAATTATTCAAATGAGGGAACTGGACACATATTTAAGTTTGAATCCTCTTTTGAAGGGACTTTACTGTATATCAAATCTAAATCTCAAAGGAACAGATCATTGTTCGTTCATTTGAAACATTTCGAAATACAGTACTACAAAAAAGGATTGTCTGGGATTCATCTGAAAAAGCACAGGGGTTCTTTCCATCATGGTCCCCTTACAACAAGCACCACACAACCAAAGCACATCCTACCACAACAAGTAACTTACAGATAAGAAATATGATCGAGTTCTGCCAATACTTCATTTTAAGAGGCAGTTTATTCCGCTTCATCCAAAAGAAACCTTACCAATCATGCTTTTGTACACATTAGGGTTCAGGTTAGCTACCCTAGCTCTGATGATTACAAAATATCTTTCTGGGTTGTTTTTTTTGTACTGGTCTGCAACAGTATTTCATACGGGAACCATCTGGCTCTTCATGCATTGCAATGCAGAACCGGATTATACGGTTATGAGCTGACAATTGCAAATAAAATGTCCTCAAGTCACCTCCAACCACTGCTGTATGAATGTGATAAGCAATGTCTTTGTGCAATACAAAAAAGAATACGTAGGGAACACAATGGTGTGATATTGTGATGTTGAAGAATATGATATTGTATCACTGTCTGGCTGTGACATGTCTCCAAACACCTGCTTTTATGACTATTTGAAAACTTTGTATAAAGAAAAATGAATTGCAATGCCAAGAAAATCACTAATACCAAACTCTTTTTTCTTGTCTTTGGTGTAAAAGTTGGCATATGAGTAAAAGGAAGGTGCTATAAAGGCTGATGGAAAGTATTTAAACATGATTTTAGACACGTTTTGGCATTTAATATGGAATGGTTTGCGGTATAAAAAAAGCCTTTACTCAGGAATGGATGAACGGATAAAGAAGATGGGAAATATCTAGCCTTCCATCATAGATAGGGAGCTACACAACCTAAAGTTATCTTAAAGTTCAAAATGGCTTTAATGCAGCGATGCATCTGGAGCATTACCCTGCACCAAAACCTTTTTTACCTTTGCAGGCTATCACAGTCAATCCTTAGTCGAGCAAGGCCCTTCAATCTGTTTTATCCTGCCTCATCAATCCCACCTACATAACCAGCCATTGAACGGTAATCTACAGCAGCATCAGCAGACAGGGCTCGCTAAGCTATGATGGAAGCTTTATGTTGAAAGCAGTATGTGGAGCATGGCGTGCTGAGCAGACGCTGTTTGTCTAAGTGCTGATGAGGGCAGCTGACCGCGGCCCGACAGGCCCATTAGGGACGTCTCCTTCATGGGTGCTCAAGGGCCTGTAGCGCTGTTCATCTGTCAGAATGTTTCATAACATGTTCATCAGCTCCACTTCTGTAACCTTTCACTTTGTATCCTCACCTTTTCTCATGCACACTGTATATGTTTTCTAGCGAGCTGTAATGTAACATGGATGAACTCTTCAACTGACAACACAGGTTTGTTATGGGACTCAGGAATAAGGTACATGGGGTGTTCTGATATCGACTAAACATGTTTTCATTAGTTTTCACTGTATTTGCAGGTGGCATCTTATGGGAAATGATCAAGTGTGCATTGGCATTAGTCTTAAGGAGAAATAGCATTCCTAGCAGCCTGAGTGTTGAAAATAATCTTTCAAAATGGTCAAAGCTAGTCTAATACATAATTATCTGGAGCAACCATTTCCATTTCCTTGAGGCTTGCTCTAAAAGCGAGTTAATCCCCTGTGTGGTAACATGTCTAATTTACTGTAACACCAGAAATACACAATTTTAAAGAGTCACGCATAACTAAGGGAATGAACGCTTTGGGTGACAAGTGGACTCCATCAACACTCCACCTTTGAGTCGTCACTGCCAAAATGAAAAGGCTGAAAAACTCTTTCCGTTTTGTTTATGCTTTCAAAAAACCTTTGGATGACGTCCCTATTATTATTATAACGTCAACAGGTTGTTTACAACATAAAGAGGAAAAGGTAATGCATGTTTAAGCCAAGTCGCACAACGTTGATTCATAACATTTCAGGGACATTTTATTCATTTAATTTGGTTTTCCTAAATTTCCGCTCTAAAAAAAAATCTGCTTGTATCATGATTCCTGTTTGTACTGTCACACACCACATGTTAACTTGATTACAATTCACCCAAAAGCCATTGTCACTGATTGCTGGGAAAGTGAATAGCTACCACAAGCAACTTGGGTTCATGTCACAGAGGGTTTGGCTTCAGAGTAAATCATTTCAACAAATTGGGCCTCTTAAACCTATAGAGCCAATACATTCAGTATGGTAAGCCAGTATCCAGTGTTGTATTATGTCTACCACTTGTTTATCTGCCTTTTTCTATACTACTTATTTTTCTATCCGCCATATCTGCTATTCAACCAACATCACGGTGGGTTTGTTGAGAGATCTTGGCCAAGAGCGATTTATCACTTTTCCCCCTGCATGCTTCACAGTCAAACATTACACCACAGGCTCTTTTCCCTTACAGATGTGTGGATTGTTGTGGGCTAAAATGCAGAGCGGTGTGAGCTCGCCTGCAGCTAGAGGCCAGAGTAATGTAGTGTAGCAAAATGTTTCTTAGCTGATGGTGGTCTCCAGTCTCTTTCTGTTGCATCCCTGTATGGAAGCAGCGCTTTCGGGCTGTAATGAACCTCGGATCCAGTAGAGAGACAACTGAATGAGGTTTAATGAAGTTAGAAACTGCTGGTGGTTGAAAAAAAACATTAAGCCTGACTAGAAAAAGCCAGGTTTTAGGAATAGTGCTGCCAAAGACCTTACAAGTTTGAATATACTGTAAGTAAAACAAATATATAACTCTACTTATACTTTTCTCAGTGCTTGTTTTTTTAACACATGCATAGGGATTTTCTTGTATTCTGGGGCTGACATTTGGAAATGATAGTGGACCTGGTCATTTCATTTACATTTCTCCCTTAAAAAGTCATACTTGAAATATCTAAATACATTTTCCCATCATCAGCATCACTTGCATATCAGTAATGCAACACTAATGCTAAGATGAAATCTTCTCCTCTTCTTGCACTATTTCCATTTTATTTGTGTTTACTTGCACTATTGTATCTGTTTTATTTGTTCTATGTCCTATATATATGTTGCACTGATGGAGGAGCCTGTGACCTACATTTTTCATTGACATATCTACACTGTAGCTAATGTACAAATGACAATAAAGCCTTGAATCTTGAATTGAATTGAAATAGGTAAAGAGAATCTAGCCAGAAGAAAACGGCCGATGTATTTAACTGTATTAATTCCATTCTATTATATGTGCTAGACGCCTGAGTATAGGTCATGTAATGCTGAAGAATTAAATAATTTAAGATACAGGGGAGACAAAGAGAATTATAAATAATACTTTATTGATTTCTAAAACCTTACTAAACATAAATAATTATAAAGTCAAACACATCCATGCCCCATGGGAGCACTGTACTGTTAAAAGCCATTATTATTAACTTATAATGAGCACTTATTTGTATTACCTCCCACTTATCGCTAACACACATGAAAGGTCACTGAGCTTCTGTGAAGATCGCTGCTGAAAGGTGGTATGAAAAGGTCACATTACATTAGAAAACTCAAAGTTGAACAAATAAAAGAAATATAAGATAATTTCCATTATAAAATGTAGGCCTACCCAATTTTACATTGCACCAATAAGTATATCAGCATCTAGTTATTCAATATGACCTCATCATGTGAATAAATTGGCATTCATGAAGATCCAAAAACACACAGCTCTAACAAGGTACTGCTTGAGACAGATCGACTAGGAAATGCCCAAAGCAATCTCTTTCATAGTGGTGAAGCGGAGCATAACAGATTAGTTATTCAAAAAGTCTAATTCCCATAATGACTACATTTATGACGGTCACTTAATACAGGTGGCTGATCTTTGCAGATTCTCTTAAAGGGACGGATCCCCTCTACACGTGTATGTGGACCCATCAAGTGACAAGGGAAAGATAAGAAAAAGGCAATTAACTCCAGAGCCATGTGGAAGAGAAGATATTCTCGCATACAAATGAGTCAAACTAGAGGAAGTACAAGGGTATCATTATAGTGATATATTTTTTAGGAGAAACAGCAGGATGTGTAAGTTCCCCAAAGCCTGAGAAAAATGTTTTCTCCACGAATCATCTGGATCTACAAAAAATAATGTGGCTGTCAACATAAGTACAATTTCTCCTCTTGAGCGACAAAAAGCACATGACAGTGACAACAACACGTCAATGTTAATGATAGTTTTTAAGGAGGAAGATTTGTCAGATGCAACTTAGCGTGAAGTTCTGATTAGAATTTTGATTATTAAAAAAGCTCATCTCTTTCCTATCCAAGTACAACTTGAGAGCCATCACCTTGGACATGTTTACTACAGTGGCTGCGTCAGAAAATTCCTCCTACAGTTACCACTGGCATTGGACACACACACACACAACACTCACAGGAGAAACATTTTTACGATTGAAAGGTGAGAACCATAAAGGTCGAAGATGCCATGGGGGATTTCATTTTTATTTCACACCGATAAAGATCAATTTGAGCATCTGAGGCTTTTGGTAATAAGATATAAGATGGTTGTAGGGGGACTTGTCTGCCAAAAATCTATAGCAGGGGCCATCCATTTTACCCTGCCAACTGGGAGTTACAGTGAAGATTTGACAGCCAGCACACACACACACACACACACACACACACACACACACACACACACACACACACACACACACACACACACACACACACACACACACACACACACACACACACACACACACACACACACACACACACACACACACACACACACACACACACACACACACACACACACACACACAAAATGGGTTTACACCTGGTTCTAGTTTCCCTGGGATCTGGCAGAGCTGTGTACTGCGATGTTTCTCATCTAAAACCTTTTCCTCCATTTTCTTTATCATCTACATATTTATTCTCTCACTGTAATTCTGCTGTGGGCAGCCAAGGTGCATTTGGGGCCAGGACCTTATCTCTCCAAATGAGACTGGCAGCTGGCATTTTCTTCTCACGGAGATTACAGAGAGGCCGAGGGAGGGAAAGTTTTCCTAGCAGTTCTTTTATCGGACACGGCATTGACCTTCACGGTGGGCTGTGACACCGCCCCACCAATAAAACTCATCCAAACAAGCGAATAGAGAAATTGAAAAAAGTTCTGTGAAAGGCATCTTTACATAATCATCCACATATTGATGCCCATTAAAGAGGACCTGTTATGCTTTTTAGGGTGTTTTTCTCCCAAACGCTCCCCCCCCCCCTACCTGAAACGCCTCGATTGGACTCCTTTGTTTACTCTCGTAACATAATGACATCACTAACACTCACACTTCCCTTTTATTGGCGAGCACTGCAACACATTGTACCTAATAGGCTAAGGGGGGGTACATCCCTAAGCTGTTGACCAATCACAACAGAGCCGGCCAGCTAACCAATCAGAGTAGACTGGGCTCTGGCTTCAGACAGAGGGTGAAAAGAGGTGCTGCAGCACAGGCAGTATGAGAAAATAAAGAGCTTTTTGAACATGAAAGCAGGAACAAAATACAGATATGAACCTGAAAATGAGCAGAATAAGGCCCCTTTAAGAGTCAGTATAACTGTCAGACATTTCTGCAATACAAATATATATTTTATCAGTTAGATAATCGTATATTTAGATAAACAAATCTAGTGTGGTTTGTATATTGGGTTATATTATCTATACAAGAGAACTGACAGATCATCCAGAATGGTTCAACATGTATTTCAAGCTCAGAAGATAAAAACATTCTATTTGAATACATAATTTTAGCTTAAGTATTTTGGACCAAGCGATTTGGATCAGCTTTATAATTAGTCGGGGCAGCCAACTCTCATGCATTAACACCTCTCGCAGGCTTTAACACACCACGTCCATTTTTATCTCTGGTGAAAAACTGATTTGATGAAGTTGCGGCACGAAAAGAGGATACCGACACAGCACACAAGAAAGAGCATGATGATTATGAATTGGCCATTGGTAAAGAAGAATAGCCTTTAAGATTTTATTTTAGAGTCATATGTGGCTGGATATCCTCACGCCTGAATCCTATCTCAATCGTACAGCATTGACAGCCAGATTGGCTTATTTCAAGCAAAAATAATGCTCAATGTTTTCACTCGTGGCATTTTAGCATTGATAGCTTTGAATAAGTGGCATAAGTTGAGCCACAGTGTGTGAAAAGAAGCAATAAAAAGAAAAAAAAAACGAGTGGGTTGACAATATTGAATTATCGAGTACCTCATGTCCTGGCTTACATAGAGAAAACCTGTGTAAAGTTCACATCAGAAGGAGAGGAAAATCACTTTTATCCAGGGTACGTTTCAATCACTTTTAATTACAGAGGCTCAGCAGCAGAGGCTTATTGAAAGCCGTTGACAAGCTATAGGGTTGAACATAAAACATAAAATCTCTCGCCGTGTAGGTAGAATCAAAGCAAGATGAAAACACACCTCTCCTGGGACCCAACTTCTCCAGCAATTATCCTCCAACGGCTCATGTCACCTCGCATATTGTACAATTTTAGAATAATGGACTCACTGCCTGTCACTGTTAATTTGTGCATATGTGTGCATCAAGTCAAATTAATTGTTATAGTTTTATGTCGGAAATTTACAGGTTTGAGTTAATGCGCCTGCTTGATCTCAGTTTGTACAGATTTAGTGCATGAAGAGGTTACCATTTTTTTATTTTCCAATATGTATTATCTCTCGAGAGGCTCCATATGAGGATGCTGTGGTTGAGTGTGTAACTGGACAATTTAATGAAATGTGTTATTTCATACCAGGTTAGCTATTGATTCGACACGAAGCAGCATGGGGTGATTTGTCTGGCACTTTGGCTGGAAAGTCATTAAAATAGCAGAAAATAATTGTATTTCTGTGTCCTAGTAAAGATTTTCAACGATTCTGAATTGCAAATATTTCTGAAAATTCTGAAAATATTTTGTACACATTTTGAATGGAAACATGTAAATCTACAGAAAAGTCTGAGGAGCAAAACAAATAAAGGGGAATAATATTATAAATATAATTGAATAGCCTTCAGTCTATTCTCAAAATGCTTTACCATGAAATCCATTTTGGGAAAATGGTAAATAAAGTGCCGTAAACCTTACCAATATGGATTTTCCTCTCACATCTTTCCTGTATTTTCCGTTTTTCTTATTGGTTTGTCATGAAAGGGCAAAATGAGTTAAAAAACGTTGAAAGGAAATGATAAAGGAAGGAAGAAAACACTATACAGCGCTGAGGTATTGATGAGAAATTGATCCGACGTAGGACGGCTTGAGAGGTTAAAAGGGGCAACAGAGGCTAAGTTGCCAGACCTCAATTTCTCCCACACACACACACACACACACACACACACACACACACACACACACACACACACACACACACACACACACACACACACACACACACACACACACACACACACACACACACACACACACACACACACACACACACACACACACACACACACACACACACACCGTACTGTAGCTCTTTTCTCTCTGCCTCTCGTTCAATACATTCTCTTTCTCCACCACTTCTGAGTGATTATAAATAAACTATGGAAGACGTTTCAGGGAGTGCAGCCTTGCCGCAGGAGCTGTCCCAGCAAATAGAATATAATAAACCCCCCCCCCCCCCCCCCCCACACCACCACTACCAGCCTCCCCCGCTGCAGGTCCAATTGGTGCAGCGGGGAAATATCAATAATTAGGCAGATAGAAGATTCTCCCTGCAATTACTGCCCGATATCCGAGACATTCGTTAGGCTTGTTAGCGCAGAATGGTAGCTTCATTAGCAGAGGAGTGAGTGCTAGCTACAGCAATAAGGTTGATTTATATCCAGCATGCTGGTGACCTTTGTTGCACATCACCCTCTATCCTGTTATTCTCTGGTTTTCATCAAATGGAATTTCATACAGAAACAATAATGAACACAATCTGCAGATAAATGTGTTTTTGTTCATGGTAGGATACTTATAGAATGATAGGAAATGTAAGCTTCATTCACATGATGATAGATGAAGATACATCTGTTGCATGGCATAGTGGTATGTCATTGTTCAAAGACAGTCGTAAAAATATGTGTTGGCATTAATATGTCAGTGTATTTGAGAAGCCAAAAAGGAGAAAATGTGTCAAAATTGTCATATGAATTTCAGGTTCAGTATGTTTGCAAATGTTGTTGAGAAGTTGGAGAAAATCTGACTTTGATATGAACTTTCTTTAGCCATCAAAACTCAATACTAGATTTTCTTACCTCCACTTTTGACAAAGCATGAGAAGGCTTTCGAAGACACCACACACAACTTTCAGTCCTTCCACTGAGCTTTGACTGCATTCATGAGCAAGGGACGCTGTGTGTTCCAGATAAGAGAGCTATTAGTGAATAGTGAAGGCACGTTGTCTTTTAAATGGCCACTGTTTGCAAGTATCGATTAGGTCGTTGTAAGTGTTTCAAATGAATGCAATTACAAATTCCACACTCAACAGCTGTTGGGACACACTACTTTGATTTTGCTCCTTTGGATATTTTGAATTCTAAAGTTTACATAAGAATACAAAATAACAAGGATTACATGAAGGAATGATCTGCAAACAAAGCATTGCAGGGAGGGTGAGTTGATGATTTGTATGCCCTTTAGGCAGCAAACTTTAAAATGGTTAAAAGCCAGTGTGGGTATGAACACTGTAAGCTGGGGGAAATATATGAAAAGTGAATTTGATATACAATTTTTTCAAGAATACAGATTGTGATTCCCTAAAGCACATACTGCTCCTACAGTAACTATGTTTATAAGCCAACATCATCACATGTTGGAAGGGAATCACTTAAACAAAGGTGAAATAGATTTCATATTTTATCAAATCCAAAGGCCTTCTTACGCAAGCACCTGAAGACTTATTTAAAGCATACCTGCAGACTGCCTTATCCTCCATTACCTATAAAAGCAGCAACCTAGCTAAAGTGTTAACATGTAACACTTGCCTTTTGGAATGAATTCCTCAGGAATATTTAACTGTTGTCATTTGTGGTTTGAGAGCCATACTGTTGTGATATTTCGTTTTAAGAGAGCCAATTTTGCTGAGATTTCTGACACTCGGTCACTGCGAGCACCCTGCTGATAACTCTGTGTTCCAGCATTTTGTCAAACAGCATGTAGAGCGACTGCAACAAGGGGCAAACACTGTTTTCCGAAGCTTAGATGACACCTCTCAAACATTATGCAAGTAAACACGGCTGCAGTCCTCCGCATACAAATGCACAAACAAAATACACGCTTTCACATTGAGCCTTTCTCTCTGCCTGCTCTCTTTTATACGAAGAATTGTCAGTGATAATGTACGCAGAGGTTATATGCAGAGGCCTTGGCAGCCATGCAGGATCAATATTCAGTACACGGACAACACAACAAAGCATCCGCATAGTTCTAGTGTACTACAGAAGTCTACAGAGTGTTTAAAGATGGGTTGTTCGTAGATTTATTAATGAACATTTCATTTTGTCCAAGTTTAAAGATAGCGAAAGGCTATTTTTTCGCAAAACGAGATAATTCTTACTATTAATTACAACAAAACACACTCATTTAATTGCTAGACTTTAGTTATTTCATAAAAGAGAATTCTCAAATTACGTTTTCTCCGTGCTCTTGTTACGGGTTTGAAGTGGGCGGGGCCCAGTTAAAGGGGACAACGTATCTCCATGCACCAATCAGAATCTAGCGGTATTGAACAAAAAGACTGTCTTAGGGTAGCATGATGGGCCGCTGATATAGCGAACTATTTGCGTTTTAGACTGTCTAACCCTTTTATAATAACTCATACTTATGTGTATTGAATCTTATAGAGAACTACTTAAATAATTAAATCAAGTATTTATGGACTTTCAGGTTTACTCACCAAATGATTTATTATATAAGGCAGTGGTTCCCAACCTTTTTCAGTCAGGCCCCCCTTGGGTAATTGGAAATATTTTCGAGCCCCCACTAACCCGGTTCCCACCGAGATTGGTAGAATTAATTGTATATAGTTGTACAAACATTACATTTTCTCTGCTAATAATAACAAGACAAAAATATCCAACTATCCAACAGTATACTATTTTTACTTAAGTACTTGATCTGAGTACTTCTTCCACCTTACACGTAATTGGGGCAACAGAACCCCCGAGTTAAGTAAGTTGAAAACGGTGCATTTCTCCGTATGAATATGATGCCTTTTGGCCAGCTGATGGACAGATTGCTCGTGTTTCCACGAAAATACTTATGGCGAATGAGCATAGACCACATCGAGCTCTGTAGATTGTCACTTTTGAACGCTCTGTTCTCCACCGGCGGATCTCTGTGTGCATGGCGCTGCAGCGAGTCTGTGAGCATACATGTATCTGATAAATATAAGTGCAACCTTGGCTCATCTCACAAATTGGAGAGATTTCAAATTATTGATATACATCAGAGCAGTATGATCTCTTTAATGATTGGAATATGCATGACGTGTGTAATGCATGTGAGCTGCATACGCTGAAGAAATATGACATGAGGTTATATTTAATTAGGTGATTCAATAGACACAATATTTTGGGAATTCTCTGGGTTAATACTGTTAATAGTAATGGGCAACATCTGTAAAACTTTATCCAGAACACACTCAGCATATGTCTATGCAGAGAATGCAGACCAAGAGTAAATACTTTCCTCCTAAAAGAATGTAAGACTTTGAATATCAAAAACTTAAATTGAACACCTTCTAAGACTCTTTTTAAGGACCCTGCTGTTGCCTCAGTTAATGAAATATGTTTCTGCCTGGAGTTGAGGGTGTCTTATTGGAGCAATTTTAGAAATAGCGTGGGATGTGAAAAGTCACAGACTGAGCACAAATAAGTCACACTTTATTTGGAAGTGTCCAGTTGAATTGTGAAACCTTTCAGCCTTCATCTCTGCAGACTCATCATTAGCAGCTATTCCTGTGGGTGTTAACCTTTGAGGTGTCAAATGTGCTGCTTTAAAAAAATGATGAAGATCCCTATGTGCAATGAGTCTGGCACTCAAAATACCTTCATCCCTCAGACCTATACAAACTCTCATAACTAATTGAAATGCAACGGTCAAAATGTGTTATTTAAGAATAATTATCAACCAGTTGAAATGATTCATTTTGACTGGATTTTTGGCATATAAAATACGCACTTTTTCAGTAAGTGGTTGGCGTAATTAACAGAGCTTATACAGAGGATTCCATTAACCTTTATCCAACAAAATGCTGCACACAGAGTGGACTAAGCTGATATCCTTTAGTCAGAAATACTTACAAAGGGATGTTTTTCTTTTCCATGATGTCATTGGAAAAGGGATATATATCTGGGTAAAGATAGTAACCATAGAAACCAGATTTGTGCGACTCAATTCAGTGCAGATATCTTTTTATAAGATTTTAATATTAAACTTCAATAGCCGCAATAATATTTCAGATTGTTTCTGAGGTTAATATTATTTGTATTCCTTCTGACTGATCTTTCTTCCTGTTGTTTAAATAATTCTTATTTCTACAGAAATAATAGAAATATTTGGATATTATGGACGATTGGTTGCAAATAATTTTGAGAAAATAAGATTTGTTTATTAAATATAATTTCATAAAATGTTTATCTTTTTAAAGTGAGCATATGGTGGTTCATTTTTCCTCACTTTATTTGGCAACTAAAAAACTAGGAGTAGGAGTCACACTCATCCCTCACTGGCTTCCTACGCACTCACTGTCAGTTATGCAAAACACAATATTAATTCATTTCCTATTTCTGTACTGTTTTGGGGACATTTTGATTTGGTTAAAGATGATGAGAATAATCAGTCTACATCGTGATTTGGTCATCAGCCCTATTCAAATGCTTTATTCAGTGTTTGTAATGTCAAGTGATTAACTGAGCTCAGTGATTCAATTTCAGTAACCTCTCAGTTTAAACACCATAATTGAGTGACCTCAGTCAAATAATCTGAATTGTGCAAAGATCATTTGTCAGCTGTTTGGATTTTCAGATATTTGTAGAGTCCAGAATAAAATATGTTAAGTAACCAATGCAAGCCAGGAGAGTTTACAGCCTTCCTTACACAGTTTGACACTGTCCACAATACAGAGCCAGTCTGACAGTCAGGCACAAATTAGACAGCCACAGGTTTAGAAGCATATCCACATAAGCAGACCCAGAAGAAGCATACAAATAATGAGGGTAAAGACACATATACTCAATTTTATCTCAGGTTATCCTGTATATGTATGTAATCGAGAATAACTGCACTGAGGGCAACATTGGCAAATCTTTTGTTAACATGTTGCTTTTTTACAAGAATATCTCGTCGGGGTGCGTGTATGGAGTTCACAGTACACAGAGTACAAACAGTCAGAAATAGGCATGGGCCAATCTGTACTACTGACAGGTATGTATATCAGAGGAACAGGAAGAAGGCCAACATTAAATACATGTATTTATCTTTGTGAGAAAGAGGGTCGTGAGGTGTAATAGGCCTCTTCCCAATGTTGCTGCTGGTGTATAATGTCTCAAAGACACACATGTTTATATCTAAATAAATCCATATATCACAAATCCATATTTAGTTTGGACATTTTCTGTATACATTTTCTTTCGGTGCACATCTATTATTTGATGTAATGCTACCGTTTTTTATTAATTCATGCGTACGGCCTCAGACACATCAATGTAGGTAAATTCATTCAGACCAGTAATGCCTCCAAACACAGCAGCAAAGCCTCGAGCTACATCACAGAAATAGAACTCATAGAATATGTAAGGAAAAGGGGGGCAGGGCAGAAATTAGCTCCTGGTAAAAATGTCTATTTCCAAAAATGGTCAGGTTCTCATATTAGCCTTAAACCAGTGTGAGCTTGCTTGCCATTAATAAATCCCTTCCTAATACACCTTTTCTGAACATAGTGTTAAATGCATTATTCCCTCCTATCTCTGTACTGTCAACAGTTTGCTAAAATGGAACAACACCTGGCTTAGATCTGCTGCCATTCAGGCTTTAATCTGACCTTTCATGAGCCTAGTTTTAGCTCTGTTTCCTGTTTTATTTTGAAGTTTTATCAATCGTTGTCATGTCTGTTCTTACTTCCTTTGTCTTTGTGTGTTTTCCCGCCCGTTTTGATTGTCTGTCGTGGCCTTATCAGTTTCACATGTTCCCCACTAGCCGTGCAACAACCTGACCTTCCGTACACGTGGAAGGTATTTTTATGTCCTCTTTTTCTATTAAGTCATTGTCAACCGTTGAAATAAAGCCTGAAATAAAGGTATTTTCGGTTCAATGTAGGGTGACCAGGTGCCAACAAGAAACATGTGCGACAAAGAGGACATTTTTGCAGGACAATGCGGGACATGTTACTGCGTTGCTAAGAGCTAGATTAGATGTATATATAAAGTCTATCTAACCCTTAAGAATAAACATTTCTATTAAACTAAATTAGCTTCAGGGGGTTTCAGGAGGAATGTATCCATAGATCGATATTTTCTTTATGAGGCAGGCATTTCTTGTGAGTTTCGGGGGAAGCGTCGCTTCAAAACATATTCACCTCCGTGCGCAGTTTTTAAAAAATCTGGCAAATCTGACAATAACTCTCTGGGAATCGCCCTCCACCGGCTCCACACATACGTTAATACATGTTTATGTTGATTGATTGACATCTGACACAGCTAATGGTGATAGCCCTCTCTTGTTTTCTCAACACCTTTGGATAAAAGCCTTGTTTTAGACGGGCGACTGTCAATCAAATGCGGGACATCTGCTAAATGTGTGGCACAAATGATAAAAATACTGTGCAGTCCCGCAAAAAAACGGGATACCTGGTCACCCATACCAAGTGTGCATTTGGTGAGAGGACTCTAGCATCTGGAAGAGGTTTATTGAGCATGGACACTCTGCAACACCCGACTAGACATTCAATCGGAGGAGAACTTGTACCCATCACACACTCTTAAAATGATGGAAGTTGCTGGGTTTTCATGGCACAAATGAAGGCCTCTTGAGAAAAAAAAAGAACACATTCAGATGGGGATGGCCCATGAATATGTCTCGAAAATGACAGTCAAATCAGTTCATTTTTGTGGCCTCTCCAGTCACATGACACAAGTCCAACTGAGCGATGAGATGGAAAAGAGGCACTTGAAGTAGAGATGCACTGAAAGCCTGGCTGGTTGGAATAACGGAAAGTCCCTGAATAAACATGGGCTTGCATCTCTTTTGAAGTACCCCATCTCTGCTGCCCTGCTGGCAAAACATGATAAACTCAGTATTAGTCAGTTTATGTGGAGTCTACATGTCTTCATATTTCATCACAATCTGTATTTATGTTCCATATTTCCCTGGACTAGCTGTCCACATTTTTTTTTATCAAATTCCATATGTTTTCTCCT
This sequence comes from Trematomus bernacchii, assembly GCF_902827165.1. Taxonomy (NCBI): domain Eukaryota; kingdom Metazoa; phylum Chordata; class Actinopteri; order Perciformes; family Nototheniidae; genus Trematomus; species Trematomus bernacchii. The sequence goes on along the minus strand of NW_022987689.1, from coordinate 10,143,236 downwards.
CTGCAGTGTACTTATTTGTCAAGGTCTCTACTTTTGCAATGCGTGAAATGTCCTTGCTGTCGCTATCGGCTGTACACTAGTTTGGGCTGGGACAGGAGCAAGAGGCTCTGGGGTTATCTTGTGCATGCACGCGCACGTTCACACACACACACATGGTTGGCAGCAAGGCAAGGAGAGAGTGACTATAGCTGTTATCTCAGACACATTTCCAGACAGCGGTTATCCAAATCTGTGCACTCGGCTTGGCACGGCACACAACCCCGAGACTTTTAGACACACTAGTCTGGACAGATGGAAAGGTTAGAGGCAGAGAGGAAGAGAGGGAGGGTTTTAGATGCATTACCACAGAGAGACAGATCGAACCACGGCGAAGAAATTGTAATAGAGAGGGGTGAGGGGGAGTGAAAGTCAGACCATTCAGATGTGCCAAGATGGCGAGAAAAAGAGAGATATGGCAAATGAAAGAAGAATTCCTGTCGTGCGAGCAAGCAGAGAGGACCAGAGAGATGATGGCCTCTCTGTATCAGGAAATTGGCCACCAACTGACAAGCCATGAAACTATCCGTCACAACATCCACCTTAACAAGACATTTAGTCTATTGCTGAGTGGTAGACCTCTTGATTTACTTATCACAAGTGTAGAAGAGCCATTGGAGTTTAATGTCACCATTTTTCACCACTTGATCTGGAGGTGTGGTGCCAGTGTGTTGACCTAAAACAGATAATTACATTCCTGGGACAAGCCGATAAGAAGTGGAAACAGGTGAAGTTTAGTAGAAATGGGTCTCTTATAGACTTCTTCTTTTATAGGGTTGCACCACTAACATCCAGTACACCAATACTTGACATGTATTAGAAAATGATGAAAAACCATTGATTTAGAAGTAGGTTGGAACATTCCTACTGCACTTAGGGCAGGGAAATATAATAATGCTATATCGACATCATGATATATATCTTCAAGTTTTTGATACCATTGATATCGTATAATGGCACGGTTTGAAAGGCTGCATAACTGAGATTACATTTTCTGAGTTGTATTCATTGTCTTTACCCAAGTCATTATATTTACATTACTGATGATTGTTTATCAAACATCTCATTGTGAATATTTTATGAAAGCGCCACAAGTAAACCAATGTAGTTGCAATAACGTTATTCAGGTATTTGCTTACAAATATTGTGATATTTGATGTCATTAATATTTCTGAGCTCAGTTCTTCTAGGAAAGTTAAACTTGAGTAATCTGTAGTTCCAATAAAAACCTCTATAATTAAATTGTTTTACAGTATTATAACATTCATTCAGCCAAAAAAGTTATGCAAATCTAGCAGTCGTCTCAAAAGACTCACAAAGACTGATTTTTGTTTTATTTCTGTCTCCATTTATACTTCATGACAGCACAGCTGATGTACCGTATATATCACACTCAAGCAACATGTTGTGGTAGCAGGTGGCAGCGGTTGTGAAACATGTATGCAGACGGCTACAAACAGCTTGCTCATATTTAACACGCTAGTCATTTGTCGCTTGCTACCAAGTTGAGCTGATTTGATTAAAGCTACAGAGCAGGCAAGACTTCAACATTGCACTACCAAATATGATATGGCCCATGTAAAGGCCAGCATAACACATTCACCCAGGTATGATAATGTGATGCTTAATATAAAACTAATGCATACTTCTTAAATTCGCTGCAGCTCCCACTGCAGATGGAGAACAAATGCGCTTCATTACAAATGAATAAAACCTATCTTAAGCCAACAGACTGACATAGCTCGTGTGGACAAGGTGTGAGGCAGCAGAGGACAATGAGAGGAAGCAGAGCCTGGCTGATTATTTCCCCTGCAGACAGTTCTGTTGCTATTTGTGCATTCTGTGACATCCTTGTCTACTGATATGATTGGTTGCCTGAGGTGTCCTTTTCCACATTTCAACACTTGCATTTTATCACATTTGTAATATTATATTCCACAATTTGAGTTTATCCATCACAATAACACACAATTTGTAGTTCAAGTCTGATTAGTCTTTTTTTGTATATAAGATAATGGTACTTATGGTGCTACATCTAAACTGGAGACAGTCGCCTGATCCCTCAGTGTTCATGTAACTGTCACATTTGGTCATTTTCAAGGGAGCCAAAAAACCACAACTGTCCTTTCAAAAGTTCCCCAATTTTCAGACTGTTCTCCCAACAAGAGAAATGTCTCAATGTCCATTCAAAACCTTTTGTCATTTCAAAAGAGCCAATGATAGGCCTTTCTGAAATTCCACCTAGTGAATTGTATGTTCAGGAAAAAATAATTGGGAAAGTCCTATGTCCTTTCTTACTTTTCCTACAGTAGTTAACTTACAATATGTAAGTTAACTACTGTAGAAAAAGTAAGAATTGTAGAAGACTTAACTAACAACATTATTATTGTTGTTAGTTAAGTCCGCAAATTGGGTAAGAAATGGTCCAAACGATTTAGATTTAAATAATTATTTTTGTCTCATTCAAAAGCATACAAATTCAGCCAACTTCTTGCTTCTCCTTTATCTCCCCATCATTCCCTGACCTCTTTGTCCCCTCTTCCGCTTTTCCTTCTCCAGAAAATCTTTGTTTCCCCCCCCCCCCCCTCTCTCTCTCTCTTTCTCTCTCCCACTCACTCACACACACTTGAAAGTCTGGAAGACAGAGATCTATAATACATCTGGAGGAGTTGGTCAGAAACTTTCCACTTTGTAAAGGCATAGATGGATGCTGGCTTAGTAATGACTACACACACCCACACACACCCACACACACACACATGCTGACAATCCGGAGCCCGAACCAACATAGAGGGAGCAAAGCATGTTTTCAAGCCTTGGCACACACACACACACACACACACACACACACACACACACACACACACACACACACACACACACACACACACACACACACACACACACACACACACACACACACACACACACACACACACACACACACACACACACACACACACACACACACACACACACACACACACACACACACACACACACACACACACACACACACACACACCATAGTAGTAATGATGCGGCTGTCACTGGTTCAGTGTGGCATGAGAAGAGCTATGCTGGTTGACAGACACTGTTCAGAGCCCTGCTGGAGCTCCATGTGTCTACGTATGTGTGTGCGTGTGTATGTGAGAGAGAGACAAAGTGACAGGAAGAGTGAGAGGAGACAGACAAAGCAATCATGTGCACATGGGCACACTTGAATTCAGTATCTTTATGTTTAGTTGTACACATACACTATCACTTTACGCCAATGACTGACACATTAAACACTTCCCTTCACCATACTGTCTTATCATGCCAGAACTACTCCTCCCATTGTCACAGTGGGAGAGACAATGGGAGAGGAGGCGCACCGAAACACACACACACACACACACACACACACACACACACACACACACACACACACACACACACACACACACACACACACACACACACAGCACACACACACACACACACACACACACACACACACACACACACACACACACACACACACACACACACACACACACACACACACACACACACACACACACACACACACACACACACACACACACACACACACACACACACACACACACCAGAAGGTAGGGAACATGCTTGGACTCTGAAATCCATTTTCTGTTTTCATCTGCTTCTCCTTCCCGTCATCTATCTATCCTGTCTATCCTGTCACCATCACTCACTGAAACTCCACTCACTGATTTACTCCACGGCCCCTGTGAGACCGAGCATATGTGTGTGTCTACGAGTATATTTGAGGATGAGAAATGGATTTCTGGGAGCAAGTGTGTGTGCGTGTGTGTGTTTATGAGAGCGCAAGCAAGTTAGCGTGTGTGCATGTGTGGTGTCGAACATCCTTTTGTATGCATGTATGCACTAATCATCACACTGTAGGATGATGATTTTTTATTACACGTTTTGTGTTTGTGTCGTTTAAGAATCACATGGAAGGCGAACATCACATGCAACCGGAGCTGCACATGACAAGGTGCTGACATTGTGTCATATTTCACGCTGTCATACATGTTGGGTGTGGAGTGATGAATTCTGGGTACTTTAAAGTTTGCTTTCTAAGCGGAGTGAGTCACAGCACAGTGTGCCGCTGACCCGAGAAGGAATGCAGACACACACAAAAACACTCACAATTATTTTGTTTATTTTGAACTTCAACACATATATCTAAATGCTACTTTTTTCTTCATAATTGTATTTTCAATTTTTCTTCATCTACAGATGTTTTACTTTTCCATTTTGACATTTTTAAATAGGTATCCTTAATTCCCAGATAGCCTTTCAACTGCAGAAACACAGGAACTTTAAGAGGCAGACATATACTTTATATTCCTTTTGCCTGCATTATATGTTTTCCTCACCTCAATAGGGTATGCAGCGATGACTGTTTTTGTGTTGGAATGTGGCTTGTTTCCTGGTGGCGTTCTTAGGGTTAAATATAGCCTTATTAGCATCAACATACTCATTATTTTTGACCAGAGAAAAATAAATTATATAACTTTAAATGTCAACCTCAAAAGGGGAAGTCTCCAATTTCCTGATCTAATGTTCGCTAATTGTTTAACCTTTTGAAGCACTCTTCCACAATGTAGAATAAGCCATGAACAGACTAATGTTTTAATGCTTACTGGGGGCGCATATTTTAAAATAGCAACCAGTTATTAAATCATCCTGCAGCAAGGTGTTGATTCCAGTCTGCCATCATTTGTAGCCCTTGAATGATTAAGCTATGTGATAGTCTGTGCCCACGGTAATGACATCACAGTGGAGGTCTGGAACAGACAGTACCTCTGGGGCTCAGCGATAAGCCTTGGGGTGTATGACAGATCATCTGCCTCAAAGGTTAACCATGAGGGTGATAAAAGCGTTATTTGGGTCACACAGGGAGGGCACCAAGCACCAGAGTGCAGTCAGTCAGAGAGAGCTGCGGAACAAGCACAGGGTGTATTTGGACTCCAACATCCTGAACAGACAGTGGTGATTATATTGTTTGACATATCTCTTTTACAATTACTAGACGATTATTCCATAAAATGTGGCATGATTGCTTATTTCTTGTTTTAAAAACCAAGATAGGCTGTTATTCTTATTCTCAGCATGCTTTGTCCTTAGATGAGATATCCAAGAAGTGTGGAAGGATGTTGATTATTCTTAGAGACGGTAGTGTATATATATTTATATGTAGGTGTCAGCGACGTGCAGTCAGGGGAGGCAGAGCCTCACCTGTCATACTCCAATGTAACAGAAAAACAACTAAAGAAAAACTAAATAGTAATAATAATAAAATGTCTCCACTGATCTGTGTTGTAAGTGTGATTTCTGTATGATTCCAATCGCTTTTTATAGTCAAAATCAGCAAATTGGCCGAGCTCCGCTACAACTACATGGGAGCGATGAGGAATGAGGCAGGGACGAGATCTGCCTCACGTAAGCCCACAGTAACTTGCTGGAGCACGGGCACTAATGTAGCGCGGGCACTTGTTTTGTGAGTGCGCTCAAGCCATTTACTGTGGGGTAAGGTGAGGCACAGATGAGCTCTGCTTTGTATGAAAAAATCACCAGGAGAGGCAGCCATAACCTCTGCCTCACTGAAGGGGGCGCATGTGAGCCCACAGGTTCTTGTTGCTACTGTAATTCTACGCAGAGACGATAGACGCAAACAACAAACTAGACTTTTGTTTTGAAACTAGAGGAAGATAAGGAGGACTTTTACAAAAAAGTAATGGAGATTGTTGTCCAGAAGGATAGCACTTCTTCAAGTCAAGGTAAGACCACATTTGTAATGAAAATGGGATCTTACTAAGAAAGAACAATCCAATATTTAGATTTTGGGTATCCTTTTGTTGAACGGTCTGTTTAAAATGAATCGAAGCATCAGACTAAAAAAGCTTTTGAAAATAACCGAATATTTCGATTAAGGTCAAAATATAATATTTGTAAATCTGACTCTGAAAGAGTCAGTGCCTCACCAGCCATGAACCTCACCGCACGTCACTGGTAGGTGTATATGTTGGGAAGTGAACAGAGTGTATTGTTTCATGTTAACATTGGTTAGTTTAGTCAAGAGAAATAAAGCCTGTACAATGTTTGTTTCCTGTCTCTTTAAATAATGTGTTAAGGTTGATTCCAGTGCAGTACATTCTGGGTCTTATTTGAATAGTGTTTGGCCATCCTTTTCATGGAGATAATAATATTCACGAACATACAAAACACATTTCTGAGATATAGGAAGGGGTAACGTCGCAAAAAGGTCTGATGGGGAAAATAACCCAAGCACTCAGCTATTTGCATTGTAAGGAAACAACCAGTTCAGCCGAATGATCCATTACAGAAACATACTTTTGTGTGTTCCTCTACGATGTGTTTTGTAATTTCAAATTGGTGATTTTTTTTTCAAGCAAAAGGGAAAACAAAATGAATGGTTTCAGCTTCTGGAATGTTAATAATTTTTGAATATCTTATCCTCTTATGATAGTACATTTACAATATTTGGGATTTGAATTTGGTTGTGAAAAACAAGCCACATTCAGATATTTCCATGGTTGGGCCTTTAAGTTGTCTCTTAAATAAGTTAAGCTAAATTGTTTGTTATGTTAAAATGCCTCACAGTTGGTGTTTCTTATTCTGTCGCCATTTCTTTAAGCAGTATCTTTGTGTTCCTACATCTCAGCCACCTTGGTGAGTATGATTATATATTAACAGACGGGATCCTAGTCAGAACTACAGTCTGTAATAATAGTTATTACATTACATACACTATTATGTATTCGATCCAGTCTTGTATGGAGGGTTGAGGGAAATGCATCCCGTAACGCTGTTAAATTACACTGCATCATTGTAAGTGCTGTCTACTGTTGGCCAGGTGCTATATTTACAGAACAACCCACTGTAAATGTAACTGCATATATTAAATCACACATATATTTGAGTTAATATATGCAAATAGTTTTGCTTTGGGTGTTAGAGCGTGGAGGCAGATGTGAATATGTGAGGGTTTATATGAGTGTTTCTTCTCTCAGTATTTTCATTAAAGGGTTTATTTAATAAAATATCAGCTCCCGATCCGATCCCTCTCCCTCTGTAACCAGTAAAGGTCACATACATCTATCTAAACAACAGTCCCCTATTTGCTGTGTACATAACTGCATAATTAAAAGGTCCCTCATTTCAACATATTAGAATTGACTTTGGGCTAGAAGGCACCATAGAAGGTTATCACCACAGCAACCCTGTCGTTTATCATACATGCCTTATTTGTAAATGCCAGATCTAACAGTTCTGACAACCTTTTCCCAGGTTTTTCATCAGTGGGAGGGAGTTGGTCTCATTTAACCCCATGGTACAAGCTTTCCAGACCTTTTAAAGTGTGAAAATGGACTAACGGTGTCAAAAAGAATCCCAAATGCATCCCCTCATGTACTGGGCAGATTTTGAGAGGACAGGAAACTCATGGAAACATGTTTCCGATTTAACCTTTCATATTCCCAGGAAAGCTTGACTGTGCAACCCATTCACACTTATTCACAGGTGGCAACTCCCCATTACAGCCCCCATCATTTTCTATTGGATAGATCCATTGGAGGGTAATTGCCTCACTCAAAGGGCCACCAGCAGTATTTCTATAGGGAAGGTCATTTGAGCAGCTCCACAATTTCCTTTTTATACTCCATTCTCAACTCTGTCATGACTAGTGGCTTTAAAGCAAAGACCATTGGATAAAAAACTCAAAAATAACATTTCCCCCCAGCATCCTGCCCTGTCAACCCCTAAAATGACACAGAGCATGTGGCAAGGGAGTGCATTAAGGGAATTCATAAAAGCTCCAGACTGAAGACTGTATGGTCAGTCACAGTTTTCCAAATGTGTAATTTGCTGCAGGACATTTATAGCATAGCCGTTTGAAGAATGAAGTAGTTGGGTGCAGTCAAAACTGACAGGTAGACTTTAAAGGTGAGAAGGTCTTTCATCAAAAAGGGGAGAAAACCAAGCTGTTTCTTTTCCTGATGCCACCCACTGATCTGTCCAAACTGTATTAGCAGCTGGTAAGTGTCTTCTGACACATGCCTGTCTTCCAGGAGGTCAGCTCCTTCACTTAAATCCGTCCCTGTGAAGCAAGTTCCTAAAGGGGAGGATTACACTTCGGAGCCAGGTTTTCTGTTAGATGCTGGTTACCGTTTTGTGACCGGACACTCTAAGTCTGACATCTGACAACTGATAATAATCCCCTGTAGTGTCCGTTTAAAGCAGGGGTGTCCAAACTTTTTTCACTGAGGGCCACATCCAGAAAAATATACGAAGGGCTGGGCCACTCACTAGAGGTGAGGTATGCTGCCTTATCAGTTAAGTTATACTGTAAGTTAGCACAATAAATCAAATTTAGGAAAATTGTGATTGATACTTGAATATGCTTTAAGAAAAAAACAGCCTCCATCACAGCTTACCATCAGGTTTCATTTATTTTGTTGGCAGCTCATTCCTTAAAATAGAAGCCTCAGATTGCTTATAATAAGAGGAAATATGAAGGGTGCTTCAAAATTGTTATGGAAATAAGTTATTGGGCTTTTTCTCATCAACTTGAAAATCAAATGTTTTCAACTTGAATTGTCTGAATTTATTTGGAAAGTGGGATGGCATGAATACTGTGTAATATATTTTTACATATTTAGGAAGTAGAATATAAAACAAGCACAAGTTTCATTTGTGGGCCATATTTCATTATACTTTTTTGAATTTGCTGAGGGCCGATTCAAAATGGTCCGCGCATCGCATTTGACCCCTGGGCCGTAGTTTGGACACCCCTAGTTTAAAGGCTTCTTCCGCAACTAGCAGCCAACATTAAGCAGAACATTAACAAATGGTTCATTATGAACTCGTGGTGGTGATAAGCCTTGATGCAAGCAATTACATGTTGAAGTTGCAGAGACCACTGATGTCATTGCTCTGCATTCTCCTTTATAAAGCCTGCCTATCAAGGTTTTTTTATGTGTTGTAAAAAACTGATAACATATGATAATATATTTCTTCAAAGAGACACACCTTTTTTAGCCATAAGTCCACTTACTCTCCATCAAATACACCCGTAACACTTATGCGTCTTGTATCTGTTCGCTATCAGATTCCTAAAAAGCAAATGTAAATGGATCCGACAAGCATTCGAGTGTTCAAAGAGTCCAATCTTAAATTCACCCAAGTGAAAGTAAATCCGGAGATGGACTGTACAAATACCAGTTCATGGGTTTTTCACAACTCAATTACATGTATTTCTCCTCATTCTATTTATCCATGTGTTTATTTGCTTGGTCAATGAATCCTCCATAATGGTTTGGATAACAACAAGTGTCTGTGAGTATGTGTAGCCATGTCTCTGATTCCATTATTTTTTTTTAAATGACTAGATACATTATACTTGATGACATTAAAGTCAATTAGCCAATGTTCTGGAGACTCCTATAATGAGTGCATAATGAGGCTACAGTTTAAAATCAATGAATTATCCGCAAACAAAATTAACAAGGGCAAAGGTCTTGGCTAAAGTGTTGCACAATGCTCCTGTGACTAAAGATACATTATTTAAGAGCCTCAGAGAAGCAAGAATAAAAGCGTTCCATTTTCTTTTATCAGCGTTTTATTATATTTGTGTCACTGAATTTGAACGTACCCTTTAAAAGACCAAAGTCACGGAAAAAACTCTCTAATCAAAGCTGCGGTAAACCAGTAAATTGTGTGTTCTGCGATGGAAAATTATAGTTTTTTTCAAAGGAGTCTGGTGGCTTTGAAGAGAGCGTAGATAACAGCTTCAGTTCCCTTCAGGAAAGAGCTGTTTTACGGCAAACTGAAGGGTGAAATGATTCTAAATATAACAAACAGTTAAACTGATATTAATATTTGTTAAGGTCTAAACTTCTGTGCTGCTCCAACCGCCATCTACAACACTGACTATGGATAAGTATCTCATACAACCCCACTTTAAAAAAAAGACTATGCATTAAAATCCCCATCATGCATGTTAAACTGTTTGGTAAAGAGTAAGAGACACACAATAGACACGGGTTGGTCCAAAGAAACATTGGTGAATCAGAATAGATTACTGCCCATTTCCAAACTTAGTGCTATTGATTTACATGCCCACCTTAAAAGAGAACCTTAAAGTGTTGGAGTAGGCAAATGCTCTTTATTTTTCAAACTTCCTTTTCCCCTCAGTCTGGGCCACAAGGTGCATAATTCACCGCAGGGCGAAGGCAAACATGACGCCTGCCGCCTTGTTGCTGTTCATTCCTTTCAAGACGGCTGTCTCGCGTGCCTAAAGATGTCAAGGGCCATAAATCAGAGATGCGCGGATGTGGCTGTGCTTTAATGTACATTTGGCTGTCAAGGTGGGATGAAGAACTACAGTCGGAAAGACCACTGGAATAACAAAGTAGGACGAAAACTGAGAGAGAGAAAGGGGGGGTGGGGGGGGAGGCGGTGAAATATCCCCATGAAGTAGAAATGAGAGAAGGGAGAATTATTTGAAAGAAACGGAGGTTATATTGGGAAGTGCGAAACGAAGGTTAGGCAGGGGTGGGAGGAAAGGAGGAAAGGTGAAAATGGGAATCACAAGCAGGGTTCTATAACGGAATACAATGAGGATGAAGCCACAAGTTAATGGAGAGAGGGAGGGAGAAAAGGAGGGAGGGGAAGCGAGTGTCTCCCGAAAGCAGGCCAGTGTGTAAGTGAGGCAGACTCAGTTACCCCGGGGCTTCCTTTACTCGCATGCCTCCCTAGAGAAGCAATTAACAAAGAAATTATGGCGGAACAATTCACCCCAAAGGCAGGGGGTGCCTCCCGTGCCGTTTAAGTGTGCTAATCACTTTTCCCATTACAGTATAGAAAGAGAAATAGAGAAGCAGTGTGTGACAGAGAGAGAGAGGTGGACATCATCCAAGATAAAAACAGAGAAGATTCCCACAGATTATGTACGATCCAATGATGCATTTATGGCGATGACATCAGACGTCAAACAGCACGTCATTTGAGGTAATCCTAGTTATCAAGCTACTTTCATTCCTTCTGTAAATAATACATTACATTTAGGCTACATCCAGCTTAAGTGTGAGCAACTTAGCTGAAGGACACTGTGTGTAAGGCCTATAGCATAACTGACAAAAAGTGTTCCTTGTACTGTATATACTGTAACATAATGGAGTTGAAATGAAGCGTATGCTGGCCCCTTTAGGTTTAAATGTGGTTTGTTTTTATATATAAATATATATATATATTATGTGGTAACTGTTATAATAAACTGTTGTGCTGTTATTGTGAATTAAGTCCCAAAAAAAGACTGCAGTTGATGTGCTTTTGAGGAGAACTGCACGGAAAAACGTTCAACAAGTTCTGACTCATAAAGATATAAAAATAATGTGTAGCATAAGTTTACCTTGTCTATCATTTGAGGCCTCTAAAAAAAATCAAGAGGGAACACTCACAATAGAGGATGTTTTTGGTTTTTGGTTTGTCTGTCCGTTTTATAACTACTCATCATCCGTGTAGTTATAAAACTTCCTGCGCAACATTATTTTTCACTTATGGAAACAACCTTGTAAGCGCACTAACGTCACACATAATATAAACATAATTCCATTACTTATTTTGTCAGTATTATGATTATTGACTTTATTTACAGGTATAATAATATTACATTGATTCTAACATCAGTTCAGGGCTGCCAGTCAGTCACACATGTATCACCATAAAACTTTAGGGGCAAGAGTATGTTGAAAAACCTTTTTTTACAAACTCTTCTTTAACAATATTAATTGGACAAAATAACACTAACTCTTGAAACACACCAGACATATTGGAATCTATGTTGTCATAATCACAACTAAAAAGTATAGTTCAAGTGTGATATTTAGAAAAGTTGTAGGCAATAAGCCGCTATGAATACAAACATACATGTACAGTATGTTTGTTCATAATACATTATTTTGTTGTGTTGGTTCCAGAAAACTTATTTGGGTATTGATTACGGGAACTGTACTGATTATATAAGACAATGTGTTGTGTAAAATAAACTTTAAAAGTTAATAAAAAATGTGAAAATGTAGTAATACTTATTTACTCAAACATAGGAGTATACCATCCTATATAAAATGGAAAGTTCTTTGAAATTGGGGACCTTTCAACCAAAGTGAACTTGTTTTTATCAGCCACCTACAGTACAGCTCAACAGAGCGCCGAATAGATTTGGATAAATTGACTTTGTCGGCCTCTGCTTTAATACAGATGCCTGAGCAGCTGAGACTTGGATTTATCTTCGGCCTCTGGTAACGTCTGCTTTCAGAGAGAATGAATACAATCTGGAAATTGACTTCACCACACTTTTGATAACGTCTCACATAGACTACCAAAATACTTCTTGCTTCTTGAAGGGAATATGGCTCAGGAAATACACATCAGTGTACAACACAACGACACACATACCTTGCAGATGCCGCCGCATGTTATGACTGCTCTGTACAACCTGATGAAGCAGATCTCATCCCACTCACCCTTATCCCCATACTCCTCTAACAAACATCCACATTCTAATCAAACCCAATCAGACCAAGCACATCTAACATTTACACTAAATGAAGCTCTATAAATAAGAAGGATCTCTTCTAATTTAGGCATGAAAGGCATGAAAGGCTTTGCAGCAGAACCTGAACTCATTTCCACCTTGATGGAAGAAACAAATAAATTATCCAACTTATATTAAAGCACGCCCGCTGTGCACGACAGGAAACTATTTTCAGGTTGAATTCTTGTCTCTGATCTGAAGCGTGAGATGGCATCTCTCAGAGGAGTCGTGCAGATTTTATTTGACTGTAAGGAGTTTTTGGTGTACTCACATAAACCTCTGAAGAACTTTCATTTCAAGGGAGGAAATTGGCTGTCGACTTTTTTTGGGATGTCTTAGCCGGTCACAGCTTAAAATAAAGGTCTTTATTGTCAAAATGTGTGAAGGTGCAACAGCAAGCTCATAAGGACAGCCATATATTCTCAATCCAGGATATTCATAACAAAAAAGGGCTGTCTTTGTCGATTCAAGGTGGGTTTTTAAATCAGAAAATAGGGTACTAATTTCAGGATGGACTCCAGTCTAAAAAGGACAAATAATATGGCATGGAAAAGTGTATTTAAGATTGTGGATGTTTAATATTGGAGAAAAAGTTAGAAAACGGAATGAAACATGTATTCATGCTAAACTGCAACAGATTTACACTTGTTGGTATTTCTTCATTCTTACTGACTGAAACAATAACTAGTTTAAGTTGTGCAAAAACTAAAAACACTGCCTGTTACATCAGTATAATTGGCTAGCTGCCTATTTCTCAGATAATTGATGATCCCATGATGATGATCCCAACAAATAAATAGTTTGTACAAATAACACCAAAACGTGTTTTTTAACAAATCACACAACACTGTCTGACATATTTTTTAAATTGGTATGTATTGGAACTTGTGATTCAAATAGGAATGTGAAGATAAGAATCCAGATTTAACTTTACTCCTTCATCAATATTAAAAAGGAACAGCCAATCGGAGCAAAAAAGATAATAATTTGTGTGTTTTTAACACAAAAGACAGAAAGTTGATTTACTCCATTTGTAATACATTGATTTTAATGGGTGGATGGGAATTTATTTTTCTTGGACAAAAAATAAGACAAAGGAACGACATGGTCTCTCTTATCTCATGGTGTGACTGATGCATCGTTTACCCGACATAATCTGTGATTGTCATGGCATTGAGGATAACATCTCAGGTCTTGATTTGTGTGTATGCACATAACTTGTGTGGGAGGATGTGTTGTTTCCCCCTTACCCCCAGGAGACTTCTGGAGTGTGAAATGGCTGAACGCAGCCTGGCAGACACCACCCTTGAGACAGATATGAATATGTAAACAAGCACACACATTGAAACATTCACACCCAAACAGTCTCTTACCCGTTTAGGTATTGAGTTGTTCCATACACGTGGGGGAATACCTTCGAAAGAGGAATATATTTATCTGTCCTGCAACCACGTATCTGTCCATACACCTTTGGCAGCATCATGTGTACTGCTCGCTCTGTCCTAATGGGTAGAAACCACTATGGAATGGATATTACCTTACAACATTTGCTGTTATTTCCATTCTGGCTTCCATTGCTGCTTATTGTAATCCAATACACTGAATTGAATGGTGAAAGACGGAAGCATTTCTTAAGACTGAATAAAGCTTAACTGCTTTATAGTTTCTTTAAACGAATAAACAGCAGCTACTTTAGGTGTCTGTTGTACAAAGAGTATTGCCTGCGTATATGTATTTACCTCCATGTACGTTGAAGAAATTACATTAGTTTCTTTAGAAGCCTGATACTTAATCTTACTTTGTCGCTGAAACAAGGCACTACATTTGAATTTTCTTTTGTTTAGTTTTATATTTATAACCCCGGAATTGGAAAACTGCTCGGCTCCCTCAAGGGCTCAGCACTCAGGAAACCCTTGAACGCAATCTCATTGTAAAAGTACAACACTTTTCGAGCCTTAATTCTAGTCTTGGCTAGGGATTGAACAGTTAAATCACAAGTCTCTAAACCATGGCGTCTTTTGATTGAAACGGTCGTTTCCAAATGAGAGCGGAGACCAGTTTTCCCTTCGTCCACCTTGTCCATCCATCCTCGTTATAAAACCCCCCTCTTGCCTCTTTGGCGACCCGCGCCTCAACACTACTCCACTCCTGAAACCAGCCGGTATTAAGACTGACTCTTCAATCCCAGACGATCGATGCCGTCACTTACCAACTGAGTCACACCGCTGATTACAGCGTCCCTCCATTTACAATGCTGTTGGTGGAAGGTGAGGGGGGAGAGAGAGAGAGGGGAAGGGAGTGGGCGAAGTGCTAGATGAGCTGGACTCCATGCTGAGCAAGTGCGGGCATATTAAGGCTCTGCTGCCTCCAGGTGTAAATGGTTGCAAGAAAATAACTTTATTGCCTACAGTAGCTGCTCCAAATGGTAAAAAAAAAATAATTTAATCCTGAAATGACCTGGAAAATAACCCCGCCAGGAACGCTGCACAGTGCACACTCTGCTACTTTCTTGGAAACCAGCTGACACTGTGTAAACTAGGGTTTGGAGGCAAAGCATGATGGTGGTGAAAACTATACATAAACGTGTATTCCTGCCATGCACACTCAAGTCATAAAAAAGACAAAACAGATACATCTTTACGTGGCATTATAAACCAATATGGTGACGTTTTGTTCAACTGAAAATACGACTCCCTGCAGATCGTCCAGGTCCCACTTACACACATGGCCCATAACCTGCTGTCAAACTGCCATTTAAAGACTAATCAAAAAGACATTTTGCTGAGGTTCAACACCTTTTGTCGTCTGTGATTCCACATAAAAAGAGGACGCCGGGGATGTTTTAGAGACAAAAGGCAGCCTTTTCCCGACACTTCTCATGTTGGATTACAGAGCTGAGATGGTGCCAGAACTTCTACAGAGAAAAAACAAAAAACAATGCTATTCATTCTGTGCTCCGCCTGACATGCCTCTGTGAATACATGGAAAAACATGAGTGGGAAGGCATTTAAATAAGTGTTTTATATCGTGCATCTGTACACACACGCCTCTGTGACTTTCCACAAAATATCCATCCATCCATCTATCTATCTATCTATCTATCTATCTATCTATCTATCTATCTATCTATCTATCTATCTATCTATCTGGGCTGATCTTAATGAGTCCCATTGGAGCTCATTTGAGGCAGCAATTAGATTAGTTTATGAATTATTTGTGTTCTCAGCAGGTTGCATTCCTCAAGCTGGCCACCACTGACTGTGTGTTAGCGTCTTTTTGTAAGTTAATGAGCCTATTGTTATATTTCCTGGGGATTGAACAGAAGCAGGGTCAAACCTGCTTTAAAGCCCTTTTCATTGCCTAGCATAGTGCTCCATGTAAATGTATGCAAGTGTGTGTGTGTGTTATTCGACATGCCTCCACGCTTCCTGCCAACAGACACATGACATCTGAGGCCTGTACTACGAAGCCGGATTTTCCTAACCTGGATATGTTTGAGTTAGCCGGTTGGCCCAATCCAAAACATACGCGCTCTCGCTAAACTGTACTACGACGCTGGTTATCAGGTGGATCGCTCAAGCCAGCCGTGTCCTATCTAGTTAGGTGCGCGTTCACATGAAAGGGGTGGTATTTGGAGCATTCGACCAATCTCAAACATGGACAAGCGTACTGACAGCGCAGCGTCATACTTCCTGAATGAAAAGTGAACTTTAATATTAGTCAAATATGAAGAAGTTAAACTTTAAACATCCATGACTTAAACACTTTATCCAGGATAAAAGCCACATAGCTGCACCTGCAAGGTGAATACAGCTGGTAAAAGAAAAAAGCGTTTGAATGCGTACATTAACAGGTTTATGAAATCACTGCCCCGTCCAAGACACGAGTGGATCTGACTTTAATTACATTTGACTCGAGTGTTTCGTCAACTTAATGTGTTGCTTAAAATAATACTTCTGCATACAGTATGTGACACTGTGAGTGTTGCACGGCCAGATACGGCTCAAGAAGCTGACTCAAATAAGGAAATATATGATACATTATGATGTGATATGATATGAATGATAATGGGACACATCGACGTCTGCACTCACAGTGCCGCGGACTGTACTTAATGTTACTCTGATCCGGTTACTTATGTCGTGGCAGATATTTAAGTAAGCTTTCTTAACGCTAATGTTATAATAGTCAGATTGCTCTGAAGATGGGAGGGGATATTCTATTAATTTTCACGTTCACACAGTCAGTTGATTTTTGCCGGCCGTCTTTCCTGCAACGGCAGTTTTTCTGTATTTCCTCTATCCTGTAATATGACTTGATCGCTTTAAACTCCGCACACGGAGCTCTGATTGGTCAGCAGGCGGTGCTTTCACTGAGTTAATCTCTTAGCCTGCAACCTAACCTCCTCCCGAGGAGGTTAGCCGCTCAGCATAAGTTACCATGGAGATCTAGCCCGCTAAAAAGAGAACCAGCGTCGTAGGACCGGAAAGCCCGAGTTTCCCTGAAGTCAGCCGGCTAAGAGAAAATCCGGCTTCGTAGTACAGGCCTCTGGTGTCTTTTTGGTGTTGATTGAGACCAGTGTGTTGGATGGTGTTATGAGGGTTGATCAGTAAAACATTCTGTACCACTACTGTACAACCAATTAGCTACTTGAAATGAAGGCTTTTCACCCCAGGTCCACACAAAGACAAGGATTTTACATCTCAGTATCGCAAAAAAACAACCTCCATATAGGACAAATCCACAGCTCACAATGCAAATATATTGGCAACATTTAGGGCTTATGAAGGAAGTGGTGTGCTATCTAAAAACACTTGGAAAGATGAACATTCCTGCATCTTGTTTGGTCACTTTTCAGAGTATAAAGACAGCAACAGACCAACAAGTAAAACCCAACATCTAAACACTCTGTTTAACCATGTATGCCACCAATTCTGACTAAAATAACAAACAATCAACTATAGGAAAAAAACACTATTTGGAAACACATCAATTCCAGGAACAATGCAAAACCAATGTTCCCGATATATGCTTAGCGGATCTCTAATAGATCTTAGCTTCCAGGACAATGCAATATAGGCTACAGTGATACAATGTTAACATATGCAAAGAGTGGTACATTTGGGCCTTGTCTTAAGAAATGAAATAAGCTCTTATACCAAAATAACCAAATGTTTCCTTTGCGAGTGCCTTCTGTTATACTTCTGTATTTGCTTCTGAAAAGGGATAGCCAATATTTGCATGAAGTAGCCTTGAAGGAAAAGTAAAACTGTTTAATTAATCGTTGACACCTTCAGTCATAGTAATGTGTACTTTAAAGATTGTTTGAAACTGCAGCATTAAAAAAAGACAAGGAGGAGGACAGTCAACAATGAAACGATCATAATATAAGCCCTAGCCCACCAAATGTCCCATACGTTGCTTATCTTCCTTCTTTTAAACAACACAACATAATCACGAACAATGCAAACCTGCTTCCTTCAAAACCTATTGGAAACACACCATCCTATAAATGTCATCATACTGAAGTACATGAATGCAGCACTGGGACTGGGATGCTCAAGGCTGGGACCCGTTTTCATTCAAACATCAAAGACACATAAAAGAATGAGAGAATGAAACACATATACACACCCTCTCAGTATCCTACCGAGTTGCCGAATCCCATCATACTTGACTCAACCTGAGAATACTTACTTAGCATACAATTCCCTAAAATCCAACATACAGACATGACAATACTGCGTGGTGAGCACTTCTGCCTGTTTGAAGTCTTTACAAAGAGAGGATTTTAAGTGTCCACTGCAAAGTGGCCACTGACAGTAATATCAAAGGGAGTGAAAGGGCTGGTATGAAGTTAGAGCAGAACTGTTGTATACTGTAAGCCTTGACACAGCAGCAGGGTGCCGTCAGATGGACAAAAAACCTTCCACCAAGAAATTAATAATGAAAGAGTTTCTGCAAAGCCGCTATAAAGGTAACAAGATGAAAAAAGGGAAGTCTATTTGGAATGCTTTACAGACACCAAGATACTGCAAAGCACTGTGTAACATTTTGAGTAGATGCTAGTAGAACTAGCACAATGCTCCAAGGTCTTCTTCCCTTCATAGGGCTATCATGATGTCAGATTTTCACTAAAGGATTATTGCAAAAACAAATATTATTGTGATATTCATGGGAACAAATGCATTATAATGAATGATTAATGTTGTTTATTGTGTTTTTCTGGCCATTTCATTAATTGGAGGAAGATCTGTGAGCATACCAGTACAAAAGCATGATTTGTATTATTAACATGAAATGAATATGTAATATATAATATTTGAGTTTTCACTGTTGTAATTTCGCAACCCACCTACACCCAAACCTAAAATCAGATGCAAAAGCAACAACAACTGTTGGATGGTCCAACTTTTAAACTATAGTTGTTTGACCATCAGTTTATTGCCATTTCAAAACGTGATTACTATCACTAAGATAGTGGGTAACGCCTAATTTATGACACAATAATATGTCTGTCACACAATCCAAATCTATATCATATTATATCCTTTCCGACATGACAAGAACAATTAAGCATTTACTGCTGAATAGATAAAGTATTAGTTCGTAATGTTGTGATATGCTATGTACACTAAGCCTAAAAAGAAGATGTTTGGATAAGCTTTGTGACTTTTAATGAAAGGGACTTTATGTATTACATGTGCATCATGGATGAACACATGTCTTAATTAACATTTCCCTCCTGCACATCTATGTCTCTCCTGCACACTGGAGTGGTAAAGAGGACACCAAAGCTTAGTTTACACTTGAGATTCATATAATGAGTCTTTCAAAAATAGCATGCCATATTGCTAAAGTGCTCCGACAGAATTACGTCACCATTAAACATTACGTTATCATCAGTTAGAACTAAATAGCTGTTTGTGTTCTACTACATGGAGGGCTTGCTTTGAAAGTGAATACATTAATGAAACAATTCCACTGTTGATTAGCCCAGATTCATATATTTTGCTTCCAAAAAATCTCCAAGCATCCCTCATGGTGATAAGCATACTGCACACATCTCCATTTTCAATATTTAATACCTACTGAGACCACTGCACAGCTGCAGAGGAACTCTGTAATGTTGCTATGCATGGGGTTGAGACAGTGTGAGTATCTGTTCAGCGCACTCTTATTTATTTACAGCAAAATTATAAAATGTTCTAGTTTGTTTATATCAGTTTGCATTAGTAGATACATTCAAGAGTAAAAGACGTTGCTGAATGCAATATGAACTGTGGGCTGTGTTCATATCGTCACCACAGCACAATGAGGCCTTTTCTCCTGAGCCTGAGTCAGGCTGTGAAACCCATCCTCACTAACTATATGCTGCTAGATGGTGTATTATTTCATAATGTGTCATCTTCTGCAATATCATTATATGTACCATATTATGTTTATCTGCTTGATTGAGATGAAGAAATGTTTCTTTGTGTTTTTGTTAACCAGAACCATTGTAGTAGAATCTGCTTTGAATCATTTTGCATTTACTGTATATTGTATGTTGTTTAAGCAAATAGCTGGAGTACATTTGATGTTAACAAGCTTCCCTAAAGCTAAATTGGTGGGGAAAAGATACTTCAATTTGTTTTCCATTTCTTGCTTATTGTTATAATTAAAACAAAAACAAAAATAAATTGGACAACAACTGTATTTGTAAGGGTTACGTCTTTTTCCACGTATGGCTTCTTAGTGTAGAAGGTAAATCATGGCTTGAAAGGGTACATTGCTAAAAATAAATAAGCAATGTGTATTCTTATTTCATTATTTGCTACAGGTTATGGGCAATTTCCCTAAAGGATTATGTCATTTTTTGGGGGTATTATTAGTATTTATGGATTCATGTGTAAGTGTTATTATCTGTTGTAGTGTGCTATTTGTTTGTTTGGATCCTATATTACTATCTAATCATCCTGGGTGATTTGCGTATCTTAATGTAAAAAGTATATGTAAACTAGCAGTAAAAAAAAAGTTTGTATGGACTTATTGCATACAGTATGGTTGTATGGAACATCACACCATTATTATGTGGCAAAGGGATTCTTAATACAGCTTCCGACAGCTTTCATGTAGCTTTGCTCTGTATGATTCCATTACTTACAGTATATCTTGTGACAAAGACATGATTTTACAATTACTGACCATAGCGAACAAAGATATCTCCAGATATTAAACTAGAACAACCACAGATTTGATCTCTGGCTCCTCAATTATCTTTGCTGTTGGTGTGACAACCGGGCTCGCTATTAGGGAGCATGAGATACAACATCTCTTTCATCGTTAATAGTCAGCTGAACAAAACGTTTGGAACTTTTCTTAAAAGTTAAACCATTCTGTAAACCTTTGACAATTATTTGTTCTGCCACAGAGTCACCAGAGTCTGTCAGTAATCAGCTTTTCTGAACTTCAAGGCAGCTTGCCATTTCTCTTAAGGTTAATCTAACCTTAAAGGTCCCATGTCATGCTTTTCCGGTTATTACCCGTCCCCTTGTGTGTTATGTAGCTTTTTCTGCATGTAAACGGTCTGCAAATTCACAAACCCTCAAAGTACACCCTGTACCGAGTAAAACTCTAACACAGAAAATACCTGTCTATGCTGCCCCAAAACGCCTCGTTGGAGATCTTTATTTTTCTATTTTTCTTCCTGGTCATCATGACGTAACGGTCATAGTGACATAACAGACACACACTCACTCAGCCTTATCTTTTCTCAGCCGCGGCACCCAGACCCCACGCATCATTCTCATCTGTTTGTCATTACTGGTGTCATTTTCTGGTTGCTAACAAATGCCATTGTAAAACATAATCACTGATGTTCCGCTGTAACGGTGGTGGACTAATCAGAACAGAGTGGGCGAGCTGACCAATCAGAGCACAGTGGGCTCATGGGGAGGGGGGGCAGGAGCTCCAGCCGTTTAGGACAGAGATTGAATACACATACAATACAGAGATGCTGTATGAGAAACCAATGTGAGTTAGGAACATTGAACAATGTATTCTAGTAGACCTCAACAATGGAATTATGATCAGTAGAAATGGCCATGTCATGGGACCTTTAAACATTTATATCTACTTTCTAGTGACATCCAAATGATGATCCATCTCTTCTGTATTTATTTCTAAACAGGAGAACAGGAGAACCATTGTTCTGCCAGGAAACCTCCCTAGGTTCTTTAAAAAAAAGTGTATCAGTGAATCAGGTGTGAAAATAAGTGATTGTTATTCTTATATTATTTTACGGCCACAAGAGGCTGTAGTGCACCGCTACCCTTTTGTTTGAAACAACGTTAGGATAAAATAAGTGGACATAGTCACCATGAAGTCACCTATCTGTATATGTACCAATGTTGATAGGGTTGGAAGCCTTGATTTGGGCGTGTTTGCTGTCGCCATCTTGGATTTTTACTGTAGCGACCTTAGTTTTTAGCTTCCAGCAGCAACACAAGGCGGTGGAGCAAAGTAAAACCAAGCACTGAACATGACATTTTTAGGCGACAAAACTGTTACAAATACATTTAACTATGGAAAACACAGTATGGAAAGTTATAATATTAAACACTGACACCACTCAAACCAGATATTAACAAACATTGAAAACACTGTGGTAGCAACCTGTCAATAACAAGATAGACACACCCTTAAACAAGAACATAGTTTACAAAATGAACATCGTGCTGGTCTGAAGACTTAAACCAAGAGATTGAGACTTCAAAACCATGTTTACAATGTTAACTGAGGTAATAAATCAAGTAAAAAATAGGGTCATTTTTCTCGTAGACTTCTATACAAGCATACTTCCTTTTGCAATCTGTGGAGTCAACCCCTGCTAGATATTAAAGAGAATACAAGATACTGTAAGGGCAAGTCTTCTGCCTCTCCCTTGATAGATATGATTTATTTCACAGTAAATATAAAAGTTAGTTACCCACAGCTGAGAGTCAAACAACAAACTTTTGATCAATGTACTGTATGCACGGTCACGTACTGCAACACATGCACACTCGCAGACTCAAGGTTTCTAAATGACTTTCAAAATAGGCTGTCAAAATCATTAATCATGATGTGCTAATCAGGCCTGTTTGTGTTTGTTTGTGTCTCCCTCTGAGACTCATGCTGTTTCTGACAAATTAATCCCCAGGTATGTGTGTGTGTAAATAAACCAAATGGTCGATGTTTTGCAAGGTGTTGCTCTGTGTGGTTTCTTCACTTTCTGTTGAGATCTGAAAATATGTCAGTGTTTCCCTAAAGACTGCTAATAGAAAGGCTTACAAACAGAGCTCTGATCTTCGTGCCTTTTGAAATTTCAAACTTGTCTCTTCGTGAGAGCATTTGTTATCCTGTCATCAGCACAACAAATACTACACCTATATCACACATCTGTTGTGCTACATTTGATTTGACATGTACTATTTTGGAGATGTCCTACACAGCTCTCCATCCGTTCAAAACTAGATTTAACCTCCCCATCAAAAGAAAAAACTAAAATAAATATATAAATACAGAATATATAATATAAAAGTATCAAACCTACCAAAAACATAAAGTGTATACACCTCGAAAAACATTAAAAAAGCTTTGTCCTAAAGGTTTTTCAGTCTGGCAAAATAATTCCGTATTCTCTTTTTTTTTAGTAGTATCAATTTTCATGTTTTATTGCTTTATGGCTCAGTGATATAACTCTTTCTGTTTGTTTATACCTATTTTTTAATATGTTCCTCATTAGTTATTGTCATTTTCTGTCATACTCTGTAAAGCACTTTGGGCTGTCTCAAGCATGAAAGGTGCTATATAAATTAAGTTTATTACTATTATTAACCAATTTGCAAACATTTAGGCTATTCAATATGATCTTCTATAAACTACTGTTATGTTACAAGGTGCTGTTATTCAAGTATGTGTTGCTAACAATACATTGCACCCTATTAATGCTCATGTGTATCACTACATCCAAACTCATGAAGGAATGAGACTAAAATACAATAATACAGAGTCAAAAAATTGCTTTATCTTCCATTTTGAAATATTGAAACACAAGCACAATAAGTATCATTATGGCATTTAATTCCATAAAGAAAATTGGGATGAATGCAAGTTTAGATATAATCATTTTCTAACAACATTAAACTCCCTTTTGATCTTTTGAAAGAAAAGGAGTCCCCCCTTAAGCCTCTATCCACGGCTTCAGAACATGCTGGTAATGACACAGATATCATGTAATTGATGTAATTCAATATTGCTGTAACATAAATCTTCTTATACAGTCCTACTGAATATCAGGCTACTCAAAAGCATCTGATCTAATTTATTTATGGACGCAGGGGTGCAGGCAACAGCAGCAGTTATTAAAGAGAGGGTTTCGTATGACAGTATGTCAGTTCTACTTTCCTGCACATACATCTGTGATATTTCGTTATTATGTAAATACTTATGTCAGTATTTCTTTCCAGATGCATTATGGTAGCATTTGGAATGGTGTTATATGATTATTAAAATATGTCTTGTCCACAGGTGTAATGCCATAAGTACAGTGTGTACAGAAGTACTGCATGTGTGTTCGCTCATGCACTGATGTTGAGTCTAAGTAACTGCCTCCGAGCTGCAGGGCGCACCGTTGAAAGGCAGACTTCCTGTAGATACTTTGCCGGATCTGGCTGGGGAGTTATAGAGGTAGTGCTTTTTAAATGACCAATGTTTCCAAGGTCAAAAAGGATAGATTTGTCCCTCAATGATGCTGAGAGCACTTGACATGGAAACAGAAAAAGACTAACAAGAAAGCACTCATGTTGATAGGAAAAAAAGAGGCTAGAATTGCCCAGGTTATTTTGGGTCAAATTCCCATTTTAGTATTAGTTAGCACACAAGTGAAACATATATCATAAGGACCTCATTGATTGTTATTATAAAATAACATGTAGTGTTTGTTTTTGTATAGGTTTGTAGGTAAAAAATACATTTTTTGAAGAATTCTTAATGACAGCAGACATTTAATTTGTCTAAGGCACCACATCAACCTCCACCTTTAATTGCCATCCAAACTACTACTTGTTTATGTCACATAAGATTAGCCCTCCCTTTATCTCCATCTATATACTATATTAAATTCATGAAATCTAAAATGAGACAAGTCTTAAAACATATATCATAATGGCTATTGTATTATAGTAAGCATAAGAAAACAGATTAGGTCAGAGAAGTTTCAATATGTTATGCTTAAAAATAGTTTTAGTATGCTCTAGGTCAGGGGTGCATACAGATATGTTTGTTTGTCACAACATTCGCCAATAAACAATGGTACATTTCATGTTTTTCTGGTAGACATTCTGCCACTCGTCTGTTTTGACAAAGGATTTGTCTCACTAGAAAATCAACAATAAATGTATCCTACTGACACATATTGTCTGGTTATCCAACGCCTTAAACATCATATTCCTGTTTCATTGTTGTCCAAATAGTAATACACTCAAATTGAGCCCCTCTGTTGCACCTTATTTTATCTTGAGTCAAACCAACATACATTGTCAAACTGTTTATCACTTATTATCACTTACTGTTCTGTTAGGGGTCCATCAATACAACAATAAATACAATATATGTATGGGAAACAACCACAATCGCAAAAAACATTCTGATGTGACTGAGGCAGAAATCAGGTTCACATATGAGGGTATCAACGTTTGATTAATTATAAGTTAAATATGTTTTTCTAAAGATCATTTTGGGTTAGGTATAGAACAGCTATCAAGATAAATGGGTTGCCTGCCATAACATGTGATAACAGCCTCACCATTGAGTTAAAAATACGCCCCATCCAGGGAAGACACATATTGTAGAATACAACATATTGCTGCCAAGATAATGACAGGTTTTTTTTACATGCATGATAAATAATTCTAGAGCATTACAATACTATACACCTCAGTGTCACATAGGGAATTTTTTGAATTGTTACGGTTCCTTTAGCATTGTCATTTGATCCGCTAATGAACACCAAATGAGGCGTTCAGGTTTGCAACATTTATGGAAGGACCTTCCTTTGAGGACGACAGTAACATCTGCTCTCATGATGCGTGGGAGCTTCAGAGGTCATGGAAGTAAACTGGATGTTAATGGTTCAATTCAGAGCCCGCCCTTCTGAGACCGAATGTTGAGAATTGAGTTATAATTAGGTGAGATTGACAGCATATTTGAGGTAATTAAGCAGAAAAGGCTGATGAGATTCCCCAAGGGGGGAAAGGCATGGAGAGGTGGCAGGCAGGAAGCACTTTCAAATTAAAAATGATTATTGGGGGATGATGAGTTAGAAGATAGAGGACACATAGGGAGAGAGAGAGGGAGTCATGGCTGTTTGCTTCCACGTCAGTGCTGCTCGTGCGACCTCAGAGCAGCACCCATCTCTCTTTATGATGCTATAACAGTTAGCCATGACAATATGCATCCAATTAACAGGCTTATGCAATTAGTCAGCTATCCATTCATCTAATGTGATTCGCCCTCATTACCGGATACTTCAGAGGGAAGATGATCTGTCTGGCACACACACACACACACACACACACACATCACAACACACACACACACACACACAAACACACACCACACACCCACACACACACACACACACCACACACACACACACACCACACTACACACACACCCACACACACACACACACACACACACACACACACACACACACACACCACACACACACACACACACACACACACACACACCACACACACACCACAGAGACAAAGAGTGTGTGGAGGAGATGATGAAATCTCATTTAATCAGAGAGCCAATCCATATGATGAGGGAACCAATGTGTCCTCCTTTCAGTGATAATGATTTGAAAGGACAAAGCCATCTAGCCTGATATTGCAGGATGTCAAAAGTCCTTGTTAATGTATAGAATATATGATATTTCTTCTTGAAAGGAAGGACTGCAAATAAGCATACGACTCTGGGGCAGTAAAAGCCTGCACGTGATACATTTCAGCTTTTGAGTAGCTTTTAGGATTGACAAGCTTAAGTAAGGCAGCCAAGGGATTAGAGAACTGGGATTTTGATTGGAAGAGTGAACCCCTTAACCTGTGGAGGAAAAAGTGAACGACCACACTAAAGGTGCAAGATCTGTGATACTTGCCTACAATTTCCTCAGAGATGAATGTGTATAGAGTGTGATGTAGAAAAGAGCCTGTACGCTCAGTCAGCATTGGCTGTGTAAAAGCAACTGAAGGCTATCATGTAAACAAAGCTTTTTTACTGGCTTTAAAAAGCCTGTGAGGTAAGCTGCTACAGCATGTAGAACCAGGCCTGCCAGACATAATACTGGATGATTCTGAAGATGTTAAGTAACAGCATTATGTTAAGCGACACTTGCAATGCTACTCTACACATTTGACAGGCACTCACTTTATCCATTTCTTCTGTCCTGACTGCAAATATTTCACAATTATGTAAACACATTCCAAATGAATCCTTTGCTGATGCCTTGATTTTCTACCAAGTACCAATTTCCTGCAAGTTGACATATTTTTCTTCATAGTGAAATATCTTGACAAACTGCAAAGACTTCAATACTTTGTTTTAAATACATACAAAACATTTCCATCGGCCTCAGATGCAAATGTTGTTGTATAGAGAATCAGCCAGTAAAGTCTCATAAATGTCCTTTGATAAATAAATAATAACTTATTGATTTCCTATTTGGTAATAATACTAAAATATAAAATGTACGAGAAGTAAAGTTTGCCGCCACATGTGGTCTAACTGTGTTCACTATCTAAAAACACTTTTCAAAGAGTTAACAGAATATGAATTTCAACTTTTTCTCAGCTCAGAGGTGCTGGCAACTGTGAAGGAACAACTCTATGGGACTTATTGCAAAAACAAAACCAACAGAGAAGACATTGCAGCATTTTACTATAGCTGAACAAATAAGGCAAGCTGACTGTCTCACCTAACACAAACAACAGGCTAAGTTATGATAAATGGCTCATTTTGCACTCCGGCAGCCACATTCTTTGGCTCATCCAGCCTAGGAAATACACATAATATAATAAATGAGTATGGTTCAAATATACAGTATAAAAAGCAGGGAATGTCAGACCTTGAACAGAGATGGGAAACTGGTTTGTGTGCTGCTGGGCTCTAGTTCGAGCCACCATGGGCAGTTGCATATGACTAATTAATGCAAGGGCACACCCCAGGGATATTACACTGGGAAAAATACAGCAAAACATCCCAGGGCAAGGTGAAAGCAATAAACACACACATGCATGAACACTTTGAGACATGCTGGGCCTTCAAGTCAGTTACAGCCTATATATATATTATTGTTTACCTAGCAGAGTGATAGCAGTAAGGCCTGTGGATGTGTTAACAGAGCCCAGCCTTTAGCTACTTCCCTTCACTCTTTGTCAGTCACTTTCTAGCCCGTTCTCTCATTCTGTCTCTAACATCTTTTCCTCTCTGTCCCATTGTTCTTCTGGAGCTCTGTCCTGCTGTTTCGGTCTCCGTCTCGTCTTTCTCGCTGTCCTTCCACACAGCCTTTGGGTGTGCCTATGTGCCATGCCATTGAAACACTTTTTCTGATAAATATTCATTCGCCCCCACCGACGCCCCACACCCCCCGCAGCCTAATGTGTCTGTTTGAATGCTAATCAATTTATCTGAAATTTCCACTGGCCTACTTATGTTTTCAGAGACACTCCTCCTTCCCCTGGTATTATTTCACGTCCCTCGCCTCCGCTCATCCTTCCTTTCCTCAGCTTTCCTTTCCTTATCTTTTCACTTATCTTTTTCCCATTCCCTGCGCTTCACTTTCACGCCCATACCTTTTCTTTCTTTATCTCTTCACCAATCATCTTTCCTTTCCTATACTTTCATTTACACCTGTCATCTTTCCTTTCATACCCTCTCCTTTCCTTTCCTTTCCTTATCTCTCCACTTATCATCCACCTTTTCCCAATCTTCACTTTCCTCTTATTTTTCCTCCTTTCCCTTTCCCATCTTTCCTCTCAACACCTTTCCTTTCCTTTGATTACATCTATTTCGTTTCTGTTTTTGTTTTTTTATACCACCACCTTTCACATCCTCATCTCCATTCCTTCCCTTCTGTCTCATCCCCTCTGTTGTTTCCTATTCCCTTTCTCACTTTCTGCTTTTCTCCACTGCTTCTCGTCCGACATATTTCCAATTCTCTTGTATTTTCTCATTTTAATTTTCCTTCTGTCTGGGCGCTCCTCTTTCAAATCCTTTTGTGTCTCCAAATGATTTGCTCCTTTCTCCTCTCCTATTGTCTCTTTTCTGTCTCACCCATTATTTAGTGAACCAGTGTGAACTCGCAGGCACACACACACAGGTGAGGGAAGACATAATCCTCTACCTTTCTCACACTCTGTCTCTCATGCCCGTGGCATTCAGATGTAATCGCTCTGTAGACAGGAGCTTGTGGGAGTACATCTCGTGTGTGGAGGTTAGAGCAACTCTGAAACCTTCAATGGGAGCTTAGGTGAAATGAAGAAAGGGAGGAAGGTGAGAGGATATAAGGATATAAGAGTAATGCCTTGTGTGTGAATCAATGCTGTGGAATAGTTACCCCTTCCCACTGTGAGTAGAAACTGCTGAGCATCTCATCTCTACGAGGCTCGAAATGACCCCGAGACATGGTCGCTTGGGAAATGGCGGCAAATGGAGGATGGATACAAGAGGAAAGGAAGGAAGGAAAGAAGGACGTGATGCAATTGAGATAGAAAAAGAAAGAGAGAGTGGTTGAAAAAACAAAATCTATGGGATGGAGAGAAGGAAGGAAAGTCAGTTGCAGGACAGATTTTCTTGAAATATAAACAGTGAGAAGTAAAAAATGGCATACAGTTTAGCATCAGAAATAAACGAGCGCAGAGATCCAGTGAGCTTACACACCTGGGATATGCAAATGTGGACAGTGAAGAGAGAAAGGAGGGAGGGAAAGGGGGCGATGGGGAAGAACGGGAGAAGGAAGGATGCACGTTAGGGAAGATAGAAGGAATAAATGATGAAAGCCTTGGGGGGAATAAACGGCAGCGTGGTTGTGTGTAGAGAAAAGAGACCTCTGTGGGAGCTGTATGGGGTCAATGTGAGCAAAGTATATGCAAATGTATGGAGATAGGTAAAGAAGGTTGGAAGGAAGGATTGATAGGACGAGGAGGGAAGCTCGGATTAATGAGGTAAATCAATGACCTGACCTGTGGAAGCGTTCCGATTCGCTCACAACGAGAAGGTGCCAACTGGTTCCTGTAATGAAGGCTACCAGCAGTTTTTCAGGTGGCTAAAGGAGGGATTTTCTTATCTCATAATATGATAAGATTTTATTGGAAATGTGATTTTTGAAGTGGAATTTAGATTGTGAACTTATGTCTTTGACATTTTGGATGACCCTTGGGGAAGAGGCTAGTTTTGCGTGCTGACATATTCTAAGCTGCCCTGTGAAAGGCTAGGATAAAAATGTCTATAGGTATTTTTTCATCACAATTACAGTATGGGCAGTGGTGAAAAGTAAAGAAAGATTGGTAAAGAGATTGGATAATAATGGTACAAAATTAAATTATTGAGGCGTAAGGCTTATTAGCATTATTATATCATTAGAATGACTTAATAGCTTTTTCACTGGGTATCAACATGGACAAATATTAATGTAAATCTTAGGCAGTTTAGAGTGAGTATCCATTTGGAAAAGAGGACCGTGATGTCCTGGAAGATGTATGCAGCATTAAATATACAGTAAGAGAGTGTCTTTTTATGGAAATCCATCCATCAATGATCTACTGTATACCTGCAGTACTTGTCCTGTGCTGGATCCCATCCAAGCTTAAATCAGGCAGCTTTCTAGTCTACCACAGCTGAGGTCATTTAGAGTGATACAAAACCGCTGTCTTAGGAGGGAGGACAGCTGGAGCACCTGGCAGAGACATTTTATTCTTGTAACTCTTTGATGTACAGTAACAGTACAGCAAATATATCAGTGTAGGGTATGGACCTACACTGTATACCTTGTCTTGTAAAGGTTGCTAATTAAAGGATAAGGGAACAACACATCTCTTGAATTTGTTTCTTTAAAGGCAATATTTGGTCATTTGAGAGACAACGATAGAAATTAAGGCTCAAACATAGTGTAACAATAGCGTTAGGTGGAAGAGTAATACAATCTTCAAACAGATCACATTAGTCTTTGCACCAATCAGGATACAGCAACATTTAAAAAACATAATCTGATCAATTGTGTCATTGTTTTCTTAATTGTCAGACAATGGTCAATGACATTGGATGAATCTACAATCATGCAGTCCCAATTCATTAAGGCACAGTTTTTGAGAGTTAAGCTCTTAATAACTAATGGGAAAAAACTGTGATTGTTTTACAATAACTTTAACTTTGATTGTTGTTTACTTGTTCATGAATATTTTATGTAAGTGAGATATCCTTTGGAATTGAAACCACGTTTTCACGGCTAAAGGTAAGATGGTACAATGTCATACAAATGATCACTAGGCAGGTTTTTTTTACCATTGTATTATTAAAATATGATAGAACATTTAATTATGGTATGCCAGCCTGCTCTGTTTTATAAGTGCTCTTCTGGCTTCACCCAAAACCAGAAAGCTGACACAAGCATATGCATCTATTGCACCTTTGTGTTTTTAGTTTTCAATCAAGCAAAAAGGATCAGAAGGCTATGCTGTAATTACTGACCTTGCAAAGATCTTTACATACATAATTTCATGCATCATATGGAGATACATTACATATTAATGCCCACACATTTACATACCTGATAGTGCGGCATAATTATTCAACATCAAATGGCCTCCGACTTTATCTCACAGCAGACGGTGTTGCATACATCCTTTGCATAGGTCATTACACACCAACTCTACACTCTGTTTATTCATGCAAATTGTATGACAATGCACATAGTTTAATATCACACTGTGCCAGGCAGGAACAAAGGCAGAAGTAAAGGTTAATATGGAAGGCTGGCCTAGAATTGTAAGATATAATCCTCTGTCTTGTGTGGTTTAACAATAAGAAAAAACAAATTGTGTTGCCACAGAAAAAGATGATCCCATTCAATTAAATGGTGTTAGTACGTTTGTTATGCGGGGGTAGAAACCACAGGGGATGTTGAAAATAATTGAACAGCTTGACATATACTAAGGAATTACCTTTTGGAGACTTCATGCTGCGGTGGCCAATATTGTAACCAGCTAAGGCCTATCAAATAAGTGTTGGCCTACACATTCACACAGTTAAACGTGCCATTTGAGTGGAACTCCCACACCAATGTACAACAACTGATTTGGGAGGAATGAAATATAATATTCTATATAAGTGTTTAATCACTTGAAACTATGAGTTGTGTTCTTGTTAGCTTGGAATTCACAGCTATAACGAGCGCGGGTCCTAATCACGTGGTTGTGTCTTGATGGTGTCTTATATTTGTCTAAACCTCACTTTAAGGTAAGACATCGACATTGAATGGTTAAAGTTAGGAAAGGTCATCAAGCAACCATACCGTTGGTCCGCCATGTTTCTACAGTAGCCCATAATTGAAATTGAGCAAAACCAAAACAGGCTTTAGGGAGGGGTATGGAGTTGGTCGTAATCTGGACAATCACCACTAGATGTCACTTTCATTCTACACACTGCACCTTTGAAATTAATATCTACTAGAGCACTTAATTAAGATATCATGTCTACACGGTTAAAATGAGGCAATCCACACTAAAACACATATTTACAAAAAACACAGCGTCATTTGTATGATGCTGTTCCGGTAATGTTATGCATTTTTATGTTTTTCCATCAAATTGTCACTTCCCTCATCAGGACAGTGGGTGGGTGTCAAAGCTGGCCAGCGCTCTGCTCATTTACATTCCTGTCTATCCTTCTCCCAGCGTTTGTCCAATCCCTGGCCCTGTAGCTGTGTTCTGATTCATAGGCTGGCAGAGTGCTGTGAGAAGGCGATTAATCACACTGCTTATTAGGCAAGATGTGGAGGATGAACACAAGGTGTAGGTCTCTGTGTTGCACAGACAGACTGTTTGTTAATTCAAGAGTTTTATGTGTTGGGATGGGGTTTGCATCTATCTTGGGATGGGGTTTGCATCTATGAGTCCCTTTTGCTGAATTTATTCTCGAAAGAACATTCAGTCCAGGAAAGACACATTTCTTAATTTTTTAGTTGTCCCTACATTTCACAAACATAATGCGTTGGCTCCTAACTGACATATTGCAATGAACGGTTTAATGAAAACGAAGACTGGGAAATCAGCTTTGGTCCCATTTGTCTAGGGAACAGGTGTTCTCTGGAAAGTTTATTTTTGCAGTAATAAACAGTGACAACTTACCCTGAGCATTGAACACGCTGCTAAGTTTTTCAGGCAGTTTCCCTATAAAAAGCAGTGAGGAACTTTTCAGAAGCCAATACTGGGTGAAGGCAATGACAGCAACCAAAGCTTCAAAGTCCAGGCAAGCGTACTGCAGATGTATCAGGTTTCTTGTCAGACACAACCTCTTTTTAATGGAACAGACCCATAGGGTTTTGCTAAAGAAATGTCCAAACAGTTTACCAAGGTAACAAAGTCTGTTTTTAGGATTACACCTATATTTTTGAAAATTTGAGGGAGAATAATTTAATTAAACGTCCTTCTTAGACTGTGTATTCTAGTTGGTCTCGCCTTCTATCTGTGGTGACAACCATACAAAAAGTTCTACTCTATATCCTTTTGTCTACATGGGTTCACTCTACATGTACATTATTAAAGAAGACCCATGAGTTGGAGAGTTTCTCACATGCTGAAAAAGGCGTATAAAAAGCAACGTCTTTGGATACAATACAATACAAGAAGTTCTCTCAACATTACAGCTGATGACATCATACCATATCATACTGCCAGCAAGCATGCAGTGAACAGCTCATTCATCAGAACATATCCATATATAGACTACTTTTTAGCTTTCACAATGAGATATTGAAAAGAGTGTAGAGGGAACAGAGCCAGAGATGCACCATGAAACTTGTAAATAAATAAATAACTTCATGAATAAGAAATGTAGAGCAGGGAGATATTTTCTCCAACCGTCAACATGGTATAGCATATGTATACAACTCAGCAAACTACTGACGAGTCACTGATCTTTAAAGGGGAAGGGGGGAGGTAAAGGTCAAATAAACTACACAAGTGGGACATAAAAGCGTGGAATGACTTCAGATTGACTAAAGAGTAGGAGATGTTCATATAAAAAGCAAAGGTCTACTGAAGGTCTTCTGACAGATCTCACTACTGCATCCTATAGCTTGAGGGCTGAAAACATTCGCTGGTACTCTACAGTCGGTGCAAACGGACACAGTCTAAAAGGCATGGTTTTGTTTTAAAGTTGGAAAACAGCCATATTTTAGCAGTAATCTGAACTATTTTTACTTAATGAAATTCAATGTGGGAAACTTTTGACAGGTCTGAAAACTAGATATTTTCTCTGTGTTTCACAATGTTTGGAGGTTTGTGTCCATGTTCTGGAGGCTGAATCCTCCACTATTTATATTTAGCTCTGCCACATGCTTAATCAACAGGACTGGGCAGAATGGGATTCAGATCAAGGCACTGTGAGCACTCTGAACACCAACTGGTATTGTGCTGGCTGCCACGCTCTAAAGCCTTGACAAACTGTGACTGTCAGTTCTAGACCTTCTGGTCATTTTAAGCATCACACTCTAACATGAACATTGTCACTGGTACTCTCTTACTACGTATCATTTAATAATTGTACACAAAGTGTATGTGAAGGGACAAAAGGGGAAGCAAAGATACAGCCACAAGGTTCAATTGACCTGAATGCCAGAAGTTATTCTAGTTCAGCCGCTGATTTGGTCCATTTGACAACTATTAAAGTGGACCTATCATGCTATATTTGAATAATATAGTGTAGGACCATACCTATATAAGGCATATTTATACTTTTTTTTTCTTCAAAATACCAAACAGATCATGCATTTTAGCCATGCCTCATTTCGCTCAATTTGAAAAATGTTAGCTCTGTTTTTGCAAGGGTTGATTATGTGAGCAACAGCACCATCTAGAGGCCTGGCATATGTACTACAGCCTCTCCAGCGCTTTCGAACGGCAATGGCCGTGGCTGTCTCCTCCTGATTGGTGGAGTTGGCCCAATAGCCGTAGCGCCACCTGTCCTGACGTCAGGACAGTGTTCAAATCTGCATCAGTTTTTATCAGATCCGTTGCAGCCCCTTTTTTAGAGATTTGGGTATGGAGGAAAATAGAGAGGGTTGTGTTTTCTGACACTTGGTGAGTTCCCTGGAACACCGGGGACACATATTCATGTATAAAAGAAGTACAAAAGTGCATTTTGCATGATAGGTCCGCTTTAAGGTACTTTAAAACCTTGCTGCCTGATTGCTACAATTCACATAAAAAGTATACTTCTTTGCGAGGTCATAACTCCAAACGTATTATATAGACTTTCTGAAGATGTCAATATGTAATTGTTCTCTATATTGTGAATAAATGGAAATGGGAAAAGAACAAGGTAAACATTATTCAGTGTGCATTAAAGATACTCTAGAACTTGCCTGAACATCTGCATGTTTGTAATAGTCATTCAGTATTTAAAGTTATCCATTGGAAGATGTCTGTACATCCATTGGTACAGTGCACAAATAAAGTGCCACTAGCTATTTTGGCATATTTTTAATAATAAGCGCTAAAGTTGTATCCCACAGCATGACTCACTAAATCCATGGCAACATAATACTTCCTGTTTATATCCCTCAAAGCTTCAGAACTTTACTTCCAAAACTTTGAGAATGATTATCCTCCAAATAATATCTACATTTTGTGTGAGGGGGGGCTCACAGTGTCAGCCTTTGAACCCCTCTGCGGTACATCATTTGCGATGTGCCAAATGTGTGTATAGTCTTGAGCAATAACGTGTGCCGTATGCTGGGAGATCGAAGAGTGCCATTACACGGTAACATATTGATGTCACTGGTATGTGGGTTTTATGGAAACAAATAGGTGTAGGTGTTTTGACGTGCGTCATACTGTCCACCACCTGTGTTGGTTGCTCTTCAATGTTAATGAGTATGTAACACTGAAGCATTCGCTGCATTACAGTTATAATGGCAAATGAATTGAGAAAAGGAGATTAAAGGTCCCCTATTATACTGTTTTTCATCAATATATTATAGGTCTCAGATATATACAAAACTTGTCTCTGAAATGTTTTGCTCCAAATACCAAACAGATCGTGCATTGTAGCATCCCATAAACCCCTCTGTTTCAGCCCTGTTTCAAAAGTGCTGATTCTCTGTCTGTTACTTTAGATGAAAATAAGGAGCCACTCCCCACGCCCCTCTGAGAGATATTTGGTTAAAAAGAACACAATGGTGCTCTAGGAGGAGATTCAGATGATAAGGTGGGGGGTGTTACCTTGGTTGGTTATTGGCTAATGGTTACACAAGCCAAAACATCGTCATGACATCATAAACAGGCCACAACTGATCAGCTCATTTTCAGACTTTTATATAAATGGATCAGGACAAAAAGAGAGAAATATTTTTTCCTGAAACTTTCAGAATCTCTTTACACAGAGGGGACACATGTTTATGTATAAAAGACATTAAAAAGTGGATTTTGCATAATAGGAGACCTTTAAGGTACAGGAAAAATGTAACTAATTAATGAGTGACATGACAAGAAAATATTATGGAAATGTGAAGTATTCCAACATTCACTAGTCCTATATTTCAAGAGCTAAGGTCAGCTCGTGTGGCTTTTCCCGCCCTTTCACTCCAGTGCAGTCTATATGTCTAACAGTTTCTCCGACTGCGTTCACATGGAGAGGTTTGATCTTCACAGTGTAACAGAACCCTGTGGACCTCATCGCAATTCAGGTGGCGGGAAGGAAAGGCATGAAATATGTATGACTCAGTTGTTGATGTTGCACAGAAACCCTCAGAAATATCAAACAGCCAGAGTCCTACTTTCAAACAAATGTGTGGTGATATGGAGCCATGCCTCTGGAGGCTGCACTGCTGCATATGTGCATTTTCAGCATTAAGTGTAGCGTGAATGGCTTACTGCTGTAACTAGAACATTTCTAAACACAATGCATCTTTTATACTGATGAATTATTCCTGTATTGTATTGCCTTCACTTTTCACAGATTACTTTATTAATTGTTTAAATGATTGGTTTTAATAGTTTGAATGGATTTGTAAATGCTGCACATATTGTAAACTTGTATGGTGAACTAGTGGTCGGACTTTCAGCAATGCATGTCACATATTGCTATGTTAATTGTTTTTATATTGTTTGTTATTAAGGTTTTCTTCATCATTATTTTCTGGTTCGGAATCTTCAGAAACTGTATTTTATCACAGGTGCAAAAAAGGTCTGAATATAGCATTGTGTTTGATGT
The DNA here is from genome assembly GCF_902827165.1 of Trematomus bernacchii. Lineage (NCBI taxonomy): Eukaryota > Metazoa > Chordata > Actinopteri > Perciformes > Nototheniidae > Trematomus > Trematomus bernacchii. The sequence goes on along the minus strand of NW_022987689.1, from coordinate 10,106,029 downwards.
GTGATAGACATTAATTAGTCTACTAGAGTCTCACATAATTCCAACCTCTGTGAAGTGTTGAAAAATGCATAGAACTTTAAAAGGAGCAACTTTTCAAGTATTTTTTGTACGCAGCACTGTTTTAACTCAATACAAAACAGACACCATTTAAAGGTCACCTATCATGCTATTTTTAGGCAATAGGTCTCAGATATATAAAAAAAATATAAAAAACATGTCTATGAAGTGTTTGGGTCAAAAAAACCAACAGATCACCCATTCTAGCCATGCCTCATATCCCTCTATTTCTCTTCCTGTTACAAAAGTGCTGATTCTGGGTATAAACAGGTCCCTCTTGAGAATGAGACCCTGTGTCTCAATGAGATTTTCACCTGTATAAATAAAGGCTAAATAAAAAGAAAAAAAAGAAAGCTTTTTTTTTTTTAAACTGAACAAAAATAAAATAAGAGGGCTCATGCGGGACCTGGCAGATGCTGTCTAAAATGCTGCGGTGATGAAACACAAGGATTATTAGATCAAGGATTATTTCTGAAACAGTATGTAGCTCAAAGGCTCCATACTGGACACACCGGGGACACATATTTAAGTATAAAATACATCAAAAAGTGCATTTTGCATGATAGGTCCCCTTTAATACATTGAGGAGGCATTATATTCCTACAGTAGGAGCAATTTGTCCATAATGCAATGGCAGCATTTTACATGTACCTACATACCGTTGTTTTTGACCCGCCATTACTCTGAATACACAATGCAGTGAACTCAAATTGAATGCGGTAACAATAATTTCTTCAATGATTCTGACACCACATTAATACAGTACTAATGTTCTTCCTTCCTATGTTAACACATGTAAAACACAATATAATATATGGGGTTATTATTTGGCCCATGCTACATCTTTCCATCAAGTTCCGGTCTAGTAATTTTCTGTACTTCTTCTGACAGACAAACATTCAGTTTCCTCAAAAGAACATGAACACGTGTGTAGATAAAAGGAGTTTCAGAAAAACACAAACATCAATATGTAAAGCCAAAGAAGACTGTGGAAGGACAGACAAAATGACATAGACGAGCGGAATTCGATTTTGTCGATGCAGGTGCTTCTTTCATCTCGGTAAAACCACAGCGCTATTTGTCATAGTTGGCAGCAGTTTGTCACACTGAAGGTGTGTTTGCATGAACAACATGTGATGCCTCCCAGCGCCATTCACAACGTAATCTGTGTCTTGATACATCAAATTATCTTCTCACACTCTTTTGGAAAGATTGCTTTGTATAAGAGTTTGATTCTGACCAAATCAATGTCTATGTTTACACAGGTGCAGAGGGAGTAGTTCTCTTTGTTTTTGGTTTTATTATGCCGATTACTGGAAAGTAGAAGTACCATACAACAAGTTTGAGCCAATGACAAACTCCAAACTTAATCAAAACACATCTCACACACACACACTACCCGCCCATAGCCACACACACACACACACACAACATACACACACACACACACACACACACACACACACACACACACACACACACACACACACACACACACAACACACACACACACACACACACACACACACACACACACACACACACACACACACACACACACACACACACACACACCACACACACACACACACACACACACACACACACAACACACACCACACACCACAACAACACACACACACACACACACACACACACCTCATGCAGCATCTCTCAGCTTAAAAGTTTCAGTATTCCGTCCAAGGCCAGACAGCTTTTGGGATTCAGCGAGGGGACTCTTATCTAAAAGAGATTGAAGGCATGCTGATAGTACACCTTGGCTTAGGTAGGAACATTTTTAGATTGTCAATAAATCATGGAGCAAGATACACACCAGGTGTGAAACTTCTTTTTTAGTGTTTACCTGACATAATAAAAAAAAGTACAATTTATTTATTCATCAGAGCAATGCCGAAAAAAAAGTTGTAAAATATAATGTTCCATCAAGATCAGGTCACATCCGTAGAATATTAAACTGCATATTTGTATGAACAATATATCAGAATATAATATCAGATTATTCGACTCAAACCGCCTCAATATGTTGCATTTCTGTCACACTAAAAATATCTACATTATACCCCATGCGGAAATAATTACCATTAGCCAAAGCTTTTGACACTAATGTTTCTTCACTAGGCACACAATGTGAATAAAAATAAGGCTTCTTACTGTTAAAATAGCCTTTAAATATCCGAGGCAAAGGCACTCTACAGTTTGGATGTGTTTACTTTCCATATCAGCTTTTGAAAGTCAAATGTATATTGTGTAGGGCAGACTATGAAATGGTATTTAGTGTCTGTGATGTTTTAAGTGGATTGAGGTTAAATAACAGCTATGTTTGAGCATGTGTTTTATGTCTATCTGTTTGCTCAGTGAGGAAACCATTGCATCAGATGGGCAGCTCTTCGCTCCGCAGCATGTGGTGGAGATGCATTCTGAATGGGGCGGCAGTAGTTTTTGTAAAGTGGTAAATTACAACATCTCCTGAGGTGGTTTTGGATACTGATTGCTAAAACGTACTTCCTTCAGACAGCTGTCAGACATATCACACAGAGCAAAGTGCAGTGTCAGTGATTTGTGTCTAAACAGATGACCATATTTCATGTTGAGATGGATTTACACCGGCTGTTAAAGTAATTGAAAAGATAACCTTGCTGTCAGAGGATGGCTAACCACAAGACTGCTTTTCTATTGGAATGTCGTTTTCTGTAGCCCAAGATACACAGAAACTATTTTGTGTAAGAGCAAAGAAAGCAAACATAATTATTATTACTTACAGTACAATACATGTAGCTTTTGCACCAACAAAACAACCACCCACAGATACAATACATAAGTGTAGGTTACCATCCGCTTGTAGTGTAGAAGGAGAGGTGAAGAGGCAACTGCTAGTTTTTTCATACAGATTTAACACTTTATCTGGATCAAGAAAGCCTTTGTTATATATACAACATTCCAAACATCCCACAAAAGTCCGACCAATACTAGGATACTGTATAAAACTAAATATATATATGAAAAATCTTAGAACTGTAAAATGTGGTGATCAGAACATGTAACCGGTTTAAGGTAACGGTTGTGTAAAATAATTAATATCAACATTTTGACTCTCTTAAATATCAATTTGATTTTATTTAACAATAAGGTAGCATTAATACATGATATAATATTATGTAATATTAACTCATTTATGTAAGGGATAATGTGCAGCGAGGCGGTCATTATGGGGAAAAGAACACCCGACAGGCTCATCAGGGATCCCGACAGCGGTATGTCTGTTCTGGATTAACAACGTGTCACGTGTTCTGAAATGACCAATCAGAATCGAGTATTCAACTAAGCCATGTAATAAAAATCAATATCTTTGGGTGATCTTGTTGGAATTAAGCTAAATAGTAGTAGGATTTAAAAAAACATTCTATATTTGTATTTGTCATGTATCTGCTTTGTGTATAGCCCTTTCCCAAGATGCAGTGGGGTTGCACCTGTTTGGTATTTAATGTCAAGACTCACTTAGTTTTCAACGCATACATACTTTATGCAGTTAAACATTGTACTCCACAAGTACATAAATACTCTATTAACTCAAGGATAATTTATGATAATTAATTCCTACTAATTTCATCATGCCCCATATGCTCTCTGGGGTGCAGCACGACTAAAATAGATACAAGGTACATCACTGATCCCCCGTTTTACTGTTCAAATCAGTTTGTAGTTAGGTTAAGACATTTGGACACATTGGGCTAAAGTACTTTTTTTAGTCCTACATAGTGTGTGCAGGTATTCTTGTTATTCTCAATGCAACTGTTACAACCTCTAGCAATATGTTAGTGCAGGCCTACAGTATAGCCTGTGGGGAGAAACCCAGGGCAACAAAGTCTGGGTAGCACTCGCAGCTGCTTGTTAAAGGGGCCCGGTGGAGTTTTCTTTGTTATATTTACATTCAGTGTTACTCACAAAATGCATTATGTATGTGCCTGAGCTCCAACAAATGTATTGACTGCACTTCCATCCCTATAAAACATGTACACTGCCTATTTCTTAAGTATTACATTGAGCAGTGTTTACATGTATTTTTACTAACTCATAGTCTTTGTGTTTTTAGTGTCTTCATTTCAGTCCTCCTTTCTCTCTAAGATAAGATGAGATGTACTTTATTGATCCTAAAATGGGATTTTTTTGCGTTGCAAAGGCATCAAAAACAAAACAAGGTATTGCACATAAGTAGAAAATAAAGAGTATAAATAAACAATAAAACAGCATTCAAAAGTAGAAAATATACAGTAGACCGTGAAGATAACAATCTATGAACTCTGACAAAAAACACTATTGAAGCGCCAATTTTCAGTTAACACAATAGAAAGCAGGATATTATTTACATTAAGTGTGTAGAGAATGGAATATTACATTAAATATGAATGTACAATCTAGTCATTTAGTTAAGGATTTGTTCATGTCTTTAAAAGCTACTTTCAGATAGGAATAATTACAGATACCTGTGGTTCCTGTATGAAAATAATGCCACATATTATATCATCTGCACATTTTTTGGCTTCGTTTGTCTGACAATTTGTCTTTCAGATAGAAAAACAGAAACTTATGTGGTCCAAGTGCCATGGAACTTGGTGGAAGGGGGTAGCATGGGACAAGGAAGAAACTATTTAATGTCTAAGAAAATCTGAATCACTGGGCAGATACATCTATCTAGATATATTTCACCTTGGTAAACATTGCGAGACAGGGTGTTTGGGCAGGTATCAACGTTAGAAATAAGAAACACCACACATTATTTCCATGGTCTATGTTGTTTTCACATTACGACTCATGAACACAGCCAAGTCGGGAGAACACATTCCCTTGGGTTGTGCTCTTCGAGTGCTATTCTAGGTATTCAATGGACAAAAAAAAGGGACAGAATGTAACTGTGCCTGATTCAGACTGAGAGTGCGTGATGCATGCCCCTCTTGTATAGAGTGTGTGCCCTCCCCTCCCCTCCTGTTCCTCATCTTCAGACGTAATTGAACAAAAGAATAGGATGGAGAGTCTCGGCTCTTATTGCATTCTGCAGGGTTAATTAGACGGGAGAATAAACTAGGAGGACTGATACAGCTCAGTTAGCAAACAAAAGCAGGCAGGGAGGGAACGGGGAGGTCTCCGGCTGCTTCCATATTTAATATTCTTAATTCCATTGAAATGGATTTGGCTGAGGCCCCCCAGGCTCTGTTACAGTACATTCAGTCACACTGCTGAGACTCGCTCTGTAACTAAAGGTGCTGTGTTGCTTTCGGCCTGTAGGGGGCAATTTAGTAGCGTGGCACCATGGTTGTACTACAGGGGTTTACTTAATTGTGTGTATGTGTGTATGTGTGTGTGTGTGACAGTGAAAGCTTCTGTGTTCAACTCGAAATCAATTCAGTTTAAGTCGATTTCCTGAAAAATCCAGATACTGAGCAGCAGGAGGAGGTTGACACATCCAGGCTAACAAGACATAATTAAAGATGAATGGTTTTTCATCAACAAATTAATTGCTGCCTCAATTTACATATGGAAATGAAAGTTCATTTACCGGTGTGTGTGTGTGTGTGTGCCTCTTTCTGCTTTTCAATGGTGCCACGTGGTGAGGATTAGCAATGGCGTCTTATTTAGTGTTTTAATTGAAAGGCCGGTGCAAAACGAAGTGCTCTATATCCTAATCACACATACTTAACCTCGTGAAAGACTTTTCAGTTTGTGACGCGTCCGCTTTGATGAAAAATAAATATGAGTTGGAGTTACTGTACAGCATCTCAATGGAAATGCTGGCACAGCTGCAGCAACAAAGAAGCCATGATGAAATGTTACTGTAGTCAAACAGATTTGATCATCACTCTTTCTGTATCCCACTGAGGAGCTTTGGGTTTTTTTGCTTCCATGCTTATGTTTGGAGAAAATGAACTAACAGAATTACCTATAAAGCAGGCCCCCGGCGCAGGAGCATGATACCGCTGAGATATGTTAATCAAGATGTTTTTCTTCCACATGCCAGCTGAATTAGCTTCCCTCCACCGAGTGCTGATAAGTGAGAGTGGAGAGAAATGTGTACTGGTTTGAACACTCTCTTTTTCAATCATTCACTTTTGCCTGAATCTTTTTTTTCCCCCCCCTTACGATTATGCAAAGCACTAAACAAACAACGGAGGTCATTTCCCAATCCAACCCAATTCTTTCACCAATCTCGCGGCCCGTTTGACAAGTTATGAAGTGTTGGTGATGATTAGTCACGACTCAACATCAACAAACACTGAAATGGAACTGCAAGAAATCCCAGGTTGTATAATCCCTTTCAAGCATTTCTATAAAGCTATACTTAGTTTATTATTTATTTTGCTGTCAACACACGCTGAAGATAGAATCGGCACAAATCAATAACCGCAATGCTATGAAACTGTAAGGTGTTGTTCGTCTCATTGATGAAAATATCTTCATATTTTATGTGAGATATAATAACTGCATCTACAGTAATTACTTGGAATATAATACAACATCATTAAACATTTAAACATGGCGTAACAGCAATTTTTCACTGCTTGAATTCTAACTAAAGCCCACTTGGGATTAGCATTAACAAATGCCCAATACTATTACATGTTTCAGTAATACACGTCAGTAAGTAGGCATGAAAAAGCTTGAAATTGGCTCACCTAGAAGGAATGGAGCCATCAATTATGCTGTAGGCATTTCCAGGCTTCTGGGAACTACATTATTTCAAAGGCTTTTTTTCAGTTTTTCTGTTAGTATTCACACCGCCAATAGGAACTCTTAAGGGAAGTTTTTCCTACTGGCCCAACTCGTAGACATCTCCAGCTGGGAAATAAGTGAGTGCCTCTATTTCTACAATCCTCAAGCTCTATTAACAATATAAATAATAAAAACAACAATTATTTCACATGCAACAATTACATGAACATCACCGTAAAGAAGTACCTTTCGTGATTTCAGTTCAGATTGGATATTGTTCTTCGGCTCAGTGTGTGTGACCATGTGGCATCACAAATGTGTGTGTTAAAAAATACAATAATCTTCCCCCATTTCATAAAGCCAGATTAACTCTTGTTAAACTACATGTAGCTAACTATAGTTGGCTGTGTTTTCCTGAAACAGATTTGTCCACAGCAGTTTCTTGGAAGGAGAAACAGGGCAAAAACTGAACAAAAAATTCAAATTACAGCTACACTATGAGTCATTGTATCTCTTCTTTACTTGTTTGGTAGCTTAAGACCTGTTGGTAGTATGTCATGTAAATTTTTTTTAAACATTCATCCAGGGCCGGTTCTAGCCAATTTGATGCCCTAGGCGAGATTTTTGCTAGCGCCCCCCCCCCCCCCCCCCCCCCCAATGTGCATATATGTGCAATATATATATATATGCCGTTAAAACTGTGCTATATATACCTGGCTGCTAAATCCTAAGAACTGTTACAGGATGTGTATTTTGAAAATTATGTAACTTTTAATTTTTTATTATATCATAACTTAGTACTTTTTAATGCATGTAACATGTGTAACATTAAGCTGTCTGTGGCTCTTTTTTCTGCTGTAACTATGTACATTTCCCCTCTGTGGGACTAATAAAGGTATTCTGATTCTGATATCTTATTTTACCTAGTTAACATTTATTTATTTATGCATTTAACAATATTTTTTTATCTCTCCAGTTTTAAACGATATTTTTGGTTTACTGTCCTATAGTATACATTGAAATGATTTAAAACCTGTTTATCCCAATAATTATAAAGGAGTGCCTTGGAAATATTTGTTTACATAAATTGTGATCAAAACGTTTGAGACCCACTGAGATAACTTAGACTAAAGTGAACTATCTAAACACTCAGAGTCCTTTACCTCACTGAGCCTATCAGCCTCCACCCTTGTTGTAGAAACATCTTCTTCTTATAACCGTTAGAGCAGCTAGCACCAGATGCTAATAACAACAGCGCCGGTACCGGTGCACTCTCTTTCTCTCTCCCTCTCTCCCTCGCCCGCTCCCACGCTCACTCACACTTTGGCTGTGAGCTGTGGGCGCCTGATAAAGCCAACATCCCCCACTTTCATCACTTACAGCGCCCATCGTACAGGGCAAATGAAACATGTAACCGGGGAGAAAAGGGTGTTGCATTTACTTAATTATGAATGTTGTTACATCCAGGCCGAAAATTAGGATGAGCACCAACGGTCAAACATGTTTTTTTCCCTCCCAGAGCTACCAGCGCAGCGCCCTCCCAGATCTGGCGCCCTAGGCGACCGCCTATGCAAAAAAGCGGCCACCTGCTCTGCATCGTAATATATTTTACTCTTGGAAGGAATTTGCTTTGCTACTCACAAAACTTTGCCGTGATACATGGCTTTGCATTATGAATACATTTCAATATATTTGTAGAACGTGCGCCTTAAACATGAAACGTGAACCTCCTCGGTTCCATCTGCTTCATAAGCACACCTGATTTTCCTCAGCCCCGGCTTATCTAACAACACAGCATGGGATGGGATAAAACACCCCATGTGTGTGTGTGAGCGGCCATGAGAGTGTATGTGAAATATGTGACATCTCAAAAGTGTCACAGCCATGCATACCCACATTTATGTATGTCACTTTGAGGCTCCTAGGATTCCTTTATGTGGCAGGCACACACACACACACACACACACACACACACACACACACACACACACACACACACACACACACACACACACACACACACACACACACACACACACACAACACACACACACACACACACACACCACACACACACACACACACACACACACACACACACACACACACACACACACACACACACACACACACACACACACACACACACACACACACACACACACACACAGTCCCCATGGTAGTAAACTAATTCTTCCCTTTATTCAATAATGCAGGAGGAAGAGAGATTCTGCCCCTGATTTGATGGGAAACAGGATACTATCAACTTGCAGCAGTGACAAACAGAGAAGGAACAATTAGTCTCAAGTTTAAATAAAGGATTACACTATATGTCCTGTACTTTGAACCAACGCAATTCAGAATAAGGAGAGTCAATTTTCTGCATCTGTGTCACATTGGTTTCACCACTGCCACGCCTCTTTGGGATACTTTGGCACCAAGGTCAGTACTGGACCTTTTGCTAATATGGCACTTTTCGACATACATTTGGGGAGAAAAAAAAGTTAGTTTGAGACCAATTTTATCCGGCTGAGCGCCAAACTCTTGCAAGATCTGACCACTAAATCATTAACGGTAGTTAGTCTACTGTGTTTTGAAGTTAAAGGTCCCATGTCATGGCCACTTCTACTGATCATGATTCCATTGTTGAGGTCTACAATAGAATATATTTATATTGTGCAATTTTCCAAACTCACATTGGTTTCTCATAGAGCATCGCTGTATAGTATGTGTATTCACTCTCTGTCCTACACGGCTTGTTGGAGCTCCTGTCCCCCCCCTCCCCCCCTCCCTGTGAGCCCACTGTGCTCTGATTGGTCAGCTCCCCCACTCTGTTCTGATGAGTCCACCACCGTTACAGCGGAACATCAGTGATTATGTGTTACAATGGCGTTAGCAACCAGAAAATGACACCAGTAAGGACAAACATAAATGAGAATGCTGTGTGGGGTCTTGGTGCTGCGCTGCTGTGAGGAGCGGACAGTGTGAGTTGGGTTGGTGTAATTTCCTGCTTGCTGTGAGACAACGAGACATCGCGAATGGACGCGGGAAGGGGGGGGGTGCTGAGTGGGCTGCAGTACCCCCATCTGCGAGGCTCCACTAGGACCCGCATATTCTCTTTTTAAAATGTTAATGCTATTTTATTTCTGAAATATTTTGGACTGTTTATTTCTTGTGTCTTAATTTCTCTTATGTGTTTTTTATGCTGCTGCAACGCAAACATTTCCCAAATTGGGATCAATACAGTATCTATCTATCCATCTATCTATCTATCAATGACCCTAGTTAATAATTGTTTGCATTGCTAGGTAAGTCGGTTAAAATCGCAAAAATAAGACAGGAAGACAGGAAGTGTAGAACCATTGGTGTAGCTTGCTGTGTCACCTTTACTATAGAGCAATTTCAACACAGAAGAAGATATTAGTAAATACAAAACTAGAGAATGCCCACACACACACATGCACACACACACAGGACACACACACACACAGGACACACACACACACACACACACACACACACACACACACACACACACACACACACACACCACACACACACACACACACACACACACACACACACACACACACACACACACACACACACACACACACACACACACACACACACACACACACACACACACACACACACACTAGGAAACCTCCCAAGCAGCTGTGTCATCACTCTTCATTTGCTCTGTGGATCGCCAGCACCATCCATTTTTTTCTACCACCGTGCATATGCTCACACAGACAGCTGCAGACATACACATCATCATAATCAACTATCTCATCATATTTCCATTTGATTCTTCCATTATATCACGTTCCATAACTTCAGCAATTTTTCATCCGTGACCAGCTCAATCTTCAGCAACAAAAACCTTGCTGGAGCGTGAAGGCTTCGCCATATGAGCGGTAATTAAAATACTTAAAGAGCCAATCTGCACTCAAAACATTACTTAACACGTGGGCAGAAATGTTTTGTTCTCGGTTTAATTACCTCCAAAAGCTATCAATAATCTGTTAATATCAGTTAGTAGCAGATTAAGAGTTGGGTGAGCCAGAGAATAGAAAAAAAGAACACCCTGCCCTTTTCAACTTGATGATTTCAAATGGAAAAAGTTGAGTTTGAAGTATGATTGACAGTAAAGTTGACATTGGTTTAACTCAAAAGTAGTCTCTTAATGGTTGGATGATACGTATATGTGTTATAAACGTCAAAATACCAAATCATGAAAAAGAGTACACAAAGATTGTTATGATCCAGGTCTAGATTTATGCAAACGAGCATTTTATCCAATCCGTACACCTGCAATTAACATCTTGTTTACCACGGCAACCTGTAATTACACAATTTGCGACTGGGAGTGTGTGACTTGCAGGTTCTGTCACAGAGCATTTCCCTGAAATCAGAAATCAAATGTGTCTCTGCCATGCCAGCGGCTCTGAGCAATATTCTGCTTTGTAAAGAAAACCAAACCGGAGGAGTTGTATTGCTCTCAAATGGCCCTATATTGTCTTAGTTGCCATGCTCACGATAACAAAGGTGATCTCATTTCGGCAGGTCAAATTTATCATGATGCTATTTTTACTTAGTACAATTTCATTGTTGTGTTTGGTGACATGCATAAACACTAAACAGCCGAGGAAGATTGTACAAGGTATTAGAACAAATGGAAGGACAACGGAACAATAACACATTAGACGATGATTTAGGATAATTTATTAGATCACTGCCTACCTTAGAGCCAAATGTGTAGCTAGGCTTATAGAAACCCTCATTAGTTAAATTTAAATATTTATGAAGAAAGGTTAGTGATTAAACTCTATTGGTTGGGTATATATTGTATAATAATTAAATTAAAAAAACAGCCCATTAGGGGCTTAGTAAACATCAAGTTCACGTTCAGTGACCACGGAACCAGAGCTCTGATCACCTCTTGTGTTGCACTTATCGGTACAGCTCCTCTGAAACACTTATGTATGTTTATTTACAAAGAGCTAATTAAATGACCCGTCCACACCACAACTTCCCTTTACTGAATCTGCTCATATAAATTGCATTAAACTACTGTATTTATTTATTCTTCTTACTCTCCTTCATTCTCAAAAGCACAATGCGCACATATACATAACGTACAGTATGTCATATGGCAGAGATATTGTCTGGAATGCTGAACAGTGATCCAAAGCAGAATGAAAACATTTGATCAATACCTTAGACCTGGATTTAACCCAGGTCTAATACTGCCCATGCCTCTGACACCAAAATGATTAACTGCAGGGTAGAGCTACGACATTTGGAATTACACACAGGAATAACATGGCAGAATAAAGATTAAAGGTCACCTATTGTGCAAAATCCGCATTTTCATGTATTGTATACATCAACATGTGTCCCCTCTGTGGAAAGAGATTCTGAAAGTTTCAGGAAAAAAGATTGGCTCACTTTTTGTCCTGATCCATTTATATAAAAACCTGTCTGAAAATGAGCTGATCAGATGTTGGCCACTTCAAGATGTCATAACGACTTTTTGGCTTGTGTAACCATTAGCCAATAACCACCCCCCCCCCTACCGTATGACCTGAATCTCCTCCTAGAGCACCATTAGCCGCGTTCACACCGGAGTACTTTCACCGTACTTTTCGCGTTTTAGTTCCGTGAGTCGCGTTCACACCAAAAATCGTACTTAATCTCGGGTACTTTTACCCCCATTTTTAGAGCCAACTCAGAGAGCGTACTTTTCTGTGGGTGAAAAGTTCTCCAAAAGTGCCCCAGTGCTGATTGGCTGGGCGAATTGCAAACCACGCCCGTACAACTCTGAAAATGTTGTGTAGAGCCGCCATTGTTTTTCCTCGCTACAAAAACACAACGCTCCGTGCGTTGTGTTTGTTTTTGAAAGCAGTTATGGCAAGCATCAAGAAATGATGAGGAGGTGTCGGCGCTTCTGGAGAACTACGCAGAGGACGCGACCCAGGGAATGCACTGAAGCCAGTTCAGTAGCTTTCACTCGACCTGGGAATGTGCACAGCCCCACGGCTAAAAATAAAGAAACTCGGGCAGGACTACAAACGGCGGATTCAGTGGCCAACGATGACGACCACGACGAAGGTAAAATCAACTACATGCACTGGGGTTTTAATCTGCACAATAATGGTCTCAGATGTACTTTTATTTGCTCAGTAGATCAAGCTAGCCATGCTAGCCATAATAGGCTAACACCGGCCCCGAGCACACAGTACACACACACTGTAACTTTGTCTTGAAAGAACGTTGCGCATCGAACTGATGTTCACAATCATGTTTATTTCATAATATTCATCATATTTTATGTTTAACTTGCCTCAACAACATTAAACAAAGTTCAAGCATACATGAAGCACTCTTCAAAAAGGAACAATCCTCCGTGTTTGAACCTCTTAAATCGCTGCATAGCCGATTTATCTGGACTGGATTATCCCAGAGGGTCTAAACATTCTTTATAACACAGTTTCAGATTTGTGAAACCTTAATTCTATTTGTGAAAATACAAAAAACACATTCCTAGTATGTTGTAAAACTACATGGCGACTAAACTTGTATATTGTATATTGCTTATTTTCCCCTCTTAGGAAAGCGGACACGGGATGCGAATTTCTTTGACACCGCCCAGGCGTTGGAGGACCGGCGTGCCGTGGTGAATGAGTCGCTGCGTGGAGATCAGATGGTGCTGTTCACCAAGGCCCAGGAAACGGAGGACAAGATGCTCACCTCGATGGAGCGCCAGGCAGAAGTGTTCAAGCAGCAGATGGAGCGCCAGCAGCACCAGGATGAAGTGTGGGCGCTGCGCCATGAGGAAGCGTCGGCGCAGCGGCAGGATGAGCGACAAACTGCATTTAATAACAGTTTATTTGGTATAGTTTTTGTAAATACTGACACACGACACACAACGTTGCACTAAGGTGTGCATGCTGCTGAGAATATCCCTACACCTGGGACAGTTTATTTTATATTGTTATTACTGTTATGACTTTATTTTATATATAATGTTTACTGACATGTACAACTGACACTTTATTTACATTTAAAATTGTTCTATTTAATGTTATGTCTTGAGAGTGCAATAAAGAAAACCGACATGGCGATTAAGCTTATTTCTCCTGACACTTTATCTTTTGTGACCTGTGTAGCATCCTATACATCACATGTAAGTGATTATTCTGATACCATCATGTTTCATCGGTTATAAACTGGCAAAGCTTTATTTGTCATTTATTTATCATCAATGTTGCAACCTTGTGGGGGAATGGCAGGGGCACATACACAAATATGACAATTTATATAATTTTAAATATTATTTGACCTAAACTTTTAATTCCCCCCCATTTCACACAACACAACATGGAGTCCACTATGGGCCAAAACTAACATGTATGTTTGCATAGTGTTTATGGCAGACGGATGCAGTGGGTCTCAGGAAGATATATAATAAAGGTGGGTTTGCTGCTGAGACTATCCCTACACCTGGGAGTTTATTTTATATTATTATTACTGTTATTATATAGTACAACTGACACTTTATTTTATATTGACAATGTTTACTGACATGTACAACTGACACTTTAGTTACATTTAAAATATTTCTATTTAATGTTATGTCTTGAGAGTGCAATAAAGAAAACCGACATGGCGATTAAACAGATCCTGTATCAGTTTTTCTTCTTCTCTTGTTTTGTAGCGGGTTGCAAACAACTTTAAGGTGCTTACCGCCACCTACTGTACTTGTAATCTTCCCTCAGGGAAAAGTACTCCGGTGTGAACGCGATCTGTACTAAGTACCCTGGGGTTAAAAGCGCCAGGGCTCTTAGTGCCGGAACTAAGTACAGGAAAGTACTTGGTGTGAACGCGGCTATTGTGTTATTTTAGGGGCGTTGGGAGTGGCTCCTTATTTGCATCTAAAGTAACAGACAGAGAATCAGCACTTTTGAAACAGGGCTGAAACAGAGGGGATTATGGGATGCTACAATGATCTGCTTGGTATTGCGAGCCAAACACTTCAGAGACATGTTTGTATATATCTGATACCTATAATATATTGATGAAAAACAGTATAATAGGGGACCTTTAAGCATATGGCTGCTGGATGGCGGACAGCGTGTGTGCTGGTCCCTGACTTGGCAATATGTTCAACTATGACACACACCAACTATGCCACTAATGGAAAGGGCTGCAAAAATCTAATCATATTATGCAAAATGGATTGAAAAGCCTGTGAAATGATGTTGTAATACATTTAATGTTTCACAGTTGATGAATCAGCCTAAAGGAAGTCCACTTACACAATAGCTCAGAAGGAAATGTTTCTCTAATTGTATTAAGTTCTCTCTATAAAGCACTTTTCTATTCTTAGCAACTGCTTTTTCCCTTACAAGCCAGCCTTTAAAACTTCACCCATTTATACAAGGTTGGAAGAGGCTACCATACAAGGTGCCCTCTGCTCATCAGGAGCAATGGACATTCACACTCACACTCGCAAACTGATGGCTGTGCCATTGGGAGCAATTTGGGGTTAAGCATCTTGCCAAGGACACTTTGACATGTAGGCTACAGGGGCCATGGATCAACAGCCGCTCCACCTGCTCAGCCACAACAGTAATGTCAAAGTATTGCATTGTAATCCCTGTAAATCCTATAAAATCAATGTCAATGTATTCCACGTAATTGTGAAAGCATAAAGAGCGATCAGTCGGCATGATAGGGGGTTGTGTTGTCTCAAAACACCAGCTACTGAGAAAAAAACTGTTTCTAGATTTTCTTTTTAAACTTCTATCATTTGGTATTGCCATTACTTGAAGTACAACATATTTTCTTTGACCTAACACATTTCCTTTGCTGCCTAATTCTTACCAAGTTGACAAAAGGTTTTTTATAAAAAAACATTATGCGTGTAATTAGCAGATTTTGACACATGTTGCTTGACATTTGTAGTAGAATGCATGGAAAATGAGGAATTCCTTTTTTTAAATAATTTGTTATTGTTAAATTATAAATTATATGAGGATAATATGTTAGTTAAGGGGGCCTTCTATCTAACTCAAGCCATTCTTGTTATCTTGGTGACATTTTCAGGACTTGATCTGACTTAAGTTGGACTTACTAAGTATGACTTGACATACTTGTGAAACGATGTTCTACCATTTCTCTTACAAATATATCATATGTACTGGTATTTGATGATATATTGTATAACTAGATGCTTCATAGTACAAGTATTTTCTTATGTATAACGAAACAGACCTTGTTCAAACACATTCTGGCAGCCATAATAATAATAATAATAGATTCAATTTGTATAGCACCTTTCTATGGACTCAAGGCAGCTTTACACGGTGAACAAACAAACAAACAGAGGGGCAAATGATAAAGTAAAACAAATGGTGAACAGGTGAGTTTTTAATGATGACTTGATGATGTCCATGCTAACACACACTCAGTCCACAGGATTCAAACAAGCATCTCCTGGCAACCTTTTACTGCCAGGCAATGCCTCTCATCTCCATGCAGAATGTGAAACAAGGTCTAATTAATTCCAGTTGCCAATTTGTCTGCATAACAGCGCATATGTGAGGTCTTCTGTTGAATCACTGCCGGGTTTAAAGCATAAAGTGAGGAATGTGTTTAACAGCGGGGTCAAGTTCCTCATACATGCTGCGTGCTGAGGGAAAAGAGAGGAGAATACAAAAGCCTATTTTAATATTTACTCAGTCTCAATTCTAAATGTGCCTGACGCTGTCGACAACACCATGCACAAATGTAAGAAACATGTTTTTCCATTATATGGCAATTTTAAATAAATGAATCATACTGTATGTATTGCTCGTTGGTTTGATACACAATTGTAATCTCCGTCGTGTAAACACTTGCAAAGTTCGTGCCAGATCATGCTCAATAATAAATAATCAGATACATTTGTACCCTGTTCTTATGTGTATGCATGTGGGGAACCTTTATACCAAAGTGTTCGCAAAGCTTTTTCTGATGTGCTGCCATGTGTTGATAATTATGTTTATGATATACTTTGAAGGGTTGTACATGCTTTATGTTCTATGGATAAGCTGGTTACATTGCCCTAGGTAACGTCTTATAATTGTTCCTGTATTTTTTTTTAAGCATGATAGTAAATACTTCGAGTTAAGCTTTAAAAAGCACACCCTTCTTCTTTTCTTTGTTTTTATTGTATTCATGGAATTGTTTCTCACTTTTGACAGGGGGAAAACACAATGATTTGGTTGTTTGTCTTGCTTACATTAAATCTACACAATTATATATCGTATATACTCGTCACATTGTCTTTTGTTCGAAGTGAAAATGAAGCTAACACACTGACACACAGTGTTTACTGGATACCGATCTGCTTACTTTGACAAAGCCACTTCCCGGTTATTTACCACCTGGCTTAAAGGTTTTAGAGAGCAAGGGTATCAGAAGTATTACATTATTATTGCATGTGGACATTTTCACTGTACCCTTTTATTTTATTCTTGAGTCACTATTCATTGTGTGCTCTTACAAAGCATGCAAAGTGTTGCACATTTTTTTCTTTAAAATCATCCAAGCTTCTCAGTGGGCGTGCTGCGGTCTGTCATGGGGGGTGTTTGTAAGGTAGCTTATTCAAGAAACAAAGACATACATTTGTGTGTTTGTTTAAAGATAAGGACACATAGAGCGACTTGGAGTCAGATAACTGCAGCATCCTCACCGGTTTGATTCCAGGCTTGGGAACTTTGTTGCATCTCATACCTCTGTCCATCTCTAGACCCCTCCCAATTGCTATCTTTCCTTTGTCAAAAAAGGGTAAAAATGCAGCAAAAAAAGAGAAAATATGCGGATACATTAGCTAGAAAGTTATGATGGAGGTAATGTCTAGCTGCCACATAACCTAGATAGATTACTTTTCCAGACAGCTAAGTGCAGTTGATAATGTCAAGCTTAACACATTAGCACTAAAGTTAATGTGATGGTATGATTTTTCATCAGGAAATGTAATTTACAGATTCAATTAATGAATAAAAAGATAAAAATATCTGATTTCACCCTCATTTTCAAAATCCATTTTTGTCTCCCTCACTTTTACAGCTTAAGGTTAATTAAACAGTCATAAACCCTCTCTGAAAGATGACCCACCGCCATATCCCAGAGGTTACAGGATGTGAGTTTACACAAATATTGACACCCTCATAGTTATTACATATTTACCATGCGATCAAAGCAATAACTTCAGCAGTGAGTGGTGTGATGAGTCATGAGGTGACTTTGTTTGCCCCTGATTTTGCCTGTCAGTCTACACACAGGCTGTCTTATACATAGATGTATAAAGAGAAATGGTTACATCATTCATTCCTATTAAAGTTGCTTAGTGACGCATGAAGCCAAAATGGCCTGACTACAGGGCGCTGGTGTTGTGCTTAAGCCCCGCCCCCGTTATCCCACTTCAGTCAAATGAAGAGATAGAAAATAACTGGAATCGGCTTTCAGTTCATTTTAATACTTTTAGACCCTTATGATGTGTGTTCATACTGGGTTGTTGATTCAGATAAACAAAAATGATCAGCTGATTTACAGACATCTCATTCTCATTGTAAGTCAAAGAGAAAAAAGTATGTTTGGGCCCAATGACGTCACGGACTGACAGTTGTAGTACCACCGTTTGGCCACTACGCAAACTTGCCCCAAAGTCCGGGGCACATGGGGACTTAAGCTGCGTATGACTTCTCCTAACTTCCATCCTGGCGTCTCTCACTTGCGTCTTTTCCAAGGAAACCACGAGAAGGGAGAAGAAGCAAGGACATTTGTTTTAAGAGCAATGGGACGTCCTTTCCTCGGAGCGTCACGTGAAGTGACGTCCGTTTGTGATGACCCGGCACAGCTGATCGTCTGACAGCAGCCAGCTCTGTCCCCTTTATTCACAAACAAACATCCGTCTCTCTTTTTATTTTAATGTATTCATAATAAAAATGAATTGGAGATCATGAAAAATGTTTCCAATAAATTAATACAATTATTTTTGTCGACTTTGTTGTTCAGATATATCACATATTTGTAACTAAATGATACATTAATTGAAACAAAACACTGTATAAACTGAAGAGTGACTCCTGTGAGTTTAATCTGTTATTTTCACTCCGCTGTTAAACTGCTCTGCTGTTAAGATGCATCAGATCAGTGGATGTGCTGCATCGTCCAATCAGTGAGCGATACACAGTAAGGGGGCGGGGCGAGTGTCTGAGGATTTCACCGGAGGATGGTCCGGTGGTTCCTCGGTTATCGCTCCTCCGCTATCGCTCCTCGATCCTCCGGCACAAATAAGGGCAATGGGACGCTCCTCAAGATGGCGCAGAAAGATCAACTTCCGGTGAGACAGTGGGTGCTTCTCAATGTTGAGGAAAGCTGCTCCAGAGCCACTATTTCAAGGATACTACGTCATCGAGTACCGCCGAAGGACTGTTCCAATATCCAGGATACTTGGAATTCTACTGAGGCCGGCGTACTTCGTTGCGGGAAATTTCGAGGCTGCACATGTGTAGACTCCGCGGTCTTAAAATCCCCACAATGCTTTGCGCACAGACCAATTTCCCAAATCTTTGGGGGAAAATGTAAGGCGGGACCTCTCATATGACGCACACCTGCACACTTGCTAGCCTGTTCCATTCTTCGTTTTCCGAGGCTAGGAGGTATTCTTGCCTCGCTTCTTATGGAACTCACTCGGAGGTACATGTGCTACCAAGCAAGTCTCCTCGACATTGAGAAACACCACGAGGACCGAGGAGCGAGGAGCGAGGAGCGAGGAGCGAGGAGTGAGGAAAGGAAACATAAGTAACTTGACATCCACCCAGGGTCTTATGTTAATGGTGAAAGTTGTCCTGGCTTAAATGAAAACATGCAGACAAAACTGAGGGCTAAATGCAGCTCTGACAACTCAGTTGTTACACTGATAATTACATCCACAGTTAACACTCTCCGTTAAAGATGACATTCAAAGACCAAAGCATGGAAGTCTTTTTAAAATGAGGAAGTATTATTTCTATTAATAACAGCAGGAATTGTATCTTGTATGAAAGTGACTGAGTCCAGCTTTAATAATCCTTCTGTTCTGAAGGAGAACAGCATGTAGGAGATGCTTTTGATAACTGATCATTTTTACAATAAGATCTAAAATAACCAGGTTGTGTGCGGGTACACACAAATCTGATACAGAAAGATAGACACACACACATACCACACAGCTCAGTAATGTGCCTTGATTGCAAATGAAAATTGACTCAATCAAGATGAAGACTACAAAGCTGACACTGGGGAAATTGATTGATTTAGCAGTAAGAAGTCCCAGCTGACTTTAGAGATATTCCTCCAACTGTCCTTCATATCTCTTTATCTCTCCTCTCCCTATGCTTCTTTTTTTCCAGTCTTTCTGTGGAAAATATATTTATGTTGCATATCCTCATTAAATTACAAACCAGTTAGACTCAGTAAGTTGAGGAAATGTCTTCAAAGGGGCTCACAAACACACAGTAGCGTAAATGAACGAGCATACTGCCGGCACAGTACACATACAGGGGCTTGCCTAATCCCCAGTTAATGAAAGCAAGAGAAAGGCTGGGTCCAATAAACTCTTGTGGTTTGCCAGCCTGTATAAATCCACTGTGAAATTAACGCTTTTTGTAGGAAAGGCCAATTCTACGATAAGACTGCTTCTCATCAAAATCCATCAAACACTTTTATTTTCCAATTATTATGAAGGAGAAAAACAGCAACTACACAATTATATGGTTAAGGAATTGTGTTTTTAAATGAAAGAGGTCAAAAAACAGCCATTCAAGTTATAATGATCCGTCTCCACAGTGCAGTAAGTTGTGTTCTTCATATTATTATAAACCACAATTTGTACGGTAAATATACTAGCCGCTGAGATGAAAAAGACCAGTCTAAATAAGCTCAGAGACGGGTGGACGGGCCATGACACTCAATAAAAACTGTTTGCTCATCAAATCAACAGATTGTTCTAGAAGCTGGTAGATTGTTCTAGCTGGTGCGAGGGAACATTGCTCTGGCTAATAGGCTGTGGTGTGGTACTGTTAAATATTAGCAGAGAAACAGACAAAGGATTTATTTTAGTCAAGTAAGTCCACATAGCACGGATCAGGCATTTGAATATGCAGACAACACTGTATTCTTCTATGTAGATGTATATGCAGATAGGTATATATTACCTGCAGCGTTATTGACATTTCATCACCTCAGTCAGCAAGAGACTTTACTCTGTGTCAGCACAACCCCAAATAAGCAGCATGTGACACCTTTCCCTGCATCAATGAAGAACTATTGGTCAAGGTAACTGTCACGCTTTCACTGTCTGAAACCATTTTGGTCATGGACACTTCAATGACCTGGATTCAATTTGAAGTCTGAATTGTTCATTTGCCATTGAACTAAGAGACATCACATACTGTTGTATTCAGACCAAGGTTATGCAGTGTATTGGCAAGGTAAAAACTCACAAATCTCAAATATTATTACGATGCAAATCCTTTTGCTTCAACTACTAAAGTGCTGTATATTTAGGAGAGGTATTTTTATGGGACGGACTATAATTTGTTTTGCAGCACAGTTTTGCTTAACAAAGACACTAAAGACTTACAGATTGTTTATTTGAAACAGTATCAGCATTACTTGTAGCAATTAGAGTATGGGAGGATATTTCAATTAGGAATCATTTGTTTAATCTAGTTTAGAGTTAGTAAACACCGGTTCATTGACGAGACACAACACCTCTCCCTATCCTCTGAAAATGCCCTGACCGTCAGCCACGGGCCTATTTTATTTTGAAGCTGGTGGTAATGATGAAAAGAAGAAGAGAAAAAAAAACACGCTGCAGTAAATGGTTTCTGTGTGGCAGAGAGTGACTGATGCCCTTCATAAGACAGTATTCACAACTTCAAACAATTTGTATTAAAAACTGAACGGTGAACCCTTATATTATAAAGGGATATAAATAGGAAGAGACACACACTGAAAATCTGAAACATTTACTTGAATTAAATGTATTATGTCAACAAATGTCACATAACTGTATTAGGTGAGTTGCAAATAATACCATAGCGTTGAACCTAATATCTTTGATTTAAACTCATGTTATTGCCTTCAACTAACTTAATACAGTTATGTGACATCTGTTGACATAATACATAGAAGTAAAGTCAACATCTCACATTTGTCATTGCCTATTTGGATTTTATCACCACTTTAAAGACAGGCAGTCACCACATTTGTTGATATCTCTTCTGTTAACCATGCCAGTGAACCTGAATGAATTATAATCTAACCTAACTAGTGTGTAACATACATAGTGACAAAAGTTAATCCGTGTCTAATCATTATGCTGCTGTCAAATCCTTGTCTCAGTACTGTACGATACCAGTCACCTCTGTGGAAACATTGGTATAACAGCCTTTTTTTATTTATATTTCAGTGTTGTATGTCATTTAAAAAATGGACCTTGAGTCTCTTCAATAAATCTGATGATGATGATGATAAGGTCTGTGTTAGTTTTACATAACTTGTATGAAAACCTTGCAAGTAAAAGGGACTCGTGTGTATTTGTGGTTCTGCTTTAAATTAAGTTTTCCTGTATTCTACAATACTACATAAGGCACCATCACAGGTGTTTTCACATGTTGTATCATTAGACCTTCTCTCTGCACTCTGTGGACATGTACACACTCTGTGGACAAGGACACACTCTGTGGACAAGGACATACTCTGTGGACAAGGACATACTCTGTGGACAAGGACATACTCTGTGGACGTACACACTCTGTGGACAAGGATACACACTATGGACAAGGACACAATCTGTGGACAAGGACACACTGTGGATATAGACTCACTCTTCCTCATTGACCTCTGCCTCACATCTTTCCACTTTATTTTAACCTGAGTGGAGGTTTATTTCATATAATGGTGTGCTATTTTCTATTCACAATACGCTGAAGTGCTCTTAGTTAAATTCACAATCAATGTAAACATAACCTGTATGCAACGCTCTGACTCATATCAATTTAGAATTTCTCAAAGGCTGACACAGTATGTATTTATGACAGATGATAATATATATATATATCAGATTTTTACAGAGGAACAATTCACTTATTCTGTCTAGACTTCCTGGAAAATCTTTCAGAAATTGTTGTCCAGTACACAATGTCCCTAAATTACAGGCAATGTCATCGCTTCATTCGTACTCTAAAGGTAGTTCGGGAGCACTTCAATTCCAAAAGTACATTCATCAAATCATCAAAATCACATTAAATGTGTCAAAGAAAGTTCAGTCTTTCACCACCCCCTAAAAAAGTACCAACAATGATCAGGCACACACGGAAAAAAAGCTTCCCCTACTGTCTAATCCGTCCTGAACGACAGAAAAAGAGAGACAAAGAGAAGCACAGACACGAAAAGATGACAGAAAAATTCAGGAGTGTGAAGAATGTCAGAACATGTGTCATTTCCCTGCAGGCAGGACATAAAGAGGGACGGAAGAAAGATTGGAAAAGAAAAGAAAGAGAATGGGTCAATGTGTTTTTTTAAAGAAAGAGCAACACCCCCAAAAAATAATAAGAGCAAGAGGGAAAGTGCAAAAAGAGGGAGAGTGATGACCCTCCTCTCCGTGTCCCCGCCAAGGAGAATCAAATGTTTGAATTTCATCTGTGGGACGACCTTGACTGGCTGAGAGTGGAATTAAATATATGTGGAGAAGAGAGGATGTTCGAGTGGCTGGACTGAAACAGATCATGTGGGACATGATTAGAAAGTAGCGAACAACACAGAGGGCTACGATACATAATGAATCACAACTGGAGCGCTGCGTGTTCTTCAGGGAGGAGTGTGTTTCAGACGAGAGGTGGAGGTGAGGGGTGTCGGGCTGCTTCTGACGGCTTCATTTAATCAGGTTTAAGAGAAACAGTGTGTGATGCTAACACAAGCCACATCACTAAACTAGTGGCTGCTTCAGTGGATTTTATTGATATTATGTAGAGGTATATGTTAATAGTAATGCAACTGTAAACATACACTCTTATGATAATCAACATGTTTAATAATCATGTCATTATTTATGTATTATACAATATATGGATGGAGGCACATAAGTAGTTGAAAATGATTACCAAATGATTAAGACATGGCTTGGAAAGCAATTATTAATCTTCACATTTTTAAGTATTTAACTATTATTTTCTAAATACTTTAATATGTATTATGTATTTAATTGTTAATTATCTGAAGTAACCTAAACATAGCCATACAAATATTATTTTAGTTTTTAAAGGATTAACTAAGTACACACATCTGCTACATTGTCGTGTCTCGTCAAATGTGTTAGTTATGTTTATGTATTTTGTCTGTCATTTCCTGTTTTATTTTGTACTCACCTCTTGACTTTCATTTCAGACCCTGTTTCTTCCTCCCCTTGTGTGTTTTTCCCGCCATCATCAGCGTCTGCCCCGCCGCTGATTGTTTCCACCTGTTCCCACTCACCTCATGTTTAAAAGGGCCTGTCTCTCCCCTGTCCTGTGTCAGTTCGTCTTGTTTGTTTCCCCGAATGATCGTGCCAGGCCTCAGCTCAGAAAGGATCGCTTTCACTCATGTCAGGTTTTGTTTTGTTGTTAATTTTGTAGGCTTAAGTTTTTCTTAAATTCTCTTTTTGTTATGCTTCGTTTTTTCCTCCTTGTGAGCGCTTTTTGTTTATGCCAGCACCTACTCTGTTAAGAGGGATTACCTGATCTTTGGAATTAAAAATACATTTAGTTACATTCAAGACTTTGTCTCTGGGTCGTGCATTTGGGTTCATCAGTTTGTATCGAGGTCGTGACATACATCTATGACATATGTATAGATGTTGAGAACAAATGTGTTGATTTTAACAAATGATTAATACATTTTATTCAATGTTATTTGTACAACAATACATTGCAACAATACTATAGCATTATACATTACCACATATTATTGATTATCATTTATTTGTTAACAGTTAAATAACTAGGAACTACAGTTTAAATCACTATCAATTCACAATGTATTACAGTTGGTTATCAAACGTTAACCTACTTTAACTGAAATGTTTCTTGCTGGTTTCATTTTGAGGGTAACATCATTTCTGCCAGAACAATATTCAGCAGGGTGTTTTTTTATGTGCATTTATTTTAAACTGCAGAGAAGTCAAGGTCAAATCAAGACAGTGCTTCAAGTCAATATATTTAATTTTTCAACTGAGTGCACAATCCTTCCTTTAACCTTGACCAAGTGCTGCGAGGGCCTAAACATAACCATACAAAAGTGTTATAATGCTGTAACATCTTGGAGTGGATATTGCTATGCAAATATGGTGTGTAGGAAAACAAATTAAATATCTCCAGTGAACATTTAATCGAGATGTCAACATTTAGTGACCCGTCAAATACATAAAAAAACTATATTCACTTATTATGCTCATGAAAAACATCATCTGGAAGGCATTATATTGGCGTTTATGTACAGCAATAGTCTGTCTTAGAATTGAGTATTACATTATTAAAACAAAATGTTCTTAAAGGCAGGGGTATACCTTGTTTAAAAAAATGTGCACAACTATATAAATTGCATGATATATAAATTGTGACAAAAATATGACTTGTACGTATATACAGACATATGGTTTCAATATACAAGATAACTTGAAAGAGTTTATTAGAGTTTATATAGAGTGCGAAAACAACATTTTATGACCCTAAAATACTTTTCTCCTTTCTCTCAGAACTAAAAATGCCCCCAGATATCAAACACTGCGCTGACTCAGACGGACTGTTCATTCCCTATGATATCTTCTAGGCTTCCACTTTTGATGAAATAAACCTGTCTAAAATGGCTGTTTTGCTGAGCAAGGTAAAATGACTCACAGCTGCCTGGTAGAAAGCAGATTTAAGGCTGCCTGCCCTTCCTTTTTCTGTCTCTCGATGTGTATGAATGTGTGTGTACGTCAGTGTGTGAGCACACACGCATATGTGATAACTAGCCATGCTTGTCCGCGGAACTGTAGCTGCCTGTATGGATTTTTTACAATCTGATCAAATCATTTCATGAGGATCTGATGATTTATGCTGCGAGTCTGACTCCAAACATTCATTTGATGGTTGGTGAACGCTCTTAAAAAGTATAATTCACTACCTTGGGGCAACAGAAAACACTGAAATACACTTTGTTTATACATCCGAGAAAAATATATTCTGGTCCATACAAAGGGTTATTCAATGATTATGTGATTTTTTTCAAATAAACTTTTCTGACCCTTTAGCAAACCTGTTGCTTTGAGAATCAGATAATAATGAATAATAAACATGTTTTCTGTAACATAGCGTGTGTATGCTACGACTATTTATGCTACATTTGCTCTGCTTTTCCACCTGTATAAGATGACTTCACAAAATTGTAGTATTTTTTTTTTTATTCTGACAATTGAACCCTGATGGGACCAAACAACTGACCGCAAAAAGAAGGGTCTTGGTCAACTTTCAAAACTACGTTTGTTTGTGGTGTCAAAACAACCAACACAATTCAGGATTTTACGAAAGCTGATATGTGATTATAGCATAATTTATAATAATTAATTAAGACTTCTCTACTGGTTAAGTCATTGTTGATCATGAAATATGTTCTTTGTGTGTAACAGTGGTACAGTACCACAGTGATAAGCTTTGGTTAATTGCTGTCTCTTCCATTGGGGCATTATTGATTGTTAGTGACATGCTTTGAGTTGTGTCCTGATGATAAACTATGACAATAGCCAAAAGGTTCCAATCAACAGTTAGCCTTCAGTTGGTAAAACAACAACTATACTCCTCTTGGTTTTAAGATACATCATTGACTTTACAGCAGTGGCGAACCAATTTAATTATATAAATAAAATCTAATTAAATGTATATAAAATGAATAAATGAGAATTGTATCTGTGTTTTTGATCTGTAATATTACAGTGTTACGTTGATTTGTTTGTCTTTCTCGGTCCATGCACTACGCATTTAAGTGATTTTGTGTTAGAAAGTAAATGCAACCAATCAGATATTTTTCTGGGTCTCTGGGTAGAATATCCTTCAACCAAGGTATTCTATATCCTTGATAGAATTCCCTGGCCGTTGCACTGAATGAGAGCGTACATTTGGATTGACAGTTTGATCAACCAAACATATATTGATTTGTAGCCAATGGGCGTATTCTTTGAGAGTTTCCCCCGGTTCCAGGGTATTCTAGAACAGTGGTTCTCAACTGGTCAGGCCTCGGGACCCACTTTTTACTTTGTCAATAAATTGCGACCCAACATTTTGAACCACTCAAATCTATTCAACAAAAAATCATGCTGTAATATATATGCTTTACAGCATACAATATTAATTAAAGTGAAGTACAGTGCATATATCCCTTATATCCCTTCACAGAACTAAAGAATGCTTTTAAAAAAGGTTTAATGAGATGATGGAATCAAAGCTGAACTGTATAACATAAAGAGGCACACATGCTGAAAACCCAACCCCAGAAGGGGGTCTGGGGGGATTCTCCCCCAGGAGATTTTAAGAAATACTAAGATATAAACTACGCATTCTGGTACACTCTGAGAAGAAAATAAATAAATCTATTACTACCCGACATATTAATATTATGTTATGCCATTGTTTGTTTTTCACTTTGTTCTGAAGCTGAACTTGCTGCTCCACACTCTCCGTGGGGACTTCCGGCAACAATCTTGATTCTGATTGGCCGGAAGACAAATATGTTTTATTGAGAAGATGATCACTACGTGACAGAAGTTTTCAAAACCGTTTATGGTCTCCGGTACTTCCAGTCCAACGCCTACTGCATGCACAGCGTTAGAAAATTGGGCCTTCAAAATAAAAGTTTGACTTTTTTCCCAAAAAAAAAAAAGAAAACACATTTTCTTTTTCTATTTTTTTTTTTTCACTCACACATCCGCGACCCACTCGAAACGGGTCCGCGACCCAACATTTTATTTATATAGCACTTTTCAGCACGTGGCGATTCAAAGTTCTTTACACATTAAAAGCAAAAGACATTTAAGAACAAATACAGCATAAATACATTATTAAAAACAGGCATAAAAAGCAAAGATAATGAAAATAAAATAAATAAATAAACACAGCTGGTACAGAATACATGACTAAAAAGGCATACTGTAGTGTGAGTATGGGCAGCTCAATTGAAGATGATGTTGTTACGGAATTGTTGTGAGTACCCTTTTCAAGACGACAATTCAGTGAAAAGACGGACATTATAACGGCGGCGGGGGGGTGTGTGTGTGTCTACAGAAGGTCCAGTTGTGATAGACACAGTTCGCCACTGCCTTACAGACTGCATCACAACTAACATGCAACAAAGCGTCTTCTTTCCTTTGATCCAGACTAAATGTCTAAACTGAACTGAATGTGTGAAAGCACCGCCACCTCTTAAAGTATTTCCAACGTGATTATTGACTCCTCAGCCCCACTAGCATGTTTCTCCATCCGTCTTTATTTACAGATAAACCTGTAGTAATGTGATTTCCTGTGATCCTGCTGCATGAAAACCAATACACTCTTGGCTCTGTCTTTTCTTGAAGGCAACATGTCTGAGAAAGTGCTGACGAGGCTCATATCAACCAGTTTTGTTGAAGAGCAGATGGACAATCTATTTCTCATCTCCAACTTCAACTTTCGCTGCTGGAGCACTTCCACGCTTCATTAGACTTGACGAGTTGGAGGAAACCCTTTTTTCTGTCCGTCTGCTGCCGAATCACTTCACCACACACTTTATCACAATTACTGTTCTCACACACACACACACACACTTGAGAACTCACAAACACATGTAGAAACAGATTCATGTGAAAACGCACTCGGACACACACTTGCAGAAAAAAAGCCGTTTTTGGGGTTAGCAGACATCCGCTCCATGTCCGTCTGTAATCGTCTGGTGAACTCCACAAGCAGAGGACATTTATCACCCCACCTACGCCTCGGAGAATCACATGACATCTCCTCCAACACCTCCACCCACACCTCCTTAGATCCTCTCCGCTGCCTCCGTATCACAGCTGCTCCACAACATCTCTACTATTCCTTCTCCACCTCCTTCTTGTCAAACGTATTCTCTGGTCTTTTTGCTTTTGATCTGCTCCTTTTTCCTCCTTCGCTGTCAACTCTTCTTTCTTTTGTAACTCATACTCCTCATTTTTTGGGGAAGTTTACAGTTTCTTCATCCAGCTCTTCAGTCCATCTTTTGTGTAACGACTTCATTCTTTGTCCTCACCTCTTTCACCTTATTCTCCACACCCCCCCACCCCCTGAGGGCCTGACTGGACTCATGCTTTACCGTCACTCCTTGACCTCATCTGTCTCTCATAACTACAGTTCAGTTTTTCAGGAGGAAAAAAAGGAGGTCAGAAAGAACCAATACCATGCCAAGGCTCTAAAATGCTTCCACAGACCGTACACATCCCGGAATATTAACCCTAGGTGGGAGTAAAGGTGTTAGGATAAGTTATTACTTGTTCTACCTTATTATATCTAATCTCAGGTAGCCAGACAATCTTCAAAGGATGGTGGAAAACGTCGGGTTACGTATTGTAACCCTTGTTATATTAACACAGGCGGAGCCCTCTACTGGAATCTATGGGTACTACCCTATCATGCAAGCATTCACCTACTGAGATTTCTATAGACGTAGCCGGCCCCGGGGCGGGCTTACCTGAATGCGTGCGCATCTCACTTCCGTATAAAAGGAGGCCTCGCCTCCTGACCACCATCCTACACCACTCTTCAGCGAGCGGTATAGGACAGACAGTGCCCCCAAGGTAGAGGGCTCCGCCTGTGTTAATATAACAAGGGTTACAATACGTAACCCAACGTTATATCTCTCACAGGCTCCGCCCTCTACTGGACTCTATGGGCGGAGCCCCGATGTATGCACGCACTGTCGTCCAGCACACCGTTCCACCTCACTGTCCCTGACCGGCTTTAGCAGCCACTGCGCCTCACTCACCTCTCCCTCGGTTGTAACCGTGGAGAAGTCCGGGCTGCGGCCGATAGAGCACACCCTGACGCGCTTGCCTCGCAAAAAAGTGTGCTCAAAAATAGTGCTGAGGACTCCCGTGCGTCTGCCCATAGGCAGACAGGGAAAGTCCGCAGCCCTATATGGGTTCACTATGCACTCTCCCTCCTGAGTCCCTAAAGAGCACGGGGAGAACGCAAGTGCCCCCTATGTCCCCCCACTCAGCCACTGACCCTGTGCAGAGTGTGTAGGGACTATAGTATGGAGGGCTCTCCCCCTCCTGCCTCCAGGCAGGTGAGGGGAGCCCTTCAGCCCTGTAAGGGCCCAGAGCGCATTACATCACCCTGCGACCCTCCAGGGGTCCGAAGAAATGTAAGCGCATTTACGCCCGGGGAGGGGGTCAGATGCCCACTGACCCACAGCCCCCCCCCTCCTCACCAGTCCTGTGTTGCCCCAGCAAGCACAGACGTTGAGAAAGAGCCAGACATATCCAAGAGATAAAACTTTATGAAGGGGCCTGGCGTTGACCAAGACGCCGCCGTGCATATATCCTCCACACTCACACCGCTGAATAAGGCTGTTGATGCAGCCACAGCTCGTGTGGAGTGCGCACGGACCCCCATGGGACAGGCTCTCCCTGCCTGCTTGTAGGCGTGTGCAATGGCTTCGCAAAACCAGCCTGCCAGGCGTTTCTTGGACAGAGCTTTTCCAGTCACCCCCCCCCCGAAGCACACAAACAGCTGTTCAGTGCGTCTCAGGGTAGCTGTGTGCTCTACATAATATGCTAACGCGCGCACCGGGCAGAGGAGGTGTAATTTAGCTTCCCTGGCCCCACCATAGGGTGGAAGACTAAAAACCCCCCAACTGAATAGCCCTCGACCTGAACGCACTCCTTAGGCTTTTGGGCACAAAGGAGGGGTTCGGTCTGAGTGTCGCCCCACTCTGGTCACCCCGAATCAGTAAACAGCTCGGGTGCACCGACAGAGCGGTTAACACGGACACTCTTTTGGCTGACGTTAAGGCAAGTAGCAACGCTGTCTTCCACGACAGTTACATGGATATAACACATTCATAGTTTTATTCAATATTAAGATTCCTTAGACGTTGTTTCCTGCAAATGACGCGTTTATCCGCCCGGTACCGGGGGGAAGGTGTGAAACAGGTTAAACCTCGTACACACTTATTGTGAGTAGCTGGGAGAGAAGGGTCTTAAGAATGTAGCAATTTTTAACGGAGAGCTACACTGACATTGACTCATTACAGAATGATAGGAATACACAGTCTAGGGCTGCAACTACTGTTTAAAGTGGACCTATCATGCTATATTTGAATAATATATTGTAGGGCCATACCTATATAAGGTATATTTATACGTTTAAAAAAAAAAAATACCAAACAGATCATGCATTTTAGCCATGCCTCATTTCGCTCTATTTGCTCTCCTCCAGCCCTGTCTTTGCATGCGCTGCAGCTGACCACGCCCCCCTGCAAAGGAGGGGGGCGAGGCACAAGCGTCATGTTATCATGCTGTTACCATGCCACGGCAACCTCTCATTCCCCTGATAGGTGGAGAGTTGGCCAATTAGGCGGAGCTCCTCGTTCCTGACGTCAGAGAATCTTCAAATCTGTATCAGTCTGTATCAGATCCGTTGCAGCCCCGTTTTTAGAGATTTGGGTATAGAGGAAAAGAGAGAGGGTTGTGTTTTCTGATATTTGGTGAGTTCCCTGACACACCAGGGACACATATTCATGTATAAAAGACGTACTAAAGTGCATTTTGCATGATAGGTCCCCTTTAAAGTATTATTGATTATCGGCTGATAATATTCTAGATTAACATATTTTTGGGGCATATAAAATGTAAAATAACAGCGGAAAATGTCCATACCAGAAGTCCAAGGTAAGGTTGAACCAGATATAAAACAGAGAAAACCAGCAAATCTCCATATTTCAGAAGGTTACAAATAATTTAAAAAATAAAATGATACATATTAAATATAGATATATAAATACAGCCATACAGTAATGAACTTTAATATAACTGACATTAAGTAATATGTCGACTTTGTTGCCTGCTACTGTTCTATAAAGTCACAAGGCAGCACACTGTCTGTATCTGAGTACAATAGGTATCAATAGCATTGTGCTCCAGAGGGTTTATTAATCATCTCATTTAGAATTCCATCAGTAATGATCTGATAAAGATTCTATTAAAAACATCAGAGGAAGAAGTTCTCCTGCAGATGAGATTACAGTATGTTCGTGTTTGTATTATGTGTTTATGAAAATCATTATATAAATTCCATGTTTGGGTCATAAGGCATGTTTTTGACCTCTTCTTGTTATCGTTTACATTCATAATTACATTGATATGGGAATTAAAAGTCGCTAGTGTATCGGGTATAGTTGAGTATTCTGGCAGCCTGTCAGGATATACAGCAGCGATAAAGACGATGTACTATTAGTGTACAAATACTGGCACTCATATAACCTCCAAACCCTAAGCAATGACTTATTCCTTAACATTCCTCCCTGCTGAAAAGGTATATAGGTGGAATGTTGTTTGTTGGCCTTGCTATGGACATAAAAGGTCTGTGTGTCTTTGTTTACTCCATGGTTGCAGGCTACTTTGTTCAAAGAAAAATATATACAGAAATATTCTATGAAAAGTTTATCTATGGCGACTGAGATCTACTTTGCAGAAAAGTGCAAGACTCCAACCGACCAACCTTTGGAGACCAAGAGCGCGTGGTGAATGTGTAAAATATTTATAGCACATTGCATAGCCTTAGGATAAGAGCATACATCATGACATTTGGTCAGAAAACATTTCAGAGTTTCTCAGTGTTATTTCTGTCTTGACATGGGAACAGTGAAAGCCCTGGAAGAGCATCCAGCAAACAGAGCATCACACTGAGAGACTCTCCAACAATACACAGAATGTGATCATAGAGCTCCATATCTTAGATAAGATCTTATCTTAAAATGTATCTGAAACTTAACTGAATAACGTATGGTTGACTGATGTGTTTTTGAAGATAAATACATTGTTTCCTATGGTTACACTTACTAAAAGTCTCCCTTTTTAGCATTCAATAGTAGCATGAGCAGATTGAAAGGGATACTGTGTACAGTAGCAATGTGAATAAACAATGTGTTGTATTTGTATTTAATTCGTATTCACTATGCAATGTTAAACATATAACTGTTTTAATATAAATATATGAATTAACCTTAATATCTGCTTGCAAAAACATTATGATGGGTTGAAAAACATGTAATAATGAACAGATTAATGGGGAACTTAACATTAGCCTTACCTGGAGACTTACCAATAGTGCAAATCTTTGTAAAGTTTTCATCAAATATTTTTGTTGCATGTTAGTAAACTGTATATGGTCCATGTTAAAAGATGAGTTTCTGCCCTTATCTGTTTTTTAGAAAAAGGTAGGTGTGATGAAGAACAGGGGAGTTATATATCAGAAGATAACAACTCTTGAATCACCACTACTTCAGTCAAAATGGCAAAGATTACATTTACTTCTTCTGGCTTATGAAAAGGTAAAAGCAAATGAAAAAAAACGTTCAGTCAGACTACTGTGCACATTCCAAAGTATACACTTCTACCTTTATCCCCTCATATACAAAGCCTTTATATAACCCAGTATTCACTTACCATTCATAATTAACATTGTTACCGATGTTCTCCTAGGTTCATTATATATTTATTTTATTATGTTTATTTGAGCATCATTGACACATACATTCCCTTTAAAATATTAACTTATCTTAACATGAAATGAAATGTCGGTGTGTTCTGGCACACAATCGTATACCCGTAATCATTTAAATAATCCATAGAAACATGTGAAGCTATCAAACAAATGGAAATGCCAAGTATTCATGTATTTAAAATAACGCTATCATATTGTTATGTGCTTGCATCAATTAATTGATAGAGATGTTAGACTATATCACTCAGCCTTATATCTTAACAAACATAATTTACTATAAAATGTTGAATCCTCTAAAAATACCGCAATATACTTATTCACAGGACAAAGAGACACACACACATGAATCTGTAAAGCAGGTGTTGCATGATTCCCAGCTGGTAACCAGGCAGGTGGTGCTTCTCTGAGGTGTGTGTGTGTGTGTGTGTGTGTGTGTGTGTGTGTGTGTGTGTGTGTGTGTGTGTGTGTGTGTGTGTGTGTGTGTGTGTGTGTGTGTGTGTGTGTGTGTGTGTGTGTGTGTGTGTGTGTGTGTGTGTGTGTGTGTGTGTGTGTGTGTGTGTGTGTGTGTGTGTGTGTGTGTGTTGCGTGCGAGCGAGTGTGGAGGGGTTGCTGGGGTCATTACTCTCCTCCCCCCCTGCTCCTATCTCCTGCCCCAGAGCGAGACTTTCTCCGCTGCTTCTTTGTTAATATGACAGGCCCTAATAGAATAAATAAGGTGCCTATTTTTACCTGGCTGCTGGCAGGGTGATCACACTTTACACACATACCAGCACGCAACACTGCGCTGTAGGTTGGTGGAGGGCTGAAACCTGACTCTGTGGGCGCCGAGGTTGAAGAAGGAGGTCACAGTGATTTAATTGAGAGAGAAGGTAAGTAGGGAAGCTGGGGAGCCAGATACAGAGAGATAAAAAAACAAAACAAAGCTGTAGATACAAAAAGAACGAAACAATAGGAAGTTATTAAAGTCTGGCTTTCTGTTTACTGCAGACGCACCTTTGCTTGTTCTCAATATTTTCAATTTGATCTGACATTTAACGATTTAACAAGCTCCATAATGTCACCTTTATGTGCTTTTGAAGCACATTCATTTTTTAATTGGTGTTGGAGTGTTTTGAAAGAACTCCAAAGCAAGTCATTATTGGAAACAGTTTTTCAAGCAAGCTGGGCTTCAACAAAACTTCCTGTGTGATAGTTCAGTAAGTGAACGTCAGATGAGGGAAGCTAAATGCGGCTTATCATATTCACATCCGTATATGGTGATACAAATGAGATTTTAATTGTGGAAACATGACCTTCAAAATCTGTATGGTATCGGAGGCAGTTTTGAAGGCATATTTGGTTAAATTAACATCTTAATATGATATGCAATTAGAAAACTACGGACAAATGGGTAACATTTAAGAAAATACCAGCATACAGATGCTTGGTTATGTAGTAGAGAATCCAGGAACATCTATATCTGTGATATTTCTCCATTGATTTCTTCATGTTTTCTCAAATTCACCTTATAATTTATCATTTTATTTAGTAAAATCAGTAATCCAGATTGGACTGCTACAGTACTTTAAGCACTTTTTAAATGTTGTAGGCCACCTGGGGGCGACATTGACATATTGTCACATTCAAATTGCTGACCATTTACTTTACATGAAGTAACATGAGCATTACTTGAAGTCATGTCTCTGAGAAAATCATGAATGTATTTCCAATGTTCCACTATGTGTGAGTTGCTAACTTTCTGTGTCTGCTGTTTGATGCTGGGCCTATGGTGAGTTTATATGATGGTTTTTAAACGCGGAAAAGGCAGCTGGAGACAGAGAGTGAACCAAACACTGAAGTCGCCAGCTGGAAAACCAAAGCAATGAGCCCAAGGAAGCCTCAAAGTCACTCACCTTATATTTCCACATACTTCATAATGCTGGCTTTTAACATGTTGGGTGTAGGGGGTCACCTACAGTACATGTGGCTGAAGGAAGTTCAGCACCACAGTCTACTGTATATTGAGGTATATTGATAGGATTTTATCCTCTACATTTAATCGATAATTTGGAGATTAATGTATTAACTGAATCTCACATGCTAAATAAAGCTGAACAGCCTTTAAAGGGGTCTTTATCTTTCCAATCAATTGGATTTCCTTGATGTAATAAAGTGTTGCAACATGAACAGAGCTGAGGCTGCTTTCTCTCCGTTCGTGTCTGATCTCTGGCGTGGTAATTGAGGTCATTTGTCTGACAATAGGAAAGTTGTATCACAACCAAGTGCAGGGAAGAAGTGCTATTAATCACCTCGACTGCGACATGGCATGGTGGTTAAAAACACACTGCACACAGACTGACCACGGTTAATGAGCTATGGCCCCGTCTCTACAAACATGGCGGATACAGCAATGACAATCAATGCCGAGTGTTGTCCGAGTACAAATATCTGTGTGTGGGCGGGTGTGTTTTGCCTTAAAGTTTCTGGGTCATTAGGAAACAACTGGTGTAAGTCTTCAATTAACTTTACAGACCGTGGCGTACTATGTGCTTCTTCCACCTACTGAGATCCGGTCTGCTGATTTTAATTCACACTGGATGCACAACTGCCACAACATATCAACGTTCCCCAGGATGTTTTTATCGATTTTGGATTAAAGGGAAAATCTTCGCTCAAGGAGTGACTGTTTTATGTAACTGTGTAATTTTTGTATTCATGATGATTCACAAAAGCAGATCCCAAAGTATTAGATTTTGTAAATTAGATTTTGCTCATCATATAAACCACCTTGAAGCTTTCCCATGACACACATAAGGTGAATGGAAATGTTTCTCTCTTGATGCAATACAAAACATCCTGTGCAGTACTGAAAAACATACCATATTCATTTTATATATCCTAATCAACCATATACATAAATAAGCCTTTACACTGCAGGTGCAGAAAATGATCGGCCCGGCTTCACACTGAATATGGAAGTCGTCGGATATTTGGAGCAAAGGGCGAGGACATGGATCATCAAACTCTCCTGTGAGCTCATTACTCCCTCCAAAAGGCCAGGACGTTTCCATGAAGCCAGGAAGAGATTAAGAAAGATGACTCTGATTTCGAGTTTTTGCCAATGGAATCTATTTCCTTTCCTCGAAACGAATGGTCCTGAGCCAGGCTGAGACTAGCTTTTATTGAATCATCTGAAACCTTCACAGGCCAATGTAATCACCTTGCTCTCTTTGTCAGGAAAATACATTCTGGATAGATCTCGCACTACTTCAGACAATCAGATTTCCAATGTTTTTATCGTGGGGGCTGATAAAAACAGGAATGTTGACCTCCTGTTACTGTAACCTGGTCTATAGCGAAGGTAGAAATAGTTGTAAATGGGAATGTAATTAAATACAAAAGTATAACAAAGATCCTGAGACATTTGAGAAAGGCAATTATTTTTTCTTTTTACATGTCCACATTTGTCTAATTTAGTGAAACAAGTCTATTATTTTCCATTAAAGGAGGGGTAGGTAATTCACTTCAGAAACACTTTTTGTTATATTCCATGGAATGCTCTTAACATCCCGATAGCAATGAATACATTAAATGCTTTGACAATAAATACATAAAAACATTTCATCTGTGGAAGCCGTGGCTGCCTGCCTGTCAGCCTTCCATCTCGTGCACAAACTTATCTCGTGCCCTCATTGGTCATGTGCGTGTTTGTGTGTGTTGGAGGAGGGGCTTTGTAAGGAAGTCTGAAGGAAGGGACAGATTTTTTTTGGCTGCATACTTTCAAATTCTAGCGCACTCGAGCTGGTTTCTCTATTCTTACCTACCCTACCTTTAACTTTCTAGAAATTCAACTTAATGTCTTAATATATAATTATATATAATATATATATGCTTGCCCGTTCACAATTAATACATTTCTGCATGTTCAGCTAACATGCTATTCCCTGGATAAAAAAAAAGTGACACAAGCAGTTCATTGAAAATCATAAATTGGAAGAAAATGGACTGAACCCCTTTTCTCTATTTTCTCTCACATTATGTCAAATTAATGGGTATTGATTACGATTGTATTAATGTTAAAATAGTCTACACACGTCCGTATAACACAAGTTGTGTGATCTGTAAATGTATCGTATCTAACTGTTATCTTCCCCCTGGACATTGAAGTTGAAGGCTACAGTAGAAACAGATCAACAGTAAAATCAGGAAATTGTAACCATAACATTAAATATTTAAGCAAATTTCGTTACCCATGTTTTATTTCGGATGAGTTAACAAAACGCAGACACGCTGCTCATCAATATTACGAATGTTAAAATAAAGTCAAATAACAGGGTGTATGCAGGAATCCTGAAGTCAAATGTAATACCTTTTAAGACCTTTTTTAAGACCCTTTCCATACATTTTAAGACCTCATCGCCACTTTGAGTTTGAACCGGTTACATTGGCGACACACTTTACCTCACATTTACTATATACAGTGTTGATTGTCCTTCCTCCTTATCTTCCAACCATTTGGACGCAAACTTGCATTTCCCCATAACGATGTTGTTCAACAACCGGCGTAAACGGACGTTCGCGCTATCAAGCAGTGAGCGTGCGATGTCCTGTTCAGATGACGTCAAATCCAACGGGATGCCATAAATAAACTACACAGAATCACACTACACACCTACGCAATGATGACATTCAGGCAGACTGTAGAATACAACCTCTTTGGACAATTTATATACTTATTGAAAACAAGCTACAAAATGTAATACCTTGGAAAATACTTTTTAATAGCCTTAATTTTCGCTAAATTGATTTATCAACTTTTAATACTTTTTAACACCATGAATAAACAACAATATAGATACTATAAGTAAAAACACATATAGTTTAGGATGGCAGGAACTCTTTTCAGTACACTATCACCAATCAAAACAAGAAAAGAAAACTTAGAATGATGCAGAAAAAATAACAATTATTGTGTACAAGAACAAAGCTTAGAAGTGTGGCATTTTTTGATTGTGTTGAAATATTAACAATGTGTGCAACCAGTGTGTCAGAGACGTCTCAAAATGAAGGGTAATGCACTTTTCATGAGGGTGGGGAAACTCAGTCATCTAATGCCATATGTCAGCGCGGAGGTAACTGGGAGCTAGCGGTGGCGCGCAGCATGGGTGTCCTTGCACTAAGTAATGGAAGGGAAGAAGAGTGGCAGAGGCAAACAAAGAGCACAACAGCTGTCAGTTTGGAGCTTTTGAGTTGAAACGGCGGGGAGAGAAGTACAATGTCTTACTTCTGCTGATAAAACAAGGACATGTAACAGAAAGACTGATGGCTGACACAAAGAGCAAAGACGCTGCTTCTTTGATTGTTCACTTTAGTAGAAGTGGTTCAAGTCCTTCTGGAGAGTGCTTGTATAGTTTACTGTAATTGCTTGAGATAGAACAATGGTGATTATGGTGCCAAGACAAACTCAACAGAATTACAACACACACTCTCTTTTAGTGTGAGTAGTGCCATTGGCTGTAATGTATTTAACATCATGAAGACAATGCCTGGATACCAGTCAAATACTTTGTTACTGTACTATAAATGTTTCTGGTATCAGTAATTTACTTCACTACTTATTTTTCTGACAACTTTTTACTTGTACTTCTTACATTTTTAACACAAATACCTGTACTTTCTACTTCTTATATTTTCAAAACAGGCTCGTTATTTTAGTTTTAATCTGCGTTTGGTGGCGTGATCATTATTATTTAGAGTCATTGCGTGCCTATTGATTTTAACACAATCCATGTATCCATCATTTCCTGGTCTTCTCTAAAGAAGAGGGACCAATGAAAACTTCCTCATCTTG
This sequence comes from Trematomus bernacchii, assembly GCF_902827165.1. Classification (NCBI taxonomy): domain Eukaryota; kingdom Metazoa; phylum Chordata; class Actinopteri; order Perciformes; family Nototheniidae; genus Trematomus; species Trematomus bernacchii. The sequence continues at coordinate 10,066,570 of NW_022987689.1, read as the reverse complement.
CCGTTGTTCAGCATGGAAACATTCATTAGCTAACAATTACATTATTGTTTTATTAATATAAAGGGAGGTCAGTTACTCTTTAAAACAATTGGTAGTCATGGGTACTTTTTACTTAAGTACATTTCGAAGCCCATACTTCTTTACTTTTACTTGAGTAAAGAAGTTTAGTCAGAACTTCTACTTTTACCAGAGTATTTTTAAACACAAGTATCTGTACTTCTACTTGAGTAAAGGATGTGTGTACTTTTGCCATCTCTGCTCATGGCATCCGTCGTACAATTAAGTCCAAACAGAAGCAGCTGTACATGAACCTTGAAAATCAAGCATCTTTGTATTGCTACAGGTGTGTTGAAAATCAGCCATCATTCAAATCCACCATGTCCTGTAAAAGCTCCGCCAAAGCGATCTACAAGAAGTATTTCCGTTTAGAATGCAGACCAAAAACCGAATAGTTGAAACCATTGTTTGGATGGCCACACACACATAGGAATTCATGAAAGACTGCCACCCTGGGAACCCAGTCAAATCTCTTCACAACAGGGTACAACCAAAAATAAAGGGAATGTAATAGGGGCTTTGTAAAAAATAGTTCCCATGTGATGATTTCTCCAGGCATGAATTTATTAAATTATTGAAGTATCCTCAAGAGCCCTGCCAATTCTAGAATTTTAACATAATAATCCAGAACACCCTACACCCACACACACTGCAAGAATCGACTGTGTTCCTTATATATTATACACAGTCACAAACCTCACCCTTGATGCTCAGGCCAAAACAATTATGCTCCATTTTTTATAAATATCATTCCTTGTGTGTGTCCTACCTTTACTGATGTCCTGGTACTCGAGCCACAGCTGTCTCTGGACCTGTTTGTTGGGGTACCAGATGGTGCAGGACTCCTGGAAGCCGTACACCGCCTCCTGAACATAATGGTTCCCAAACTCCCTGAGGATGGAGACAAAGTCGCTCCGCTGCGTTGCCCCGTCCAGAGAATGGATGGCTGAGCTGAAAGCTGGGTAGAACAAAAAAAGGTATCCAAATGAGAAACACAAAATATAACCGAATGCAAAGATATATGCATTTTGTTTACTCAGCTGTATCTGGCACACAAATGCCTCTTTTCAAGATGTAAGGGTTTTATCACCAAGGGCAATAAAGCTGTTGAGCCTCACAGGATCTTCATGGATCATATATAAATGCAGCTGAGACCTTGGGATGGACTATTGGTAACCCTGAGTATAACTACTCTGCACAACAGAATAGGATTTCCAGCCCTGTGATTCCTACTGTTCATATCCTGCAATATGCTTATTAGGGGTGGGGGAAATAATCGATACAGCATAGTATCGCAATATTTTGCGTGGTGATATTGTATTGATACACGGACGGCAAGTATTGATATTTTATTATATAAACTGTAGCATATCCCTCCGAAAGATGGTCGTACACTTGACTGATGATTTCTAATTTATTGAAAACTCAAAAAACCAACGTAAAGCTATACGACACAAAACAACAAATACATTCAAGCTACATCCATATGAGCATTACTTTAGAATACCATTAAACAAGTGAACTTCAAATAGTTAATAAAGTTATAATACAGTATATAAATAAATTAAGACACAAAGCACATTTAGTATATGGTTAACACTAATATTGTGCCTCTCCGGGGGGTGCTAATACATAATTAGCATATCGTAGAATTGCAATACTATCGTATCGAGGCTTAAGTATTGCGATGGTATCGTATCGTGGGGAGCCTGGTGATTCCCACCCCTAACGCCTATTCTCATCTTTAGTTATCATTTTAGTTGCCTAATTATTATTAGTTATCCATTTAAATGTACTTGAGATAAGAAAAGAAGAAGCCTAGAATGTGTAATAAAGGCTGTCAGACAAATGTCTTGCAGGAGATATAGGATACATTATTGTATGATATGAGGGATGAGGTAGCAATGGGATTACTTTGAGCTAGTATGACCAAAACAATCAAGGAATTTGCATGACTATTTCAACCATCTATTTTAAAATGGAAATAAAGACATTTAAACTCTTTAATACTGCACTTCAATATTAAAAAGCTTAGTTTTTCCTGTTTTAATCCATGTTTGTCACACTTTTTAAAAGGCACATTTTAAATTTGCATACATTTGCTGTATTTGAATTACCAGCATGAGCAGTAGCAGTTTCGTCTGGTGTCTGGCACAAAGTGTCTTGAACAGGTTTAGTGGATATGTGAGCCCACTGCTTACTATTCATGAAACCTTTCAACCACACAGTGCGGATCTACAGTGACCACACACAGACCGGGAGCACAGGCTCACAAAAAACGAATTATTTTGTGTGTAATATAACATAGCCCAAACACTTTGAAGATGTTTCATAATGCCGGATGAAGGGTCAGAATCAGCATACCTGATGAAAACAGATGATAGCAAAATGTGTAGATAATACAGCTTGCAAGACTAGGCAACACAAATGTTGATCATCCCGTTGCAAACGTTGTACTGTAGCGTTGTCTTTATATTCATATCACCTTATTTTTCATACTCTGTCAGTTGATCTTCACTCATAGAAAAAGTGCATTTAAAGTTTGATGTCGATCACAACAAGAGTTACAGCTAATAATGGCCAGAGTAACGTGTGGTGCCAATATTGGGCTTTATATATAATTATATTTTAATATAAGATAGCCAAGTAAGGTACCATCAAAACCGTTGAGTTTATTGAATAGGGCATAGCACTTTCTTTCATACATAGTGACAAGGAAGCTAAGCGCACACCATTAGACACATGTCCATTAGACACATGTCCATTAGATACATGTCCATTCGACTCATTTCCATTAGACACTTGTCCATTAGACACATGTGCACTTCTACGTATGGTTGTCGGCCAACATGCCATCTGAATCCTTTTAGCCTGAGTCTGTTAGTGTTTATAATGGTATCTTGTACCAATGACATTCCCTGGTTGAAATGAAACTCTAGACCCATATTGCTAAGTTCAGTTATTGTTCATTGATTTCCTCTTTAGTTTCGTTGTGAAATGTTATAGTTGCCTTCAGACAGCAAATACATATCACACTGTCTCTATATTTGAAATTCTTACCATGTTTTTACTATAGTCGTAAGGAAGAAGAAGAAGATGGACCTTTATTGATCCCCGAGGGGGAAATTCAGTTTCTAAAACAAAACCCTACCCACTGTGAGTTGTATTGTGTGGATTTGCAATTGTTGTTTGAATGTTTTCCTTAAAAAAACAAAGGAATTCTCGCTTTCAATCACTGTATATTTATTTCTAAATAAGGTTAAGAATCCACTTGCATCACATACAGCCTAATCTCTGACTGGATATGACAACCCCATCGGCAGTAGTGTGGCAGGGGGATGTCACAACGACTCAAAGGTTAACGATTACTGTTTCCCTCTTTATTTAAACCAGGATAAGTGGTGGTAAAAACCTCGGGGTCAAGGATATTTTTATGGCTCATTTAGACAGAAAATCTCCCTTGGGGTTTTAATGTCCTAGCAGAGACCTAAACTGAAATGACAGCTTTTTTTTACCCACAATGGTGAAATAAAGCACTACTACTGCTGCATTCACATTATGCGCGGCAAAACAGCTCTGTGCTGACGTTACATTTCTATGGAGACGGAGGTGCCGCTAGTTTGATGTGAAACAAATCAGATGACAGCTGTACTGTATGTAGCAGCGCAAGCTACTGTAGCAGCGGATGTAACCATATCATTGAAACTAACTAGCTTTTTTCCCTGAAAGGCGCCCAACCTCGCGTTGAGCAAAGGGCAAATCCTGTATCAGCAACTATAGGGTAAGGTAATGGGTACATACTTGAAAACAAACAGGATAAACATCTCTCTAAGGTGGATTCAACTCACTATGCCACAGAAGTAAATCATGACATTTAGGAGAAAGTATGTTTGATATGTCACATTGACCATCATTTCGAAAATATGATCCTTTCTTAGTAAATAGTGGAAAACAAAAGTGCAATAGCAATTAATCATTATCATTTCCATGCAGTATTAATATCTCAGCAATCACGCTCTGCTTGTTTTTACTTCTCCTCCAAAATTAAATTAGGAGGCCAATGAAGTGAGAGACAGAAAGCGCTGTGAGGATGAGCGATGGGGGCTTCATTATCAGACGTAAAAAAAACAGTAGCATCAACCATTTGGTGGAATTATGATGAGCTAAAGTGGTAAATGGGAGTGAACAAATATATATATTCGGAGGGTGCCGAGTTGCTTCAGAGTGAAAACAGAAAGCATACATGGCAGCCACTTTCAAACCACAGCAGCACCATTGGAAATGCATTAGAGGTGTCATGGCTGTATTTACAGTAAGCTAGCGGCACTTATCAGAATGGAAACTATTGATGATGGATTTATGAATAATGCATGCACCTGAAACATGATAAAAATCCAAATTATCGGATGACACTTCCAGCCAGGCAGAATGAATAAATGTGATATTTCAACAGATTTTAACTTCACCCTTTACTTCACACTGCCAACAGGACAATGCAAGTTATCTAGGGAGGCAAATAAAAAAATAAAAAGGCGGATATATTTTTATAGAATAAAACATTTAGTACTGAGAAACCCGTGGGGAATAGTCAGTCAAATCCTCGATGTGTCAGCAACAAGGAGCGGCCTTCAGAAGAAGTGTTGCTTGACTAAATACCTATCCACAGTTATCTTATTCTGTGAAGTTTCCATGGCAGGCGCTGTCAGAACGTCTTGGTCTTGCCATGGATACAAAGCTTTGTGATAAATGAAAGACTATCAGAGGGACAGAGACAAAACAAGAGGAATGAAGTGACATACATGTCTCTGAATCAGAACTACTATCTATCTATCTGTGTTTATCTGTCATCATACGGGCATGCAGCAGTCACTTTATAACTCTAAACACGGCTCTATGACATAAACTAAACCGTTTTCAGCTTCTTTTACACACCAATCAACATATGAGGGATTAGGTATGCCGGTTGATAGACCCATTGTCCAAATATCGTTACAGATTAGTTGTATAATATGAAAAAAAGTCAGTGGCATATGAAAACTCTTCCAACAACTGCCACTATCACATACCTTCTTACATCTATTATACAATTTGTTTAGTAGTCTATTTCACATTAATCACAGGGAACTTCAATTCATTCAGGTACTGACACAAAATACTATGTTATTATTTGCTATGTGAAGTATAAACATAACTATATAGCACCCCATTACAATGCCATGGGTTTAGCTGCTCCCTTAAACAGAGACCCTTTCCTGTCATTACTGTAAGAAAACCATTTTTATGCAGTTTATTCACATTTTGTTTAGAAACATCCGTCTCCATTAGCACCCAGGGACTATGTGTGCTTCTGGATGTATCGTCTATTAAAACTATAATTAGTTATTATTCAATTAAGCAGTGAGTTTAAGCCGTAATACTAATAGTCAGAGGGCATTGTGTCTCACAGCACTCAGGGCCTCTTGTTTGCTTGTGCTTGTTGAGCAGCTTTCTTTTTTTATTCCGTGCCCTTTTGAAGTGACATTTCACTTATTTGCGATTAGAGGGAACTTGACCCTGGCCCATTTATTGCTTTTCAGGGTTTTCTCTAAGTACTGCCGTCGAGCAGCACCACCACAATCCAAAAATAATTGACTGTTTCCACAAGGGTTTAATTCAATTTAATGGACCCAACTCGAACCTTTTAGCAGCACATTACAACATTGCCTGCGGTGCGTCCTTTGGTGCTGGTCTTTATACAGGGTATATGCAGGAATCCTGAAGTCAAATGTAATACCTTTTAAGACCTTTTTTAAGACCCTTTCCATACGTTTTAAGACCTCATCGCCACTTCGAGTTTTAACCGGTTACATTGGCGACACTTTACCTCACATTTACTATATACAGTATTGATTGTCCTTCCTCTTTATCTTCCAACCATTTGGACGCAAACTTGCATTTCCCCATAACGATGTTGTTTAACAACCGGCGTAAACGGACCTCCTCGCGCTATCAAGCAGTGAGCGTGCGATGTCCTGTTCAGATGACGTCAAATCCAACGGGATGCCATAAATAAACTACACAGAATCACACTACACACCTACGCAATGATTACATTCAGGCACATTGTAGAATACAACCTCTTTGGACAATTTATATACTTATTGAAAACAAGCTACAAAATGTAATACCTTGGAAAATGCCGTTTAATACTTTTTAATAGCCTTAATTTTCGCTAAATTGATTTATCAACTTTTAATACTTTTTAAGACCCCGCGGACACCCTGTTATATGTTAGAGAACTTTATTACCATAAAACTGCTGCTGATAAGAACAGATTAAGAAACGTTTATTAATCATTGGACAACTTTCTGTCTACTGTTACAGTACATGTTTCCACTGCGCATACAGCATCGAAAATGAGTAATGAAAATAAATAAATACACATATTCAAGTACTGCACTGAAGTACCATTTTAAAGTACTTTATTTGAGTATTACTTTACTTTATGCATCTCTACTCTACTACATTTTACAAGCATTGTACTTTTACCTCTCTAAATGTATTTGATACCTTTAATTATGAGTTACTTCGCAGAATGAGATAAATAATACAAATATAAAACAGCATCAGTGGAATAGTGCGCTGAACTTAGTGCGCTGAACTTTGAATCAGAGGATAGCAAGTTGTCGTTGTGTCCCTGGGCAAGACACTTCACCCCAAGTTGCTCCTGTGGGGATTGCCCACAGTACTGAATGTATGTAAGTCGCTTTGGATAAAAGCGTCTAACAAGTGACACGTAATGTAATGTAAAGCATACAAATTAATCATGATTTATTACTACGGATAAAGGTAATACCTAACGAGGCAGGGTTTATAGTGAAAATAATAATAAAAAAATATCCCATATTTATCAGCGTAAACATTAAAGCAATGCATATATTGACTTCAATAGTATAATATGATTTAATAAAATATAAAACAATACATTATAATACAACATTTATTTGTTGGTAATTGACCGTTTTACATAATGACTGCTTTTACTTTTAGTTGATGCAATTACTATTTTACATTTCGTTTAGTAATATTTTGAATACCAACATTTTACTTGTAATATTATATTACTGTAAATAATAATACTATATAGTAATTATAGACTATGGTTTTACTATTTTAAAGTAAGTTAAATATCTTAGTAGGATCTTCCTCAACCTACACTGTAAAAACAGTTCCGATGGTGAAGTCAACAAAACTCAATTTTTTAATGTAATTTACTTGCCCTAAATTAGTTTTTTTTCAATGTGCGTTTAAATAAGTAACACATAAGCAACAATGAGAACATGTTTTAAGAACTCATTAATTTGTAAATTAATATCACATTTTCTGAACTTTCTTTAAAAATACGTTTTGGAAAACGTAATAAAAATGCTTTTGTCAACGCCAAGGTCATGCCACGCCCTCAAACGAGAATACCGCGGTGTGAGACTTCCTGTTCCTCTTTGCAGCGGTTCTTCAGCAGTTGGACACGTGTTTGCGTTGGATCCTCCTCAAACCATCGTAAAACAAGTAAGCATGCCACCTGAGTTATTAATTACTGCTTTTTAACTAGAAAGTGTTACTTACTTTTCTTGTATTCACTGTTTTGAACGAAACATCGACATTTTAATGCATGCCAGCGCCATTACTGCTGTTAAAGTTAGACTCAGCCCTGTCGTGCTCATGTAGTCTATTTCTTCACGCAAAGTTGTTGGGCAAAGTTTGCATCAAGTGCTTACCGACGCAATTCTGTTAAAAGTGGTTAAGTTAAGAGTACGTATTAAGAAACAACTCCGCAAACTGTTCCCCTATGCCGCTCTATGGCGTTGGCCGGGCACCGTGATGCGGCCGCGGGGCTCTGAGGCTCTCCTGCCGTGCATGTTGTGCGGTAAAATACCTCCGTTAAAACTATTCCCTACTACTTTATAACCCAGCGGTTATGTAAGATAGACCCTCCAGAAAAACGCGATTATGCGATCGCATAATTTACCGCATAATCAGCAAAATGGCGCAGATTTTTAAAAGGGCGCATATTTATTAAAAGGTCGCATAATCCCCGCATTTTTCCACACAAAGTTGAGGGAAAAAAAAGTTAACGTGAAGTAGTGATGTCATCAGCTCGCGCAGGTAAACAACACCGTAGAGTGAATGTGTGGAACTCACACGAGAGAGGAAACAACAAGATCAGCGCCATATAGATTATTATATACTATTATACTATTATTATTATATACTATTATACTATTATACGGCTCTGACCAAGATGAAAAAATCGAATCCATCTCATTTGCCTACGAACATTTCTGCTAAAGACCGGGCAAAGCAGTACCCCGATATCTTGCACGAAAGTGGGGGGAAACTATTCTGCACCCCGTGCAACTGTGTGTTGGAGCATAAGAGAAAATCGACGGTGACGACCCACTTTGATTCATTCAAACATTCTAAAATGCTTTCTGCTGCTGCGGACAAGAAAGTCAAACAACTCACGTTCACCGAGGCATCAACCTCCAAAACCCTTTCGAGGGCTACAAGAAACGAGGTGAGTAGCCTACAAGATTGAAGCTGGTCAGATAACGAACGAGTAAATGAAAACAGAATGAGGCGGAGAAGAGTGTGTGTGTGTGTGTGTGTGAGAGAGTGATTAAAATAGCCCATATATAAATACATAAATAACACTTTGTGATGTAGCTTGCTTCTAGTATGCTTGTTTATCATAGGAACTCTTTAAAAGGGCTCACTTTCATTCAGTAGTAGCCTAGTAACAGGGTGTGGGAGAAGAATCACCTTTTTTCCGCCTCCCGCATATTTCGCAACTTTTCGCATATTTAGCATATTTCCACATATTTCGCAACTTCACCGCATAAAATCACATAAAAACCCCGCATGTTTAATCGCATAATCAAGGATTTTAGCCCGCATAATCAAGGATTTTAGCCCGCGTTTTTCTGGAGGGTCTAGTAAGAGTAAGTTACTAATGCGCCTATTTGATATTAATTCCTCTATATGTATTTCGCCGTTTGTTTTACTGTGAGCAATGAATTATCTTTCTACAATCTTAGTGTACCCAATTTAAACTCATAGTCTGCAGTTACAGCATCGAGTTGTTATTATACAAAATTAAGTGCAAACTATATTTGTCATGCTTATGCAACGCTATAGATGCAAATCCATGTTGGAATCTGCAGGAGAGTTAACGTTAGCTCTCAATAGAAAGTGACGGAGGTGACTTCAGTTAAGGTGCATTCAGGCGCAATTCAGTAAAAGTGTGTATTGGGCGAGGATGCATGTATAACGTCAGCAAGATGTGTTCACTGTAGTCCAGTAAAATGCAGTCTTTAGCGAGAAATATCAATAAATACAGTTTTATTAAGGAGATGTTTTACTACAACATAAAGTAGATATTAGACAGTATGCAAACGAGATAAAGGAGTGTATATGGAAGTAATTAGGATCCGCTGTGTAGAGAATCATCGAATTGTACTGGTATCTACCAATACTATCCTTAATAAATGCCATCCTTATAAATGTATATAAATACAATACCGTTTTAAATGATACTTGTGTTTTAATGTTTGATTCCATTAATTGAATTAAATATGTTTTAATGAATTCTACTGAAATTATTGTTACATTTTTATCATGTAACTATTTTGTTCTTTCATTTGCCTCACCAGAAAACAGTCACACCTCCTCTTGAAGACATTTTGCCTCCTGCTATGGACTTCAGGTTCACATTAGGTAAGCCCTTGAGTGTGTCAGACTAAAGTTGTTGTTTCAGAGGTTAATTCAAGACGTGTTATGTTTACATACTAATATAATGAGCTTCAGGTAAACGTACCCATTTCTATTTTTTTAATCACAGATGGGATGGAGATGTAAACTATGTGTGGCACCCCTGGGATGTGTGACCACATTAATATAATAAGTATTATATTTAGAGTTAGAATATGCCTTTATTTTGTACATCTGTTATTTTCATTTCACTAACGGGGTCGATAGATGCAGTGAGTAGTGAGGCGGAACGTTTGTGTTCGATTCAATGGTTCCGGGGTACCGATTAAAGCGACGGACGTTCCCGGGGTTTCCTCAGAAGTAATCTGGAAGGAAACTGAACACAAGGTGTCCTCATTACTTCTCTTTCACCTGCACGATACAGGTTGGTAAACTGTGCATAAATCACAATGAATCCCCCATAAGGTTTGCGAAGATAATATGTAACGGCCCGCTAACAGTTAGAAGACTTTGTACCGCTGTTTACACGTGTAAAACCGTTAAATGGTGTGAGTGTATTAGCCTAGCTTCCCCGGTACGGCGCCATTTTGGGGACAACGTGGTCTGACGCAGTAAGGATACAAGTTTGTCAGTATATCTGAAGCCTCCCGTACACTGAGTATTTACATGCATGTATAGTGATTGTGAGTTTGTAATAAATATGTACTTTGTAAGGGTTATAAGTTAGTTACTGTTGGTAAAACAGTAAGGTTGTTTGTTACACTTAAATATGTTTCAGTAATGCATTTTAGTGACCTTAATGGCAGAAGGTAAATAGTCAATATGACAGGTTAGAGGGGTCATGAAATACTACTTTTAAGTGGAAGTAAAAAAGAAGAGTAGTATTTAATACAGGTTAATACTGTATACAAATGTATTTAAGGTACAACAGATTTTATTGAATGTGAAATTCAATTCGACATATGTGTTTATCACATAAAAGAGTAACAGACAGACAGAGTGAAGGTATGTGAATGGTTATTGAGGAATGTAAGTCGAAACTGAAATGCATAAGATAATTGATATGTTTATATGATTTTGTGTAATAAAACAACCTCAGGAGAAGTAATCTGGAAGGAAACTGAACACAAGGTGTCCTCATTACTTCTCTTTCACCTGCACGATACAGGTATCATAACCGTTACTGTGGTCCTCATATCGGGGACCCGTAACATATGCAGCACTAGTGTCACCACTCAAAGTGATATTTTAAAACATTATCGACTCCATCATGGAACCTTTGGACAGAAACGTGCCTTGCCCTGCATTCATGTAGACTGGCCTGCGCGCTCACTTATCAAGATAAAAGTTGAAATAATCGTCTGTTCTTTTTATTCTAGGACCCATGTGCCACTTTATATAAATCTCTGAGCATGAGGTGGGGTTAAAAATAAGTAGTTGGACATTTTATGAACTATATCAATATCATGACTATTTGGTTCATTTTCTTGCAAACCAGCCTTTTTTTTGATGGCTTAAACCCCTTGTAATGCATGTGAATAGCACCTCTGTTACCGTCTGTTAACAGCTAATGTAAACTGGCTCGTTATGTTTTCAAGACGGATTTGATTTTTGTTTTGAGGAAAACACATGGTGTGTCCTGATTTGTACTAAATTTAGTGTTTTGTTTGTATTTACAGGAAACAGCAGAGGTCGAAGTGCAACAGGCTCGTGATGCACAGCATGAAGTTATACATTGCCCAAGAGCCAGATGCAGTTATAACCAGCAAGTAATAACCATGTGTCTCCATGTATGTTAATGTGTTGTGCTTTTAAACAAACTTGTTACTCTTTTATGACAACTGTTTTGAAATAATCACATTTTAATAAAATGTATTAACATGTCCATAACGTTCCCTTTTTTAATTTATTTGTTTAATCTTTCAATGCTATCAAATATTTAAAGGGTTGGATTGAAATCAGGAAGAGTTTGTCGTATATAGGTTCCGGCAACTCAATTGTGTTTTATAATTTACTTTATTCTCGTGTGGTTCTTAGCAGATTGTTATTTGCATTGGTTACACTTAATATCTGGGCTTTTAATTGTAGGCTCATCTCATCTTTTCATATGCAGAGAAAATCACATTAGTGAGTTTACCCAACTCCTATAATTGCTTGGAACCACTCGACACATATTTTTTAAGTTTTAGCAAAGTAACACATTCTTGAGTAGAGGAAAACTAAAAAAAGTACATTTCACCAACTCAAAAAATGCAAAAGTTGACTAAACTCTTAAAATTGCTTGGAATCACTTGACACATATTTTTTAAGTTTTACCAAAGCAACAGTTTTTACAGTGTACACAAACAATGCTATAAATCTATCTTTGTGCATTCATGTAGGCTACAATGCTAATGTTATTCATTTTCAATTCAATGACATGTTAATGAACTGTAAAAGTAAATAGGCTAGCTTAAATATGGGCTAGCTATCAAAGATCACAGCATGCTGCTAACCACATAGCTGATCAAATGAAAACCAAACAAAGTATTCAAGCTGTTATGATGAGCGGCTAACCTTGATGTGTCACATTAATTACAATGTGATTAATAATTGATAGCCGATGGGGCTGTAATTCACCGTCTAGACCGTAAAAGTTTAAGCCACAGAGACCCAAGCATGGTCTCCTACAGCATAAATAAACAATCTGGAATAACACATGATGAATATATAATATTTTAGGAATTACCTTGAGAGAGGACCCACTGATTGAGTTTGACGTGGTACAGCACAGAGCGAAGACTCCAGTGCTGAACCAGGGGGTAGCCAGACACCTCGCTGAAGTTCACCATACCTGCAACAACACACACAAAACACATGTTTTAATATGGATGCAGTGCTTGGTGCTTGACGGAAGCGTATGAAAAATCTACTATCAATGTGTTATTTACTCCTATAGCGGAGGAGATTGAAGATCAAAAGGCTGCTCTACATGTACATCTTATTCTTGTTTACTTTACCTGAAGATTTGTGAAGAATATTTGATCAATATGAAATATTATTTTAGATGACAGGAGAAGCAAGCCACTGTAAGTCTCCCGTGTTAGATCAAAGTGTTGCCTGATCTACAGAAAAAAGGCATCAAATAATACATATAATATATTCAGAAATAGTGGTATATTAAAAAGAAGGTAGAATTCTTAAATGTTTGATGAAAGCCAACATCTCACTTTTATATCAGACATGCATATCACAAGCATACAGATACCTTGTCCTTTTTAAGAAAGCATTGTCTGAATCTGGTGTTGACATCCATCACTGTTAATAAATAAAAAATATAAAATACAAAGAAATGTATCTTTCATTCTTCTTCAACATTTCACAGAGATCATGAAGTGATCAGCAAAGGAAAATGCTGTGAGACGGTAAATCGGCATAATAACTTCTCACAAAAAGAGCAGTGTTTTGTAAGTATTCAATTGTAATCACATGTATAATGTGTCACTATGACAGTGAGAGAATTGTGATTAATTCATTATGAGTAGTAATTAACTTGTTGTCGCAGCTTAGAACAACAATTTATGTTCAGAGAAAAACCAAGGCTGCTTCAAAGATATTTTGACCAAGTGCAATCTTCAGGGAATCTTTGTAATTTCTTCTTTATAATGATGTCTAGTTCAGGCTGTTCTCAAACACTGTGTGAAATCAGAAGTGATTTATTGTCATGTAACATTGATACTTCAGTCATTACTTCAGTAACTTAGTTCCTTAGGAGAGACATATTTTAGCTCATTTTCAGATTCCTATTTGGATTTTGTGTCTCTACATTGACATTTTAACATGCGGCAATTGTATGTTTGAAAAAAGGTCATGCCAATCCATCAAACAGTTAAAGGTCACCTATTATGGAAAATCCACTTTTTCCTGTCTTTTATACATAAACATGTGACCCCTCACATGATTCACAAGCAGATTCGCTCTCTTTTTATAAAAACCTGTCTGCAAATGTGCTGATCAGATTTTGGCCACTTTATGATGTCATAACGATTTTTTGGTTTGTGTAACCATTAGCCAATAACCAACCAAGGTAACACCCCCCACCTTATCACCTGAATCTCCTGGGGGGGGGGGGGGGGGGGGGGGGGGGGGGGGGGGGGGGGGTGTTATGCTGTGTTATGCTGTGTTATGCATGATACTCATAGAGCCCACAGAGATAAGCATGCACCTCGCGGGAGCGCGCACAGCGTAAAGCAAAAACTCCCATACATTTCAATGATCTCTACGGCTAAGTGCGGTTTGGAAACTATATAATTTCCTTTTGGAGGGCATGCATAACACGGCAAACACCAGAGCCTCGCTGCGGGGAAACTTTTGCGCTGTTCCGAGTTTGTTCTAATCTGTCAAAATGACAGACTGCTTTCAGATTTTCCCGTCGTTGTTAAAAAAAATATTCAGTTAACGCGACCACTGCTGTCCCAGCAACATCAGTACCAAGCGAGAGAGTTTTTTCCACAGCAGGGGATATTGTAAACGCCCAAACATCCCAGCTTCTACCTGGAAATGTGGACATGCTCATATTCCTAAAAAAAAACATGTCTGAAGATGCTGAGTGAGTTTGTGAGTTTGAGTTGAGTTAGTTGAAAAACTAAAGTGAAACTTGATTTATTTTATTGCAGGGTCTGATTATTCAATGTCCTTGTTTATTTGTGAGATGCAGTGGCACAAAGAAAATGCCTACTTTGTTTGGTACAAATAAACAGAATCACACGAAGCCTGGTTAGTGTTGCCTGACTTTATAAAGTGTGTTTTTTTTATAAGTGTGTGGTTGCGTTCTAGTCACTTTGCTCAGCGTTACTGCTTGTTACAACTTTTATTTGCCGTCCTCGCCATAAACTGTTAGCTCAGGTTAATCTCGCCCCCCTCAGATGTAAGCGTGACGTATGCGGTTCTTGCTTCTAAACCGACAATTTTTTCGAGCTTATCAGGCTCAAGCTCCGAACCGGACCTGGAACCGCATTGGTGTGAAAGGGGCATCAGAGGAGCGTGGGGAGTGGCTCCTTATTTTCATCTAAAGTAACAGACAGAGAATCAGCACTTTTGAAACAGGGCTGAAACAGAAGGGATTATGGGATGCTAAAATGGGTGATATGTTTGGTATTTAGAGGCAAACACTCCAGAGACATGTTTTTATATATCTGAGACCTATAATATATTGATGAAAAAGAGTATAATAGGAGACCTTTAAGATATTTCAGTATGGACCAGCAACGTGGTCAACCTGCAAACAGACAAACCATCTGAAAGACAGGCATTTCCATCCACTAGCAATAGCATGCTAGCCTTGACGGTGGCATACTAAATAAGGTGCGGAAAATAAACGTGGAGTTCCTAAAATGATGTGTCAGATACAAATTGATGCTGCTCACCTCATGTATCCTTGGGCTATGAACAATAATTAGGCTGCCACTCAAGTACGTGTCCCTGCCTCCTCAACCACAAAATATGTGTTAAGTTGTATTTGTTTAAAACTACGGACCCAAATCAAATAGAATAAAAAAGATTAGGAAGGTTTCTCTATTTGTCACTTGCTTCAGATTTGATCAATGCCATCAATCACGTTAGGCAAGGCAAATGTGTCTTTATAAAACATTTCATACAGTACACAAAGTTATGTATATGTATACAATTCAGCTGAGAAAAGACAATTATAGTGGTCTAACCTAGTGGAAATGAAAGCATGGATTACTTTCTCTAAATCCTGCTTAGACATTAATCATCCAATCATTGCTATGTTTGGAACAAAGGTAGAATGCAGACCATGTAATTGATTTAACATGGCTGTTACAGTTTAAAACTGAGTCCAAGATTATACTAATATTCCTGACTTGTACTTTTTGTTTTTAACCCTCAGCCCTTCAATTTTGTCTGCATTTAGCTTCAAAACATGTTGCAACTTACACATTATGTATCACTTGTATATGGACTCTTATGGCACTACTTATATTCTATTTTATTGTATTTACTTGCACTATTTGATCTGTTTTATTGTGTTGCACTGTTGGAGGAGCCTGTGACCTAAGATTTTCATCGACATAACTACACTGTAGCTACGAATCACAATAAAAGCCTTGAATCTTGAATCTTGTAAAAGGTCTGGGCGGCTGCAATTATCCATTTGTTCAAATCCCTTGACTCTGTGGGACTGTGTAGTTGCTTGGTGACAGAAGGTAATGTGGCTGATTGAAAGTAATCATGTGAGGTCAACAAGTGACGTAATTGCTGGTGGGCAACTTTTATAAATAATTTATACTCTTCTTATAAGGCTAGGATTGGTGTGTGGTTTTCAAGGCTTCAGGAAAATTACCTGATACAAGGGAGCTATTTGGCAGTTAATCTGTTGGCAAACACGTTTTGCAAAGGAGTGTGTTGGTAAAGCATCAACACAGCAGGTCTGCTGCTTAAGATTGATGAATAATGTCCTATGGAGTTCTGCCGTCAAAGGTATTACATTTTACCAAATTCCTTTAACGTAACAATGGATGGGAATTCATTTTTTCTACATGACATTGAACTATTAACGGCTGATTTAAAGGTAGGGTAGGTAAGAATGGAGAAACCAGCTCGAGTGCGCTAGAATTTGAAAGTACACAACCGGAAAAAATCTGCCCCTTCCTTCAGACCTCCTTACAGAGCCCCTCCTCCAACACACACGAATGCGCACATGACCAATGAGGGCATGAGATAAGTTTGTGCACGAGATGGAAGGCTGACAGGCAGGTAGGCCATCCAGTTATTTTAGCCGGGCCGGCTCAGATGATTGTTCGTGCTTTTTACAGTACTACGGCTTCCACAGATGACATTTTTGTATGTATTTATTGTCAAAGCATTTAATTTATTCATTGCTATCGGGATGTTAAGAGCATTCCATGGAATATAACAAAAAGTGTTTCTGAAGTGAATTACCTACCCCACCTTTAATATCATGAATTATGTAACTTAAGAAAGTGAACACATTGGAATTTAAAGGGGACCTATCATGCTAAATGCACTTTTTTATGTCTTTTATACATAAATATGTGTCCCCGGTGTGTCGGGGAACTCACGCAGCGTCAGAAAATAAAACCCTTTCTCTTTTCCTCCGTACCCAAATCTTTAAAAAACGGGGGTACAACGAGCCGATACAGATTTGCTGCCGATATGACGTCAAATCGGCGGCGGACCCACAGAAAGTTGTAATCAGAAACAATGCCTGACGTGTTTTGGACGTAATCTCATCTTTGTTTACATTAGCAAGCCTCGCTAACACTCAGAGCTAACCTGTACTGTGTAGAGCACATGTGTTTAAAAAGCAGGAAATAAAAAAAGGAACTCACCTTGTGATAAACCCGCAAGAGAAAAAGCATTTGAGCTCCAAACTGTTTCAGAAATAATCCTTGATGTGGTTTAGAACAGGATGGTGTTTTATCACAGCAGAATTTAACTTTATCTCCGGTAGAATTCTGATCAGGCATTAGCTCCGCCTTCTCTTTTTTTTTTTTTAAAGCTAAGGACCCAAATCCGCGTTTCTCTAACAGGGCTGCAAAAGAGGGGTATGAGCAGTATGAGGCATGGCTACAATGGGTGATCTGTTTGGTATTTTAAGCAAAACAATTCATAGACATGTTTTTATATATTTGTATATATCTGAGACCCATAATATATGCCTAAAAATAGCATGATAGGTGCACTTTAAGGGGAGAGGAGTTCAGATGTTTTTGGTGTAGAGGTGATTGATTTGGCTAGTATTGGCACTAAAAAGACCATGTACATTATTGGTATTGTTGCTAAAGATGTTAGAGAATAAATAATGATGTGTCTTTCTTTTTTCTTAAGGTGGAATTTCTCTATATTCATTTCAGGGTGTATTTGGAGTTGTGTTTTTCACCATTTGAGGTTGCTTTTCTGGTACCAGAGGAAGAATAAACACTAGCAGGTGCAATGACGATGGTATAAAAGCAAGTATTATTTCATGCTGCTTTAACATATTGTTCCTTTAAAGCTCGGTAAATTGATTTAGCCCCATTTACCAACCCTGATGAAATCAATAACGCTCATCTCCTCCTCCTGGGGAAGTCACCCATATATGAATGTTTTTCATTCACTGCACGCTCTACCCAACGTTACACACACATCCTTCTCCAGCGACCATTGACCTGCCATGTGTGGCAGATAAAACACACCATGTGGACATATAAATGAACATGTAATTGGACACATAAGGAATAGGAAACATTTATCACACACTGAAGTGAGAGACCTAGCTGTTCTAAGACGGCATTGAAGGACCAATCTGACTCCTTTTTCAACAGGTTAATTAAAGAAAAAGACATGCAGTGATAGAGCAATGATTGTCAATGAACATGAATTGGAGGGAATAAATAATCCCTCACATTCTCCTTAGTGAGTCCTTCACACATACATTGATTTATTTATTACATTTATCTTCACTTGTTTCAATTAGTAGCAAGACCCCCTTCATTTCTCCATGAGAATGCAGGATCAGGCCTTCAACATTAACATCAGTTATATTGGGCCGTTAGCAGAGTCGCGAAATATAAATCATCTCGTCTCCCATAGCACCTGACAGCCGTGTCATGCTGCAGCGTTGGGATTACAGCAATACATCACTGTGACTGCCCCCCCCCACCCGGTTCACGAGCACATCCAGAAGGTATATGGGTAATGCTTGTGACTGAGACACGTTTTCACAAACCACGACACGGAAGAGGGAAACGAGAGGGAAAAAGTGTGTGTGTGTGTGTGATATTTTCTTCTGCTTGTATGAGAAAGATACATTGAGACATACAAGTTAGGTAATAAAAAGGTGAATGCAGCTCTGTACACGCAGCTAAAACGTACCAAATGCATAACACTAAAGTTACAACTCTGCTTATATATATTATTTTATACTCCAATTTAACTTCCAGATGACAATGAAATAAACACAGAAAGGATTTTTAGATATTTCACCGTTTACTTATCATATTCACTTAAGAGTGACATGAGTAGTTTTTTGACTTTTTTTCAGTATTGTAAGGGATACAGTCATTCGACAGGATGTGCCAATGTGTAACCAGGGTGTAATATAAATGTAATGTTGATGTCAAATATGTGTAACAACAGTGTAATATGGGTGTAATATTAATAATATCATGTATACACGATGTGCAATGTCCAAATAGATACATCGAGTATATTCATTGGTAGTCTAAAACAGCAAGAAATGCATTTTCAAAATGATTAATATGTGGTTGCCCATCTAAGGGTTAAGACAAGATTTAGATGGAGTCGGTTGTCGATAACTTAAAAATAACATTAAAATAGATTGGTCAATTCAAACCTGAATGATCTATTTTAAGACTTTCTACTTTCACAGTTATAAGTTATAAACTAATTGTACTTCCATTTTCTGTATATATATATTTCGTGTACACATGCTTTGACTTAAGTAGTTATAACATTTCCGTATCAGCTCAGTATTTGACATTTGAATTTATTCTTACTGTGTTTATGTTTGCATCATAATACACCGAAGCAAATTCCTACTTGGCAATACACCAAATGATGATCCTTATTCATATCATGAGGGCACAAATTGGATATGAAGTATGAGCACGAAAGGCCAGTAACAGTTCCCTTACAAGCATGCTGAGAAAAGGCCTGGCACCACCTCTGCTCTTGATGAATAAGCCTCTAAAATGTGATGTTCCTGCATTGTCCTCACCTTCAGCTACATCCATTTATCCCCTCTTATGGGAAATGGCTCCCCGGAACGATAGATATATTCCCCGGCGCAGAGAGAGCGAGAGCACACCACTGCCTCTCTTAGTGAAAATGAATAACAAGCCCAAAACATATACAGTAGCGCAGCGTATTCTTCTTCTTGCTGAAAGGCCTTGTCTCCCTTTTAGCCCTGGGGTGCTCTGCTCTCATTGTCTGACAGAATGATTAATTTGACTGAACTTCACTTTGCAAACATCCCAAGTTCACATTCATTCTCTTTCTGTGCAGTCGGCGCCAGAGCCTTAAAGAGAAGCAGCCAGGTCAGGGATGCGCTATGTATTACAGCTGATTGCATTTAGGAAAAATACTGGGCATAAAAATCTCTTTCATACCAAAACATAATTTGCCTAAAAGCAGTTAATGGTGGAGCAAATAAGGCTGTCGTACAACGCTGCCATGACAATAATAGTAATGCATCATTTGATTACAAAGAGGAACTTTTTTAGTATAGTATTTTTTACTTCTACTGCTACTCCTGGCTTCATCTCATACATGTACTTTTGTATTACAACTCAATTTGGCAATGTTGTGATGCAAGTGAAAACAACATTGCCGTGTAGTTTGGAAATCATACATTTTACACAGTTGTCTAAACTTTAGACAACTGTGTTGTGCAGTTATTATGTCCTTTAGACTCTAAAGGACATAATAACTGCTTTCGTTCTGCAAAAGGAAAATACCTTGTGATTTAGGGCCCATGATAAATGAATAGTGTACTGAGGAGTAAAATATGGGTTTGGGGTTTGATGTGCTGATCCAAAGGAAAATAAATAAACATTATATATTATTTACTTACTGAAAATGTGAATCTTGTGGTTAATATAAATAACCTAAAGGATGAGTAAACATGGTTACACCTGTATGATGCAATGTGATGCAATACAACACAGCTAAATATGTTATTTTACTTGTGTGTGTGCTGGCATGTGGCGTTGTATTGCATTATATTGAGTATTCCGTATTTCGTATATACAAACATATTGTCCAATATATTATGCAATGTATACAAAGGAGCTTCATTTTGAAAGTGGGATATATTATAATGCAATGACAACTGACAGTGACAACAGCATAAAACATCTAAATCTATTGCAGCACAGTTGTTTTGATACCTTACTGGGTTCCTTGTAACTCAGTGTGCTTTTTTATTACATTATTACATTACATGTCACTTGTTAGACGCTTTTATCCAAAGCGACTTACATACTCAATACTGTGGGCAATCCCCACAGGAGCAATTTGGGGTGAAGTGTCTTGCTCAGGGACACAACGACATGCATGACTGCAGTGGGGTTTGAACCTGTGACCCCCTAACACCAAGGCTCTATCCACTGCGCCACACGCCTCCTTTTATCATATACATTTTATATCAAATATGTTTCCCTGTGAGATCTGGGGAAGGTTATATTTGTTAAATGATTTGCATCGGAATTAAAGGTATGCGTCTTTAAAATAAACCTCAAACAGCTTCTGAAGAAATTCCAGACACTGATTTAGTGGAAATATATAATTATGAATGTAAGATAACTTTACTGTGACCTATAATGCTGAGCTGCTTGTCTTTACATTTTGTTCATGGAACATTTATATAGTAATTTTTTTACATTTGGCAAATGTGCTTTGTGTCAACTGATGAGACTGATTTAATTAATGTAGCATTCTCTAATTATTTTGGCTTTACACTTAATGCATTATGTTACAATTATTCTTCTTCCTCTCCTGTCAGGGTTTAACATTTCTACACTCAGAATGACTCAGAAAAGAACATTTCCTCAGCTGTGGAATCTGACAACAAATGGGTCACACTTGTCACAGTTATACTAATGCAGATTAAATGCATAATGGTGGAATCTAATAAGGCTAACTGTGTGACTAATGGCAATATTAAACGCAAAACTCATGAAGGGCAAAGCACGGCATGTTATACATAGGAGCTGAAAATGAATTTCAAAAGTAGTTTTATATCCTGCGGTGACTGTATCGTCACAGAATAAAACCAGAGCTGTCTTCAAGCCTAATATATTAAACTTGTATTAGCGGGACAATGGGGTTCACAGTAGTTACATACATTAAAGTAAAATCAAATCAATATTCCAGCTCTGTGAGAGACTGTGAAGTAGTCTGTTAGGATGTACACTCACAAGTACTTCTATGAATCCCCAAACAAGGACCAGAGTTCAATCCACAACTATTGGGAGTTGTTTGCCCAGTGATCCATATATGTTAGCCTGTCTTTGCTTTTTCATTGTCTAAATAGAAAGATAAAACACCCAGGTTAAGCTGCATGAAGGTAAGATCGTTTTATTCCCTCATTGAACAAAGTGTTCAACACAAAATATCTTTACAGTTTATTTTAAATTAACCAATTTTCCAAAATATATATGAAAAATCAATCCTGTCCATGAACGTTTCCAACATAATCCCTATTAGCAGTGTGTTATGTTGACAACAAAAAACAATATTTTAAGCAAAAGCTTCACTTTTGGTTTTCATGTTATTCTGCCCATGAGTGGGTTTAATGCAGAATATCAAGTAAAGGAAAAGTGATTTTAAATGACACAGCACATAGCAAGGTGTCTTTTATTTCTTTGGGAATGTGATCTCTGACGCTATGAAGACACCGAGGTTTGATCATTTGGAACAAGTAGCATTTGCAATGCAATTGGCAATAACACAAGAATGCTGAACAATGGGCCATAAACCAGTTTTTGGAATTCAGTCTGACCCAGGCAGTCCTGACCACACAGGCGCTGGGGCACTGTGACATTGGGAGCTGCTAAGAAGTCCAAAAGTTGATAAGAATTGGTGGGGAAATTGTTTTGAGATTGCCAACACACTTTCTCAGAAGCAGCACAGTGATGGAGTTATGTTTGAAATGTTTGGAATCAGACAAAGGAAGAAAATCGATGAGAAGTAAAAGAATATAATGTATCTCTGTAATTTAAAACCTTGGTTATTTGGTCAAAGTTATTTTATCTGCATATGTCGAATGCAGTTTTATTGACACCTATAAAATGTGTACATATAAAAAGGTTTTGGTAAAGCACAACATCATCTGAAATACAATCCTATTTTAAAGTAGAACATTACAATATGCTTTTTTTGAAGTGTAGTAGAGTATAATTATAAAATGGCCTGACAAAACTGGGCAAATTACAAATAACGGAGTTGTTGGATGTAAACCAAAATGTCAGCCTAAAAACTCAATGTAACTTTTGATTTCCGTTGAGAGAATCAGGAGAAAACTCCTGCCGTCTTTATTCCAGCTCCAATCAGGGTTCTTGGCGAATGTAAATCGAGTTGTTAACAATTGTGACTCTATCCCTTCGGGAAATAGGGCAGAGAATATCAGAGAAGTGCAGGGCTCGCTGATGTTTGACACCGAGAGCACAACGCTGTCTCAACACCCAACAGTCTTCCTGAAACTTTGCTGTACAGCTGGAAGTTGTTTGTTATTTTACTCGCTTCTCTAAGGAAGATTCATAGGAATGAGCTCAGGTAGGAAAGTAATCTTATGGCTCATAGAACCCCATTAACTAGCCGGGCTAGTGCTCCATTTCACTCTTGGATAAGTCTGGGAATGAATGATTTAGTGGAAAAGAGAGGAGGAAGAGTGAGTGAGTGAGTGAGGAAAACGTGAGGATCCAACAGTAGGGGTTATCCAAAGGGCCCATTTTCTTATCTAATGGGAAACAAAATGTAATACAGCAATGTCCAGATGTCTTCCCAAGACAGCCAATTCTGACATTTTTTTTTACAAAAGCTGCGCCGCATTTAGAGTTGATTGTGATTTATAAAGGGAAACCGGCGTAGGACGTGCGTGCGCAGTGTTTTATAAATCGGAATATTTTTGCGTGTATTTGCTTTGTCCTATGTAAGCCACCTTCCCACGTGAATCCTACACAAAGCTTTATAAATGAGGCCCCTGGTAATTTTAGATCAATATCATGGGGCGTATGTAAGTAAAGACTACTATGGACTATGGCAGGTGTGCATTGTCCATGAAACCATTATTTCTGACGAACACATCTAACAAACCCAACTACCAAATTATAATTATACATCACACTATCAATAATCCATAGCTTGTGGTAATTAGGCTGGCAGATGTGGTTTGTGACATCTCAAGGTGACACGCTTTTCATTTCCGCGGCGCTGAAGGAAGGCTGAAAGGACCCTCGTTGCCAGCGACTCAAAATAAGATGCCAGGAAAGTTCAGCAGATACCTTTGTGCTTGCGTGGTCACAAGGCCATATGCTTAGACTTTAATTATGAGGGACTTGGGGAGAGAGGGACTCTGGGTTGAACTATGAATCACTGCCACACCGTCTGCCGCAACATCCCCCTTCTACTGGATTTAACACTGCCCACGCATGTGTACCCCCCCCCCCCCTTTAAAAATAAACCATGGTCTGATGCGTGTGTCAAATAAACAGCTGACATACTAGTTTGCTTTATTTTACACCTCGTTCTGTGCCTAATTAAAATGTGAAAATATACAACGTCAACTGGTATGAGTAAATGAAAAGGAAATGAGTGTTGACAGAGCACACAAAGACGTACTGAACCCAGCGTACCCCATCTGCGACCACTGAAGCATTTTGTGATTGTTACTGAGAAACGCACACAATAAAGAATACAGTAAAGTATGTTTGAGTTATAGAAAAAGTCAATGATTTAACACACATAATGTACATAGACACTTAACTTTTATTATGGACAGAACCATTCCACTGGAATTAAAACTAGGCTTTGAATTGTAACATGTATTAGTACATTTATGAAATCAAAATCCCAACTTCATTGACTAAATAATCAAGGAGTTGAACTAACAACTAGAAACGTTGTTAACTTATTTGTATATAATGTTCCCATAATGTATAGTATTAATGTTGAGAATATATACTGAGGTGGTTGAATTTATTTTGATACATTTGCATCACTGCTACCAACAATGACGATACAGTAGGTCTGTACTTCATACACTTCCAGCACCATAACTGTGTGTGTCGGGCACTTCAGTCATTGTGGGATTTATTGAGTAAATATGGTTTCTAAATTGATTGTGACTGCTGATAAAAAGGCTTAAGCTGTCATAAAGGACACATCTTGACATTATAATGTTCAGAAAATTAATGGAATATTAGGTATTTTTTAGAAAGTTGTGACTATAATAAATAATAATAAAATAATAATACATTTAATAAATTAGGTTAAATCTCCAAACTCAATTTAATGTAAGTTTATTACCCTGATATTTCCGTTGTATTTATTTTTTGCGTTTTGTAAACGTTCAGTTTTTACACTGCTGGAAGTCAAAATAATTAAAATAATGTTGTGACCAATTGTAACAAAGAGGTGCAGTATGACAACAAATTCTACACACGTGTATAGTATTTATATGTATAGGATTCAAAAGCAATAAGTGTTCAGTTGAGTTGACAGTATGTTTGTGAAAGTATACTGAAACTTTGGGACCATTTTATAAATGCTATTTAACGCTCTGACTTTACAGAAAAAAAAGGAAACACCACTTACGGATGAACCCGCATGAGGATTTAAAGAAAATCAAAGAAACATAAGGGGTACATAACTTTATGACCCAGGAGAAATTAGGCCTCTCTCCATCAGCTTCAGGAAGAGAATCGAAGCTTCAACCGTATGTGTGTGTGTGTGTGTGTGTGTGTTGCGAGACAAAACAGGTGTAAGTGATGGGCTCCAGATGCCCTTCACCCACCTCTAAAGACAAACCGCTCATACTCTGAAGCCTTTGATAGAGAGGCTTGCTCCACAGTGCATCAGGGGTCATTATTTATCCACCCAGCATTGTGCTGCTGTAGCACTCGAGCGTCCACTGCGGCCCTTTTCAAATATTAAAAACGAGGTCTGAAGAGGGACATTCTGACTGAAACCCAGGGTCTCATTACGGTCAAAAATAAGCCTCCTGCTTACACCGGCTGCAGGTGGCTAAGAGGCACGCAGGTGTGTGTCACTGGGTCCCCCCCCCCCCCCCTATATACTGGCACCATGCTGTGACCCCCAGTTGAATTAATTATCCCATCCAATGTTGTCAGCTAATTAACTGACGTTTAACACAGGAAATGGCTGGAGCAATTCCATGCAATTAATCAGCGTCGAAGAAGAAATTAAAAACCCTTTCCTAAACCTGATTGCCATGGAGGGTCTGCATTCAAAATTGAATTTTAATAGAGCTTTGGATGTTATACTTGAGTTACGGTTAAAAACTAAAATGTCTGCAGAAACAGCTGAAGTATGTACACTAAAACATATTTCTAATACAATCCCTGTTAATTGAAAGGCCTTATGAAAGCAGATAAGAGCTTAACATACAGACCAGTCCAAGTTACTAATAGAAAACAGTGGCGAACCATCAGGGCCTTCAAGGTATTCAGAGAATACCCTGGAACACTCAGATAAAACAAACAAAACATCGATTTAATTATATAAATAAAATGTAATAAAATGTATATAAAATGAATAAATGAGAATCGTATCTGTGTTGTTGATCTGTAATATTACAGCGGCGGGGGGTGTGTGTGTCTACAGAAGGTCCAGTTGTGATAGACACGGTTCGCCACTGA
Source organism: Trematomus bernacchii (assembly GCF_902827165.1). NCBI lineage: Eukaryota > Metazoa > Chordata > Actinopteri > Perciformes > Nototheniidae > Trematomus > Trematomus bernacchii. The sequence goes on along the minus strand of NW_022987689.1, from coordinate 10,040,363 downwards.
TAGAAAATGGGATGATGTTATGAAGGGCAGAAACAATAAAGACTGAACTTGCTTTACGTGATGGTCAGAGGGCATTAGCAGCTCAATAACTAAGCAGGAAATTGTTGAGAAAATGGGCCCAGAAAATGGCCTGTTTTTTCCAACTTCTTCATTGAGACAGAAAACACATACAAACGGAAGGACATACATCTATTGTAATGGTGCTTGCACGTCAACAGTTACGCTGTCTGATTTTTAAATTGTAAAGAAACAGCAAGACGGAGAGAATAAATCTGGGCAAATGAGCTTTTAGCATTACTGAACAAGGGAGAGCGAAGAGGACCAGTGTGACTGAACAAGAGAAACTAAACTTAATTTGCTATTAAGTTTAAAGTAAATGACCAAAAGCACTCAGCAGCTTGTTACGTTTTCCACCTCTGCATTCATTCATTACATCCATTCAAGCATCAAAGCCGTTTCTCCAACCTTATCTCCCAGAAATTACCTCTATACACGACTAGTTCTCATCAGTGATTACATTTTGGAGAAACAGAATGCCTACCGAATAATGCTTTTCATCAATTTAATAGGCAACATTTTTTGAATGATAAATAGTTACACTGTTACACGTGGCACAAAAAAACTTTTTTTTGTTCTCCCTGCAATATTGGCTAACATCGTAAAACATGTTAGGGTTCCATTAAGTCACTCAAAGCACTTGGTTAAACTTAAGGGAAAGATTGTCATTTTATGTAGTTGGTAATTGGTGGCCCATTTTGTAAGATTATGTGTGTACATAGTAGTTGTGTCTGTTGCCTTAAATGATTTGTTCAGCTTTGTTTCATTGCTATTTGCTGTTTAATGCCTTCTTTGTTTGCACAAAAAGCCTGATTTAAGGTTAATATTGGAAGTTTATTCCAGGATACAATAACAAAGAATTATGAAATGTGATTTATAGGTGACACGGTTAAATTGTAAAATAACTTTTAGGTTCCAGTTTACATCCAAACAAACCTGTTTCCACCACCTGGACCAGGTGGTGGAAAAAAGTAAATGATATAGTGGTAACTATGTGAATATTTTATGTACCATGCATGCAGTACTTTCTTATTGAACAAATATCATTAGGCTGCACAAAAAATATATATATATACCAATGATGTCTTCAGCAGTTTAGTTCTCAATTAGAAATGATTCACCCATGTATTTTTTGTCTTGAAACATGGGATATTCAGTAAATATTGCAATAACAGTATGCGACCTTGTTGCTATGGCAAATATTATATAATAAATTGTATCTACAGGGAAAGTACAACTGCAGATTTCCTTGTCATACATATCCAAGTGTCCCTTCTATATACATTAATGAATGTCTGGCAAAATAACAATGTCAACACACTGAAGACAGTGAGAGAGACATAGAGAGAGAGGGGGGGGGGGGCTTTGAGAGGAGGGCAGAAAAGCACTTAGGAAAAGAGACCCATGACACTGACAAGCCACTAAACTACTCCAGTAGCAAGAGTGAAGTGACTAAGAAAGTGTGGCACTGTTGCAACCCCCTTGGCGGGGGGGAAGTGTGGCTAAAGTGCGCAAACATCATCGGGTCAAAGCACAGCACAGTCAGGGTGTGACGGCCACAGCAGTCTGAAGTCATTCCACAATTGTGCTTGTGTGAAAGAAGTGTGTATGTTCATGTCTGACTATACTGTATGCATGTGAGGCTGATTGATAACGCCTGTAGAAACATACAAAATATATAGAAGCTAATGTGTCAGTACATTTGTTGTACCCTATTGGGAAATGATGGGCTGTAGATGCCCTTCACTAACCTCTGAAGATCAATTGCCGGTACCAGGAGCATATGATAAAGAGACTTGTTCTGCACAGGATCAGAAAGATGTGTCATCGTTTATCCTGCTTCTGCCCTGAATTAGTACTCCAGGTGTCACTGGAGAGGATTGAAAGAAATCTTAACTCAAGTTTCATGACTCTAAAAAAGACTTACACAAAAGCATACTGATCGGTCCTATCGACTGCCAGGAAGGACCACATATTAGCAGAAACAACCGATTATGTGGCCGAAGATGAAACAGTTTAAAATGTACAAATGATATATTTAGGAAATACCCATAGTCCACCAATCCAGCCAACATTTAGATTTACTGTTTGCTATTGTTACAAACATGTATCATTCCCAAGTCATAACATAGGGATGCTTGGTCTTCACTTGGTGTCATTTTTTAAACACACTCAGTAGATACATATGCGTCAAAAAATGATGCTTCGCTTTGCAAAACAATACATGGGTAACCTTGTTAATTAAAACAAAAGGCCACGGTAAAGTTTAGGCATTGTGGTTTGGGTTGAAGCAAGTTTGTAATATAATATTGAGTACTGGTTCTACGAGAGACACTAACATCGACCTTCAGGGTTAGGGTTAGGCTTGGGTTAGTAATTAATTACCCACCCTCCCTGAGCAGAGGTGATTTGTCTTCATACCACATCTCTTGCATTTCTAAGTACTTTGACTAAGACTCTAAGCATCTAGTATTGCTGTGGATGTGTTGACATAAAGGTTAGTAGAAAGCCCCAGTGAAAAAGGCTGGCATCTGACACCTTGGGAACAAGACCGGGCTGATTGTACTGTGTTTTCAATGGTGTTTTTTCCTGTTCATATACAAACAAAGCCATCAAACTAAATTATAATGGCATTGCAATATTCTCACTGCACTAAAGGGACAACTAGCCAACAATGTATATTAATACTGGTTCACAATACTACAATTTGGAGCTTATGTTGAGGCTGGAATAAATGTGTACTTTGGACGTTTTATTCTTTAAGGACACTAGAGGGGCTAATATCATCAAAACAATCTTAGCATTATGTTAACTCTTTTAAAATGGACCCAAGATGCATTTTTCTACAGCCAACTATACAAATACTCCACAACTGAGAACAAGATGTACTGTGGATATGAATTAGAATTGTATGGGAAAATGGTTTAAGCAATAATGTAACAGTGTTCTTCCAGCTTCATTGATATCAAATGCTGCCATCATTGTTGTTTAAAGCTAAGTTTGACCAAAGATCTTTGTATAAAACAGACAATTCTATTCCATAAAAGTATCTGATGAAACTGTTTTCTTCAAAATAAGCAGTTTTGGACATATATTATGTATATGGTATGTATGTACAATGATCTTATATTGTATGTTGCTCAGTCTGTTTGATGCTGGCTCTTTGCATGCTTCATCTATGGTTGCTCATTTAAAATAATTAAGTTGATTGGACCTTGAAGGATCTACTTGTGCTCAGGTTTTTTTTTTCATTTCTTCAAAGCTTAATTTATTAATAGAATATTAGGTTGTGTCTTTGTTTCAGTTCACATAATATGCTAGAATAAGCATATTCAAGCCTAACAGTAATGAGTAGGAGCTTCAAATAAAATAAGAAAAGGCATATAAATGGCTGATTCTAGCCTAGAGATACATATCTCTAATTTGCAAAGGTAATATGATAAAGTATTAGTTTAACGTGAACTGATAACAAAAATGAAGGAAAGGGGGAAATAAAGTAAGAGATGGAGAGAAAAAATAAAGTTCAGTCATTACAAAGCATCAATACTAAAACAACATCATCAACTTATTTCTGTTTTGAATTTTGTACTCATGATATCCCTCTGGTTTGGTAATATTGTTTTCTGAAGATCCTTGTCAAAAATATTTCATCAAGATGTTTTAGAATCAATAAAAGACATGGAAAGATGAATAATAAGTGTTTTTCAAATATGAATGGAAAAACTTTGATGTGGAAGCGGAAACAACTATAAAACATCCAAACACTAATAACAAGAAACATATATGTATACTGAGTCCCAATAAAATGACGCACAAATCGCATAATTTGGAGGCCATTTGGGTTATTTATTTAGAAATATTTTAACTGACAAAATATTTCATAATTAATAACTTTGAATTCATTAAAACACTGATATATACAAAATATTTCCCAATTGGGACACCAAATCAGCGCTATGAGCCATGACTGCACTCAAGGACTGGCTCCAGAATGTGTCTCTGTGCTGAATAAATCATTGCCCCTGCATGTTTTTCAAAGTAAATACATGCTGAATAATTGCTTCACTACACCACACGCTGTATCTCCATTCCCCTTTAAACAGTGACACCGCACTCACTGCCTCATCTGCCTCATTGTGAATAATCCTCATCTTGACTAGAGGGCTGTTGTTTGAGGATTTTCTGTCTTGAAAACCATTGGGAAAAAGACGATGGCCCCCGAAGGCATGACCTTCCCTCACTGCCACCAATTATATCAAGGCCTTATGAAATATAGATTATGTGCCATCTCTGTGCTGACATATCTAAAGGCTGGTAGCGCGGGGAGTGTGCGGAGAGGCTGTGGGCAGAACTCCAGGGGAGGCCAGGTTGAATAAGACAAGACCGAGGGAATACAGTAAAACAAAGGATGACCTTGGTGAGTAAAACATCTGACGTGCTCTGGCTAAAACTAAAAAGACAAAAAATGATTTTATGATCAATTCAATTCCAATCAAGGCTCTACATATTCAAATGCACTGATTGATATGATATTCATTACCCCTATTCTGCAATCTGGACCAATAACCATGTTTTATTAATGGCTGGGGGCTAAGTTTAGAACAATTGGCATTTAACTTTTTGTTTTAACCTTTCAGCAGAAATGTCAAGTCAAATTCTAATAGAAAAAGTTTGAAGTTCATCCAACAGTGATTTCATACATTTCAGCTCTAGCGTGTTCCCAGGTATATATATATATATATTTCAACCCTCAAACGCGGTGTGAAAAACAATCAGACATTAGATTTACAAACTTTCTTGGCAAGATTGCACATTTCATGGAGATGCATGAAATACAATCGTTAAACCTTGACAGATCTTGGCTAACAAGTGCACACAAAGACAGAAACACATACAGAACAAAATGATAAAAGATATGCCAGTGGCAAGATACTCCTGTGATGTAATTGGCAGTAGTGTAAGAAGACAAATCTTCTCTGTAAGAAAAGAGCCTCATATCATAAAAGTGGATTTTGCCTGGTGCTTTTAATAAAATCTGAGGTTCTGTTATTATTATATTGTGAGGGGTTTTCCATGCTTTCGGAGGATGTCAGGGCTAGAGTACAAAAGGTCCCTATCATATAACATGTTGCTTACAGAATTGGGAGAAGACTACATGAAATAGGACGATAGTGCAGACTTCATAGAGGATTTGTGGTTTGGATAAACTCAAAGAAGAATTGGAGATACTTTGTTCATGTACATCTGAAATAACCTACTTTCTACAAATATAATGTGACACTACCATTATATTATCATAACAAGAAAAATAATGTTGCTATTGCTAAAATATGTTCAATTATATATGTGAATATATATATTTTTTATCACAACAGTTTTGTTTGTATTACCGCTTTATTTATAACATTTGTGATTAGTTACTACAGCATGCTATAGGGTGGGTTTGAATCATGGCAACAAGACTATTTTGTTAAGTTTGAGGAAATATTATGGTTAGAGTTAATACAAAGGTGCAATGATCCCAGGTTAGTGTGAACCACAACCTTTAGTAAAGTGGATCAAAGCAAATGTAAGCACTAGATTTACATTGGGATGTGTGGTATTCTCAAATATAAATGTCACTCATGGGGTACTGGACTGTATAATGGTCTGCAGATTAAAAGTAAATGGCACAGGGCAGAATGTAGCTGTCTCTTGCTCTTTGCGCAAATAAAGAAAAAAATGAACTGAAGCTTATTTGTACCTATTACAGTATTACACAACATACACTAAGGGGATTGTGAACATGGGAGACTTATTATTTGCTCTGTGATTTGTATTGTTGTATTGTTCTTCAAATAAGAAAATACAATGTTGCCCTGATCACCTGGAACCAACCAGTATTGTAGAGATACCCATAACCAGGTTTAATGTGCATTGGTTAGTTTTTCATTGAACAATTATCGATGACACATATTCCAGTTGTTTTGTAAGTCAGTGTACTATATTACATATCGAATTTGGTAATGAACACATTATAATATAGTCACTGTCAAAAAAGACAACCTTCCCCGTGGCAATTTCCCCTTTTCCTCATTAGGTAATCCAACCTTAGATTCAGTATAACGACTTGAGTAACGTATAAAAAATGGCCTCCCAAAATGTACAAACTTCCCAAAAATATCCAGAGCAACACTTTTCAAATCCGTAGGTCTCTTTTGAAACTTCTCTTCTGAGCAACTAAACTCTTCTGTCAGCCAGTTCCCCAAACTACAAACATAAATATGTGGCTTTGATGCCGAACGACAGGGGATCGGCTGCGGAGCCGCGATGACTGTCAGGTCTAACTATTTCACCTTTGGGGTTCTCTGTTGTGTTACATTCGTCTGAACACACAGCCACGTGGTCGCGATGACACCCATTTCAAAGACACAGATGCAATGTGCGCACTGAAGCAGTCATTATATGGCTGCTAGCGGAGGATGAGAAACGGTCAAGCCCCCCTGCTGCCCTTTCAACCTTCACCAATGGATTCCCTTTGCCTGAGGAGTGAAGAGAGAAAGACCTGTCATTCACTCACTTGTTGGCTCCTGCTTTAAAGGTCTCTTATTATGCTATTTTTAGACATGGGTCTCAGATATATACAAATATATAAAAACATGTCTATTTCATTTCATTTCATTTGTATTTGTTCCGTTCATGGTATGCAAAACTTAATGTATAATAATTGTTAACAAAACATGAAAAGAAAATTATATTACCTGCCCCTTTCTAAAAAAAACAAAATAAATAGATGGTCTGTCCTTCATATTTCTTTTTTCACAGCCAAACTTATTCACAGCCAAACATAGCAGTATCTTAGGATAATAAGAGAAACACAAAAAATACTTATTTCCCACTTGACAGTTAACGGAAAGAAAAAAAAACACCAACAACACCAAAACATGATGATGTGTTTTGTTCAAAATACCAAACAGATCATGCATTTTAGACATCCCTCATACCCCTCTATTCCAGCCCTGTTAGAGAAAAGCTGATTTTGGGTCCTTAGCTTGAAAAAAAGAGGAGGCGGCGGAGCTAATGCCTGCTCAGAATTAACCGGCAGCTAAAGTTACATTCTGCCGTGATTAAACTCCATCATGTTCCAAACCACATCAAGGATTATTTCTGAAACAGTACGGAGCTCAAATGCTTTTTCTCTTGCGGGTTTACCACAAGGTGAGTTCCTTTTTATATTTCCTGCTTTTTTACACATACTCGCTCCAGTACAGCTTAGCTCTGAGTGTTAGCGATGCTTGCTAATGTAAACAAAGACCTATTACGTCCAATACACGTCGGGCATTGTTTCTGATAGCAACTTTCTGATAGTGCCGTGGGTCTACATTTCCCATATGACGTGATTTACGTCATATCGGACGCAAATCTGGATCAGCTCCGTTGTACCCCCGTTTTTTTAGATTTGGGTACGGAGGAAAAGAGAGAGGGTTTTGTTTTCTGACACTTTGTGAGTTCCCTGACACACCGGGGACACATATTTATGTATAAAATACATAAAAAAGTGCCTTTTTGCACGATAGGTCCCCTTTAAGCTTGTTTTTCTTTGCTTTTTGTTTTCCACCTATTGTCTTTCCTTCCATCTTTCTTACACTGTACTATCTCTCTTTTCCTTTGTCCGTCTTCTCGTTTTCGCTCCGTTATCTCTCAAGCTCCATCTTAGGGGAAATCTGCTTAGCAGCCTTGAGCATACTTGCTTTCCAATTAAATCAAGATGTATTTGCCTTTCAAAAGCCTCCCTTTCCTCACTCGTTTCTCCCACCGGAATAATTGATGGAGGTCTCTGGCCTCGTGATGAATGGCTTCCAAGCCCGGAGATGAATAGGAAGATGAATGATTTCACCCCTGCGAGGGGCTGGAGAGGGCTGGAACAAGGAGTGCTGACATCGTGACAAATATACTGACCATAGCAACCGAACCTGGTTGAATCAGCAGGGGACGGAGGGGTGGCATGCGCTCATCGCGGCTAAACAGACGTTCCTCTGCCTCTGCACGTCAGTCTACCCCATGGACAATTACCTGAGCTTCGCAATTAACTGCCAGCAGACGAGTGGCGGCGAGCCAGGGCAGGAGAGCACTGCGGTGGACGCTGGTGTGTGCACACTCAGTGGAAATGCGGAGGCCAAGAGAACAGGTGCAGTGAAAGGTGAGAAGATGCCCCGGGTGACTGCATGTGGATGCTGCCACCACTTTCCCGGCCAAGATTTCTAAGCTGAAACAAGTTTTTCCTCCTCCTACACACAACTCGCTGTCATTCTGCTGAGGGGAAGCAAATGTTTATAAGAATAAATCCAATCAGCTTATGACAGGCCATCTGTTTTAAAGGGCCAATAAGTATTGTTACTGCCCTGCAGAACATAATGACCGTAATATATCCATGTGCGGGGTGAGAGAATTGTTGATCAGCTTCAAAGAGTCATGATTCTCCTGCCAGCTGGCTTTTAAAAACTTTGTGGGCTTTTAAAAGAAACGTAATCCCTTCAATAAAGTTAGTAAAGCTAAAAATAAGAGGTTAGGGTTATATTCTATATATATAATATTCTGAAATGGTATTTATGTCCACTTGATGAATGCAAGTCTTCATTTTTCTATTGGCTCAGCTTTGCTCACTGAGTAGACAAAATAATAGAACATATATATGAGTCAATACTCATTTGTAATGTTTATGTTACCTTTGAGGCCTGGCTTCAGCCTGTGTCGGTGAGTAAAAACATGTCATCACCATTTTTTAAAGCCATTAAGGAATGCATGTTTCATACATTTGCAACATGCCATTGTGTTATTTTAAAATGTTGAGAGTAAAATAAGGTGACAAAGTTGTGAAGGTTGTTTTTGTAAGTGTGATTTAGTGACTATAAACTACATAAGGCCCCACTATTAATTATAATAGCCACAACTATCCTTGTGTGACAGATAACTGATAAACAACATTTGAAGGCAGAACAAAGCCTGTTGTGTTATGAGTCAAACAGGGCACACTGCTGCTGTGTAACTGTTGCACATACTAGGAAAGACAATATAATCATGACAATGTTTCAAACTTAAAACATAAATGCAACTGCAAAGATTATTAGTAGTACAATACCTTGAACAAACAGGGAAGGACACTAGTGTAAGAGTATTGTACTTGACTGCATTATATTATGAGCCGTTTGTGTTTTTTACATTACATTACATTACATATCATTTGTTAGACGCTTTTATCCAAAGCGACTTACTCAGTACTGTGGACAATCCCCACAGGAGCAATTTGGGGTGAAGTGTCTTGCCCAGGGACACAACGACATGCTGACTGCAGTGGGACTCGAACTTGCTACCCCCTAATTCGAAGTCCAGCACTCTATCCACTGAGCCACAGCCGTTTACCCCCCGTGTATAAAAATGTGTATACGGCCAAAGTATGAACTCTACTATATTACACATTTGCAATGCCTAAAGCACTGCACTGAGTGAATGCTTGTCAGCTTTCATCAGGCATTTATATGATATTTGCATCATTTCTGACAAGGCGGTGAGACGCTGTCAGTTTACTGTATTGCAAAAATATTAAATATGAAACAGCTTGAGGCTCACGCTATCCACCACCTTAGCAATAATACTGTGTTATGAAGGTATTGTCGGAAATGAAGAGAAGAGAAGTTGTAGACATATTGGGTCTGTATTTATTATTTTGTTGCAACTAAGGCCTTCAACCAAATATCGTGGCATAATGAAAAAGTCTTGCAACATGTTTGTCCAATAAGAATCTAATTTAATGGTATCATAAGGTAAGATTATTTCCCTACAAATCATTTAATTCCACTTTTTGTGATTTTTTTAGGACCATTCATCTGCTTTTTTACAGTCAAGTTATCATCAAGCGACCTTGGGTCCCTTGAAAGGCGCTTTATAAATTCCATTTATTATTATTATTATTATTATCAAGCATGTTTGTGGTAAGACAATTTAACAAAACTGAGTTATCTCCATAAAAACGTCAAACAATGAATCTTACTGAGGAAGACCATGAGACCCAGAAAACTAGTTAGGGGACCTGGAATAAGGAGTGTTTATTTTGGTAACATGTATTTTCCTTTTTTACACCAACATCAAAAACAGGAAATATGTAAAACATGCTGTAAATTCAATATTTCAAGTTAATTCATGTTTTGTTATTAAAGTGGAAGTCGAGGGAAATCCAAATTTAAAGGATTTGTTCTGTTTAAAGTGCTACCATAAGGGGGATACCTTGTTTTGGTTGTATTAGTTCCCTGAACCTCAGTTTTTAGCTTAATGATATTTTGTATAGCTAAAGGGAAGCTGGAGGTTACAAGTTCATTATTTAATTTTTTTATAAGATAGCGGCTACAAAAAAGAAAAGTGAGGGGTGCATATCAGAGATAAATTATTGCAATGCTTAATACTTGCACTGCTGGACAAGAACAATGAATGTAAGCTGTATTTAATACTAAAAAAACATTCACTGCAGCACAGTTCTCCAGAGTACACAGCATGCTTCTGTGGTACCCTGCTGGATGCTTTGAAATGATATTTCAATTCATGATATTATTCTTCAATAAAAGCCCAGTGCTGCTGCCGCCAAGGCCCAACACGGCCACGCAGGAGGAGAAGTGATGCTGCGTCGGCTTCTGTTCCTGCTCCGTGGCTCTCTGAGCCCAGGGGCGATGTAGGGATAAAAAGGTTTGTGAGAAGGGGGACAGGGGCTCAGGGACGTGCCAGCAGAAGTTCCATTTAGATTAGACTGTTTAATGTCCTCTGAAATTTCCAATAAACGGCAGTTGGAACCGCAGCCGCTCTGTTGTCATTTGATTGTCCATCACCTCAGACGTAACCTTGTACAATGTGCTTTTGAATTGCTGCCCTGACTGGCCTTGTATCTCATGCTGTTATATCAACAACAAGCGATAAACCCATCTTGCAGTCTGCTGCTCTCCTCCCTGTAAGTCGATTCAGAGGCAGATACACAGGTGGCTGGAATGAGCCTAGCCAGCAGGCTGTCTAAACCAAGCGTTTCAATGAAATACGCTAAAATATAATGAATGCTTCACTCTCTATTGTAGTGCTCTCTACCACACTCTAAACATGAAGAAAAATGGTATTACTTAAACAAGAAGAGTAGGTGAGGATCTCCTCTCCATTACAGATGCCTGCTCTTTATAAAAGTGCTGCATGTTCTACAGCTTGAATGCCAGCACAGGGAATTAATAAGAGAAACATAATGTTGAGCATCCGTCAAAATGGAGTGGTTTTGACTATCCAACAAGCCGATCAAACATTCCTGGCTATGACTGCTCTGTAAAATGCCCACATTTAAAGCCCAGCGTTGTAAAAACTAAGATAAACAACGAGAGGTCAAACTCAGTAGATAATGAGGCACCCTGATGGACGGAATACAAATCCTTGGCCTTATAGAATCGCTTCAAACAGCAAGCCAAGATTTTCTCTGCTTCTTTTTTCTCCCTGCCTGACTCTGTGTTAATGGCAGCTGTTTCCCGCAGGACGGCTGTATGCTGTTCAAACATCGCTGCCATGTGCTGCACTGGTAATGAAGAGAACAGCGAGATGGCTTCGGATGCCACTGACTAATGAATCACGACACTGGTGGAACAAATCCCCCCCCAGCACCCCCTCTCCCCCACACACTTCCTAGTTGAAATACAATTATATTGCTAATGTTCTACCTGTTCTCTCATTGCATCCATTATTAAGTTGGATGGTGAGCAGAGGATTATGAGCTTCCACCTTTGAGAAATGGAGACAGAATTCATAAGAGTAACAATTATTTTTAATACGGATGTGGGGTAACATACATGCTCTACAAATCCATCGTTCATTCATTCTGCTCTTATCTTTGGATATTTGACAATACTGTATAACGCTGACACCTTACAATGAAGCACATACTCTGGAATGTGGATCAATAATACAAGGCTGCGAGAAACATCTGAATAGAATCACAATCATAAGAATGAAGGGTCGACATTCTTCCCTGTGTGACTTGCCTGACAAGACCAACACTCAAACTCAAAGGCCAGAAAGAACACAAATGTGAAACTACACACTTACGGAGGCCAAATGTTGTAAACATGTTGCTAAAAAACATTTTCCTGACTTGTAACATAACAATTTATTCTACAGCATTTCTATGAATTGTGTGAAAACATAGATGCTGAACTGCTGATGGAATGTGTTCATATTCTCCAATGACCTAAACCAAAACACCTTAGTAAAGTACATTTTTTTTTCCTTCCAAAAATGAAATATCACACCGATTTGAGGAAAGGGATTATTTCATTTTATGCAAAGATGTTTCAGCTGTTGGATGGTTGGATTATAGTAAATTATTGTATAGAATAACTTTGGATCCAGAGCCGTATATATACAATATTTAAGCCACAAGTCCCTTGGTTACATTTGGAGATAGAAAACTAGTTTTGGTTGTATGTTGATTAAGTAACAAGTCCTCTGTTGGGCTTTAATTAACTTTTTTTAACAGCCTTATCTACTGCTCTTACTGTGAGTATAATCATGCGTTAGCTGCTATTAGCAGAAGAAAGATTACTGTAGAAAGAGAAACAAAAGTTTAAAAGAGGAATACCAAGATATGCTCAGAATTAACGTTCTGTAGCTTGCCTGATATGTTAATTTTTAACCTTTTACTGTTAAAAATGATCATTCTGACTCATGAATGAACGACTCATTAAAACTAGTTGTACACATTTTAGACCTAATTTGCAAGAAACAGGGCAGCAGTGGGCTCCACCAATTACCAGGACACCTTGCTTCAACAAACATTGCTTTTCTGCTGTAATGATCATAACACATAATGTGATCCGAAATGTTACTTTTTACTTGGACCAACAAACATGTTAACACTCATATGAGAGACCTGCTGCAATAAAACCCTCACAGGACCAAGAAATAATAAAAACAATGTGTACCTAGACCTAATCGCAACCTGGGTCATGTCTCATTGGAAATGGACACATTAGTCAACCAATTATGATATGCACACCGGGGTTGGTACACTCAACTCACATTGAAAACCTGCTTTAACATTATAAATGACGACTAAAATGTCATAATGTATAATAAGACAATTTCACACCCCATCAGCATTCCACTCTCAAACCCTGAGAAGTTTAATTTTTCTAAGTAATGAAGATATCCGACAGGCCTGTGATGAAGTGCTATCGCACAGCTGTGTGATAGCAAAGTGAACTATGAAATATGATTTCATACCTGTGAGGTATTCTGGGTCGGGAATAGGGTCCGACAGCTCCTCATGGCACTGGACCTCTGTTGGCACCGATGCCACCACCATGCCATCTGGGAGCTGCTGCTCGATGCCTCGGGCAAAGTTCTTCTGCCTGGTGTGATAAGAAAGGAGAGATTGAGAGGTCCCATTTAGAGACAGAAGCACTCTGTCATCCCACATGGGAGAGAAGGCAAACAGATGTAGAAAAGCAAGTGTAATGGATTAAAGGAGAAATTACTTAAAAAACGTGATTGGTTCCGTTTGTACCGACCTCAGGCCAGATTCAAGTCAAGCATACTTCAAATATAAGGTGTCAAAAGGGATAATGTGTAAGGACAACTTACGTTAACATAGACAATCATTGAAACAAATATTCCTTTTGTTGCCATTGGGAGTGGGAATCAGGCTGCTACTGTTCATGTGCACCACGTTTCTAAATGATTGAGGTTTAGGAAAACAGAACAAACGGATAGATCTTTTTCATGTGTCAACAGGGACGTATTTAGGGGCCAACAATAGGTTTCAAGCATCTGGCCCCTGATTTTCAGATCACAAAACCCTAAGGAAGTTGCTATAGTTTTGTTCACATAGTGACCTTTTCAAAGATTTATAAGAACATTTAAAATAAATTAAAAACAATCCAACAAACTGAGCCTAGATAGTATAGATAATCAAAAATATCTTGAATGATGGAAACATGTCCTTCTAACAAAATTATACTTATACTAAACATTGCAAACATCTTTATCGCATCCTGTAACTTGTCTATGGCAATTTTCTTTAGACTATAAAATATCATTATTTCTCCGAAAACACTATTCTCCAATGACAGTAATGTGGTGATAGCCGAACATAAATAAAACTGATGAAAATAAATGAAGAGGATGAATGAAAGCCTGAAGGACTGATTACAAAAATCCTTGAGTGTCATCAGCGGCAGATTGTAAAGCAATATTTTCTGGCACGGCATTAAGGGGAAATCAATACATAGTAACACTTATGCAGAAAAAGTCTCACATAAAAAAAGCCATTCTTCATTATGGGGCTTCTACTGCAACGTGACTCATCTTCAGCCGGAGCCATGATGTCCTCATTTGTCTCTACCAGTGACTCTTGGTTGAACTCACTCATTTGGTCCACTCCATCATTTTCTGTCTCAATGCCAGTTAGGTTCACAACAAGGTTCCGCAACAGAATGGCTTCAATAAATCAGTAAGTTAAGTCACTTGCTTGTCTCAGGACCAAAGCTGATGAGAATATATCTTCATTTTCCTCCACTAAGGATCCATAGACCTCTGCTTATTTTCACACCAGACTCATCAATTTAAAATATACTACGCAACATTGTATATTAGCAATTGCAAAAGGCAGCCAGCAGGTTATTATTTTATTTAATACTCTCACTTAAAGTGGACCTATCATGCTATATTTGAATAATATATTGTAGGGCCATACCTATATAAGGTATATTTATACGTTTTCTTTTTCAAAATACCAAATTCATGCATTCATGCATTTTAGCCATGTCTCATTTCGCTCTATTTTGCTCTCCTCCACCCTGTCTTTGCATGCGCTGCAGCTGACCACGCCCCCCTGCAAAGGAGGGGGCCGAGTTACAAGCGTCGTGTTACCATGCTGTTACCATGCCACGGCAACCTCTCATTCCCCTGATAGGTCAGCTCCTCCGTCCTGATGTCAGAGAAATGTTCAAATCTGTATCAGTCTGTATCAGATCTGTTGCAGCCCCGTTTTTAGAGATTTGGGTATGGAGGAAAAGAGAGAGGGTTGTGTTTTCTGACACTTGGTGAGTTCCCTGGAACACCGGGGACACATATTCATGTATAAAAGACGTACAGAAGTGCATTTTGCATGATAGGTCCCCTTTAAAGCTGTCTTTTTTCCAGGGCCTACTTAGGGAAAACAAATGTCACAACCTCAAGACAATCACACACATTTGACATTTAAGAGTCTTTACGAACTGACGTTTACTAAGTAGTTAGCATTTAGTTAATTGTTTACCAGCTATCTTAAATTGCAAGCTGTCATTAAGACATATAGCCTTCACTCTGCTTTGTAGAGGTTTTAACTGAAAACAGTTACCTCCAAGTAAAGGAAAAGTTCCAGACCGTAAAACCCAAAACAATGAGACGAAGACATAAAAAGCTCTGTTTAGAGTTGAGAGGCAGATTTGGGTATATTTGGGTTTCTAATTGTATGTCACTTTCACATTCTCTTTTCGTTTGACCAGGGATAAATGGATATATTGTGTTAATTATAATGTTGTTCCTATTTGCATAGATTTGGTCATCAATTCCCATAGTAGAAGAAATTCTCTGCATTAAAGACAATGATAGAACAGAAAGTTGGTCCGTAAACTGTGATAGATGTTTCTTTAATTTTCAACTCAAACATTAGTTGATATGTTGAAAAATGTTTACAATGGTCAATTTCAGAAATAATTTAACATTGGCTTCCGTGTGACTGTAGTGAACACAATTATCATTCAACATACCATCATTATATTGTAACCCACTCAGGTTACCAACATGGCTGGACTGTAAAGTACTGCACCAAAGTACTCCAACGAGGAAGAAATATATACAGATGTAGCACTTCATTTCAGACGCCTACCCGTGCGGGTCCGTGATCTGCACGGGGTGGGCCCCTGCTGAAAAGGAAAACCCCCCGCAGGACTTGATACGCCCCCTTGATAAATCAATTTAATTATAATGAAACCAGCTGCAATGGATCATGGATCCACCAGGGGGAGCAGTGATTAAAAAGCTGCCACAGTGGAACTCATGTGAAATAAAAAATAAACAGCTGATAGATCTACAGTAGAGGTATCTGATATAGCGGATATTTGTTAAGATCCGTCACGGATAGGATCATATTCTGTGCTAATTAAGAGACATGTAATAATTTACAAAACATCACCATGTTTTTATTTAACAAAATAATGTTGTTTAATCCACGTTGGTGTAAGTACAAAACCATCGCTATGTTTTTTTGTCAGGAAATGCAGACCGGCTCATACAAACGATTTGTAATCATCATCCTCACGATCATTTAATGCAGGCATCCTCAAAGTCCGGACTCCGGTCCGGATCCGGACCGAACCACAACTGTCTCTGGACTCTGAGCAAATTATACTTTTCATATGTATTATCTGTATTATCTGTGTTATCTGCGAGACATCGCCACAACGCAACGAGTCAAAATTCTCCGCTATGCCCACTGCAAACAGCGCTCTGCATGTACGACTGTTCCACTGTCTGTGTGTGTCTGTCAACGCTTTGGTCCAATCACATTCAGCATCCCGTCAGCGTTTTTTTCCCCCACCAACAGTCTGCGAATCAGAGGCACAGTAGGGCGGGTCTTCGCGGAATGCGGGTAGGAAAAATGCGTGTGTGTTTAAAAAAAAAAAGTCAGAGCGAGAGTTCATCTAGTTGCATCTGTACTGTAGCTAGTAGCCTAGTTTCACCTACCGGGGTGGCAACTGCCACCCTAAAAATAGGCCTTGCCACCCCAGCTGCCACCCCAGTTGGCAGCTTTGTTTTGAAAGAAAAGTTGTGGCTCATCGGACATTTATGAGCGAAAGTCTCTAATGTCCGAGTGCAAGTGAATGCAGCACAAGACGCACGTCTTGTAACCCCTCCCCCAGCCCTGATTTCATTTGAACGGTACGGCGCAAAACAAGAAGCATTCGGACCCAACCAAGTACTGAAGGAATGAGGTATTTGCGGTCTACAATGACAGAGAAGAGACTGTCAAGTTTGGCTGTACTCAGCATTGAATCAAAACGCACTAAAGCTGTTGATCTTAATACTTTTGTGAGGCGTTTTGCTGAACAAGATGGTAATCGCCGTATTCAGCTGTAATAGACATGTCAACTTGATGCTCTGCTCACGGATGAGCATACAAAACAGTTAAGATGATGACCTTACGTGTGTAAATATATTTTTTTCTTTGTGGGGGTCTGCCCCCAAAAAACAGTGTTAAGTCCTGAGAAAGTAAAATAAGACGGTGTGTAAAACTACACTGCCCACTGCCCAGCCAAAAAAAAGTAACCACTTTGATTTAACTAGGCCAGTAGGTAAGGACATTCCACTGGATAATAACTGAAGTATAAAAGAAGACTGAAGTGATGGAGACCATGTTTGAAGGCAAACAAAAAGAGGAAATAACAGGTCAAATCAAGCAAATCCCCCTCTCAGATTCCACAGCAACCAGAAGAACATAAATACTGGCTGGTGATTTGATTAATCAGCTTTGTGATGGAATAAAAAATGCACAGTGCATTTCCTTAGCTGTGGATGAGTCCACTGACACCACTGACAATGCTCAGTTGTTGGTGTTTGTGAGTTTTTATGATGAGGCAAAGGGGGGAGTTTGTTGAAGATGTGTTGGGCCTGACGAAGCTCAGTGGACACACAAGGGGGCAAGACATTTATAAAGCAATAATGGGAATGCTGAATGAAAGACGGTGCAGCTGCCTTTATTCATAACTGTGCAGCTCTTACACTGCGACTCTGAGGGATCAAGCACAGACACAATAACAATGAAAACTGCTGCATACAGATTATTTTTGTTTTTGCAACCTCATGTTAAGAATCTTGTTGCAATTGTTTAAAAGTTTGAATGACCGTAATAAACGGACCTTTGTCTTATTGAAACAATTTTTTTGGACCTTTAAGATTTGTATTTGAGTACCCCTGATTTAATGTATCACATGTTCGCCGAATTGAAATGAATGCACTAATACATGTAGTTTAATCCACGTGAGTTACAAAAATAATCGGTTTGTTTTTATATCACATCCGACCGGAGGAAAATGCAGCACGGCTCTCACTACTGATAATCCAAATCCCACGGGCAAACAATAATATGTACAGTGTTGATAGTTTACTGTATTACTAGTGTCTAATATTACTGCTATAACAATCACACATTGAGTTGTTAAAATCAGACCGTTTTTTTTTTTTTAAACAGTCTGAATGAAACGGCAGCTCTCAGGTGATCAGCTGTGTGTTTACACACCTAATGGCCCATCAGCCATAGCTCTCTCTCCCACTGTTTCCACTCGGACTTCAATACAGCTACACCATTGTTTGGTTTCCATGGTAACGTGTCTCTTTAGTACAACTCTACCCTCTGCTCACTCCTTTCCTGTAAATTAAACTATACAGGTCCAGCCCACACATATGACAGCCTCAGCAGAGAGCTAAGCGCTGTCAGACCGGACCTAACCCTACATGTAACCCTGAAAAGTATTATCATCTGAAATTAATCATTATGTTATTAGTATTAAATACATATAAGTATTTTTACAACTTGTATTTAGAAATACTCTGTTGTAATTATTGATGCATAAATGTGTTCATCCATTCAATGTGGCATCTGCTATAATGGGGTTAATGTATGATATTACTTAATAATACAATACATTATATAATATATGATATGATAATTACATTTTAATTTTATCCATTTCTTATTTCATAGTTTCTCATTATTATTATTTTTATCGCTGATCTTATTTTTGATTTTATTAATCTGTGTGAATCTGTGCTGTCCTGTTTTTCACTCTCACCCCGTTGCTGTTTGAACTACTGAATTTCCCCACGGGGATTAATAAAGGTCCATCTTATCTTATCTTATCTTAAAGTGGACCTATCATGCTATATTTAAATGATATATTGTAGGGCCATACCTATATAAGGTATATTTATACGTTTCTGTTTTCAAAATACCAAACAGATCATGCATTTTAGCCATGCCTCATTTCGCTCTATGTGTTGTTTGCTGTCTACGGGTCTGATTCTGCTGACCACGCCCCCCTGCAGGAGAGGGGAGACGTGCTCTGATCAGCTGCTGGGGGGAGAAAAAGAGATCTCCGTCCTCCGTGTTTTATTATATAGAGTCGTTATTCATTTGTTTTAAAGCTCAATAAATAACAAAGACCTTTGACCGGCACTTTTCAAATTTTGTCCGGAAGATTTAAACTTTAACGGACATCTTGACCGGCGAAAGAAAACCTAACTGAAACTCTGCTGCACGGTCCCCTCGTTCCTTGGAAGAGGCGGAGAGGTGGGTGTTTGTCATCTGCTGGTGGACTAACCGGAGAGAATTACAGTGCTTACCTCGACGGGGAGGGATTGCATTGAATTAAAGCAGCGGGAGAAAACGTTGGCCCAATAGCTGTAGCGCCACTTCTGTGACGACATAGAAGTGTTCAAATCTGGATCAGTCTGTATCAGATCCGTTGCAGCCCCTTTTTTAGAGATTTGGGTATGGAGGAAAATAGAGAGGGTTGTGTTTTCTGACATTTGGTGAGTTCCCTGGAACACCGGGGACACATATTCATGTATAAAAGATGTACAAAAGTGCATTTTGCATGATAGGTCCTTTTTAATGTATAAGTTGATATACTTCGATCTACTGTACTATGTAAAAACACCACAACAATATTACAAAAAAATATACTGCATAAAGCAAACTATTGTAAAGGTAAAAGTATGAGCATAAAAAATTGTAAAAAGTGTAAACATTTACATTATTATGATTATTTAATATATAAAGACTATATATTATTGAATTACAATTAAGATAATAAGATTAGATATACTTTATTTGATCTAAAATATTTATGTTTTTTCATTATAGCAGCCTGTGAAAACCATAACATAAGTGATTAAATGCTACAGTATTCAGCAACACAACTGCAGAGCTGCAACATTGCAAACAGACTAAGTTCTACAACACCAAGTTGTCTGTGTGTATTTGTGAATGAAGCGCCATCTCATGGTTAAATCCTGTAATTGAACAAATGGGGAAATTTGGCAACGCCCTCTAGCAATTTGGCAACGCCCCCAGCCACTGGGATCCGCTGGGTTTTTGGTTGGGACACACCCATTGGAGTCCTATCTGGAGTGCTACATCTGTACAGTATAAAACAAACACATGATGTTGTCTCAATGTCTGAGTGAATGTCTCATTTCATGCTGTTTATTTTACTCTCAAATATTACCGTAATTTTCGCACTATAAAGCGCACCTGAATATAAGCCGCAGCAGCTAAATTGAATGATGTGTACATATATAAGCCGCACTGGACTATAAGCCGCAGGTGTTTTAATGTTTAATTACCATATCTAAGGGTTCGTGCACAGAGGGGATTGTCGGGAAAGAGATGGCTGTTTGAGGAAGCTCTCATTTATTAACATTTCAACAAACAAGTTGCATATTTGCATAACGTATTCAAGTGTTACCATTTAGTGCAATAGTAGCTACAGAACATGTACTGTGCTGTGTAAACTGTACGTTTCAGACACACAAACTTTTCAACTTTCAAACTTAGGAGAGGTTACGTCTTCTTTGTGTTATAAGATAGGACTGGCAGGGTCAGTCAAACCTGGTCGTTATCCCGCGGAGCTCCTGTCCCGGTCCCTTGCGCTCTCTCGGCCCGGTGTCTACAGGGCTAGCCTGAGGATCCCCCGCTAGCATCCCCCGCTAGCAACAGGCCTTCAAAACAATGTTAGAGGCGCTCCTGAAACAGCGTCAAAACGGGTATATTTCCCGGGCTTTAATATACGCTTTGTTTCACTCGTTTGTTGTTTTGCTCCTCCGTGTTTTCAGAGCAAGTCGTCGGAGCTGTAAAAATCCATAGATTAGCCGCACCGTTATATAAACCGCAGGGTCGAAAAATGGGAAAAAAGTCGCGGCTTATAGTCCGAAAATTACGGTAAATTATCTCTTTTTGTATGCTACAAATAGATTCCACCAGTAACCACATCTGACACCAGCTATTAAATTAAAAAATAAGATTGAGAGCGTCTCAAATTGCCTACATGGATATTCAGAAAAGTGTATTTTTATTACAAATTGGGAATAAAAGCATTGGTCCTTTACATAGGAGCGGCTATTAACAAAGCACAGAATGCCCTTATCTTTTACACTGGTGACAGTTCTCCTATTTCATGCTACCACTGTCTCAGATAATGAAAAACTACAAAATAGGTTACCATAGCTATGCGGATGACACCGACATTTACATAACCATTTCACCAGGAGACTATGCTCCAATTCAAACACTGAGTAAGTGCATTGAACAAATCAATGACTGGATGTGTCAGAACTTTTTCCAATTAAATAAAAGATAAAACTGAGGTAATGGTTTTTGGAGCCAAGGTAGAACGTATAAAAGTTAGTGCTGAGCTTCAGTCTGCAATGTTCAAAACAACAGATAAAGCCATAAATCGAGGTGTAGTCATGGACTCTGACCTGAGTTTCAACAGTCACATTCAAACAGTTACTAAATCAGCCTACTATCACCTAAAGAACATATCTAGGATTAAAGGACTAATGTCACAGCAGGATTTGGAAAAACTTGTCCATGCTTTTATCTTCAGTAGACTCGACTACTGTAATGGTGTCTTCACAGGTCTCACTAAAAAATCCATTAGAAAGCTGCAGCTGATTCAGAACGCCGCTGCTCGAGTCCTCACTAACACTAAGAAAGAGGATCACATCACTCCTGTTCTGAAGTCCTTACACTGGCTTCCTGTGTGTCAAATAATTGATTTCAAAATACTGCTGCTGGTTTATAAAGCATTGAACGGTTTAGGCCCAAAATACATTTCTGACCTACTGCTAAATTATGAACCATCCAGAACTCTCAGGTCTTCAGGGACTGGTCAGCTTTCTGTCCCCAGAGTCAGAACTAAACATGGTACAGCAGTGTTCAGTTATTATGCTCCAAATATCTGGAACAAACTCCCAGAAAACTGCAGGTCTGCTGCAACTCTTACTACTTTTAAATCCAGGCTGAAGACTTTTTGCCGCTGCTTTTAATTGATATATTCATATCTTAAACTGCACTGTAACTTTTATTAGATTTGCTTTTTATCTTTGCTTTTAAATGAGTGTTTTTAAATGTCATTTTATATCATTGCTTTTAAATGAGTGTTTCTAGATATCATTTTATAATATGTTACCACTTTACAATAAGACTACCCTTATAAAGGATTCATAAAGGGCTTATAATTAGGTTATTAATTAGGTTGTAAACACTTTATTAATCATTAAGAACCATTTATAAACCAGTTCTAACATAGTTTTCATACATCAACACAGGCTCACTATTTGGCAAGATGACTAAGCCTTATATTGGCTACGTAGCTTACTTCGTCTTCTTCATCAGCCAACCTCCTTGGTATATGTTGTTCACTGAGTTGATTCCCCCCCTTCTATCTTGATGTTTCTTGGCATCTCTTTATGACCATTTATTTACGAGTTACTAACATTTATAGTTGCCGAAAGGGAGCCTTATTGTAAAGTGTAAAACACATTCCCATTTATTAATGAGTTACTACCATTTATAATAAGGCTTAGCAGTACAGATAAATGTGGGCTCACTATTTGGCAAGCAACCGGTCACAGTTGCCCTGTTTATCTCATGTCTTATAAAAGCTTATTAAGGATTTATAAAGTGTTCACAACCTAATTAATAAATGAATTACAAACTATTCGTAAACCTTTTATATGTATAAGGGTAGTCTTATTGTAAAGTGGTACCTATGTTTCTTAATGCTCTTAATGTCTTTCCTTTTTGTAAAGCACTTTGAATTGCCTTGTGTTGAAAGGTGCTATATAAATAAACTTGCCTTGCCTAGGAATTTTTTCGGCAGATTTAGAAACCCTATCTACTTCTGTTTCATATGTTTTCATTATTTATTTTGGAAAAGAGCGCACGTGCATGAGAAGTAGCTATTACGATTAATTCTGGTGTCGCTGTGAGTGACTGCTTGTTTTAGCAGCTCTTTTCCTGAATTTCCCCACAGGGATAAATAAACTCCATCTTATCCTATCTTATCTCATTAATAGATGCCTTACCTCTAATTCATCCATCTGTAAACAATCGCACTAGTAATATCAATCATTATTATTTAACCTGAAACACGATAACCCAAGATATTTATAGCACTCATATTGAAACCGATTTTACAAAGTGCTCAGACATACAGGATCAAATCAAAATGTCATTACAAATGAAATGATGTCTTGTAGGGATGCTCCGATCAATCGGCTGCCGATCGTTATCGGCCGATATTCACTCTCTGCCGATCGATCGGTGCTCTCTATAAAGGCCGATCAGGAGAGCCGATCACATGACGTAAAATACATGACACTTTTCTCTGTGCGCGGCAAAACAAGCTCGCCAAAATGGCTTCACCAGTCTGGCAGTATTTTAAGGTGTCCGAAAATGACAATAAAATAGCGGTGCAACGTGTGTGTGAAGCAGAAATCCTGCAGCTCCACCCGCTGTGACGGACCGGTGAGCGGAGCAAAACACACACTAAGAGTTAGACCTAACACACTTAGCTATTTTATCTACCTCTGGAACAAGCTAAACTAGTTATAAATATATTTAGTCTTCACTGTCGGGTCGCTCATTACTGGATCAGTGAGCTGCATGAGATACTGACAGGCTGTCAGGAGAGAGAGAGAGGGGGAGAGAGGAAAAGAGAGCGCTTCCGCTCATTTCTCCCGTGTTATTATCCAAAGTTAATGTAAACTTGAATAATGTACTTCATTTGAATGTAACAATTATGTTGGTTGTTGTTTGTGGAAGCGCCAGTGAATGAGCCCCATTAACTGAGTTTTAAACATCACTTTAAATGGAAGATCCCGATAGCCCCCACCCACTCGGCCGATACTGATTCCGGCGATCGGCCCCAAAATTGGCGATCGGAGCATCCCTAATGTCTTGGATGTAAATAGTAAAACAATGCATGGCAGTCTTATTACATAAAATCAAGTTTATAAATGAGTCTCCAATTTATAGTTCATTCTTTTGGCTGAGAAATAATAACACAATCAATGATGTTGGCAAATAACCTTAGCAAAGAGTGTTATACCGTATACTTCATATACATGTTCATTCACCACAGCTATCTCTATAGAAAACAGTGATACCAAACGTTTTTCCAGATATATGTTTATTTTTGTGTACCCATGGTTAATACATCTGGGCTTTGGATTGGAATAATGTAGAATATTGTTGAAAATAAAGGTGAAATATACATGGTTACTGCTCTGTTGCTTATATTTATACATCACCATCTTGTTTTGAAACACCGTTAATTTGATTTGATTTGGAAAACAACGAAGAAAAAGGTTTGTTGGGAATTTAGTGAACTCAATTAGTTTTCATCTCGAGGTTTACAAAATCCCACGTTTGTAATGTAATTTGTCTTCTGTCGTTTTCGTTTCTCTTTCAGATGCACGTAATTTGTAATATGGGCTGAGTTCATTACACTGCATTTTTTTTTGTTAATTTTGTTGGATGATGACATGTAACATTTAACAGCCATCTGGCGCTGTACAGATGTAATTATTCATGTTCTTAAAGTTCAAGGAACTTTTGCTTAACTTGCCACTTTTTAAGTCTATTTCTGTTTTCCTCATGGTGACCTCCTTGACTATGTGACTGGATAAACTCAGAACTTTCAAAAATACCCAACCAACGCACCCCGCACCCCATTTCACATTTTAATTAACTGACTCAATGAAGGTATTCCTCCT
The DNA here is from genome assembly GCF_902827165.1 of Trematomus bernacchii. Classification (NCBI taxonomy): domain Eukaryota; kingdom Metazoa; phylum Chordata; class Actinopteri; order Perciformes; family Nototheniidae; genus Trematomus; species Trematomus bernacchii. The sequence goes on along the minus strand of NW_022987689.1, from coordinate 10,015,430 downwards.
GAGGGGGGATTTTGGGGGTGTGGTACAGTAAATTGAGGTGAGCCAAAAAAAGAAGCAGGAGGAAGAAAGAAAAAATGATCCGCCAGCATAAAGTAGTTTGGGTGTTGGGGTTGTCAGGTGGAAGCTTGGTCTTAATCATTGATCCCAAGCAGCCACCAGAATGAGAACAAAGGGCACTAAAATATTCATTAAAAGCTGCTCTGAGTTGCTTGTGAGAGAGAGGAATAGAGAGGAGGAGACAGTGTTAGGAGTAATGAGAGGAGGTTAGCTTTTAACATCTCATTACTGGAGTCCACTGGCTCCCACTGGGACAAGAAGATGGAGACCCTGTCACTGAGCTATGTAACATGAATCCTCATCACAACCTGCCCAGTGCTCCTCGACAAGTCACAGGGATAGGATCCCCATCCTATGTCATGTTGGTTTGTAACCAAAAACATCTCCACCAGTCTGCTGCCAATGGCAAAGACACGACTGGATTTTGACCAAGTAAAAAGTCAGGTAAAAAAAAAAGCCTTGTGTTTTTAAAGTAGGAAACAACAATTGAGTGAGTGTATGAAGCCGGAGGGTAAGACTCATGCAAAGAAAAGGCGGGTAGTGCTTCCCTGTCTTAAAAAAACAAAAACTTGAGAGGCATTTCAGGGCTGCTGAGCTTAAAAGATGAACTAAGGGAGCCATGCTGTGTGGAGAGAATCAACCCGACTCTTTAAGTGTGTGTGTGTGTGTGTGTGTGTGTGTGTGTGTGTGTGTGTGTGTGTGTGTGTGTGTGTGTGTGTGTGTGTGTGTGTGTGTGTGTGTGTGTGTGTGTGTGTGTGTGTGTGTGTGTGTGTGTGTGTGTGTGTGTGTGTGTGTGTGTGTGTGTGTGTGTGTGTGTGTGTGTGTGTGTGTGTGTGTGTGTGTGCTGTCCAGCAGACGTATAGACTGAACACCGACTGCAAAACATGTGTGTATGTATTTTAGTTAGCGTCTATTTTGGTTATTTTGTTGTTTGTGCTTGTGTGTCTACTGGACTGCTTATACCACTTACTGTTTATTTCCAACAGGAGATCCATCCCCCACCATACAGGTATTTATTTCCCAAACAAATGAACTATTAGCACTTTTCACCAGCAGGGATTGTTTCCAATTACAAAGTCTGAGGGATTGGGCAAAAGAGAACAAAGAAACAAAACTATAAGTGTATTTGTTTAGTTGTAGTTTAGTTTAGCTGTGTGTAGATCAGTGGATTTTCAAGAAGCAAAGATGAAGGTTTGCATTTTGAGGGGGAAAAGAAAAACAAACCTCCACAGATGATTACACAATATTCAAATGTGACTTTTCCTCGCCACTGACTCATGCAAACAGATGCTTTGCGCCTCTCCAGAGCAGTGGGGTAGGGACATTTGAAGAAGTGCCAGTGCCAACATCACATAGAAATGTCCTTACTACCCCTCCCCTTGTTTCTTTCTCTCTCTTTTGCTTTCTTGCTTTAACTCAAGGGCAAACCGTACATCTAAAACAAGGATGTGGGAGGACTTTCACTTGCATGTAGTAACCAGTGACTAGGGCCCCATTTACACGAGGATGAAACAGGTACATTTGCGTTTACGCACCGAATTCGTTTTCAAAAAAGTCTTCCGTTCACACGCATTCGGCTCAATTAACGTGTCCGTTCACACGAGACCGCTCGACCCGCTGGAAACGCTGTAGTACATATGCCGGGCCTGTAAGTGGCGCTGCTGCCGCCACAAAATACACCAAAAGCAGTGAAGAAGACCCCCGGAGCATGGTTGCCATGGTTGCCCTTCTGTTTATTCTCCGCGGTGGACGGCGTGTGCTCCTGCTGTAAATCTCTCCGGTAGTCCACCAGCAGATGAAAAACACCCACCTCTCCGCCTCTTCCAAGGGACGAGGGGACCATGCGGCAGAGTTTCCGTTAACATTGTTTTTCGCCGGTCAACATGTCCGTTAAAGTTTAAATCTTCCGGACAAAATTTGAAAAGTGCCGGTCAGAGGTCTTCTTTGTTATTTATTGAGCTTTAAAACAAATTGATAACAACTCTATATAATAATATAAGAATAATACACGGAGCCTCTCTTTTCCTCCCTCTCTTCTGACAGCCCAGCAGCTGATCTCTGAGCAGGAGAGGTGGGGAGAAGGAGACATGGGGAGAGGGAGGCGGGGCTATTTCATCGTTATCAGAAAATGATCGTATTGGGCGTACACACGGAGCCGTTTGCCCCCCCAGAGCGTTCCGTTTGCAGATCTATCCACCTTGGGACCCGTTATCGTTTGCGGGGTCAGTGTGAACGAACGGGCTATACGCGAGAGAAAAGTAGCAGACACAACCCGTTTTGTCCTCGTGTAAACGGCACCTAAGTCAATGGCTGTTGAAAGCTGCATATCACAACTTTGCACTTCTGTAAAGTGGCTTTGAGAAATAACTCAAGTTTCAAAGTTTGAAAGCTTGTCTGACTGGAGGTCATTTACACAGTGTCGGTTAACTGCACACTCCTTGGTCATCCTCTGAGTTACTGTCTTTTGCAGGAAGTGAAAAAGGGAGTGGGAGTGATAAAGAGAAGCCGTCGCTGACTCCAGTATTTAAGAAAGCCTGCTCAAGCCTCTGAGATTTTCTCAAAAGTAAAATGACTTCCTTAGACAGTATATCTACTATACGGCAGTTAAAATAGGGAAAGAAGATTGTTCCCTCAGGGTGAGCCTTTTTTTATATTTAAAGAGTTCTCGGGCAATTTAGTTGATGGCTCTAGCAAAAGACAGATTTTTATTTTTATTTAAAGAAAGGTCAAAGTCGATGTAGAGAAAGTCCACATGTCTTGACTTTTAGTGCCATAGTAAAAAAAAAAAGAGATCCTACATTTCCCATAATTAAGGCCGTGTTTTGAAAGCTGCTGCCATTTCAGATTCCAATTCCCACTTTGCGAAATACGCAGATTTCCTCTGGTGATATTCAATCTCTTATTAAACTCAATGCACTGCGGCATCAGATGAATAGCTGTAGCTAATAAACATGTATTATGTGAGAAACTTGGAAGTTGTCTATTCTATGGGCTTCCCCAAACATAATATTTATACTTGACAAAAATTGTGAGGGAGAACACAAACCTTTCTGAAACACAACTGGACAATGATGAGTGTTCTTGTAGTCCAACAAAACCAATAGTTATTTCGAGTCACCCCAACTAAAATGATCTCTCTTGCATTGCATCAATCACGGAAGACTGAATTTCAAATGTTGGACTTGAAAGGCTGCCAAAACTCAACCCTACCCATAATGCAACCCAATAGACTTGCCTGGTAATGCTTATATATGTCAAGCTTGGAGTTTAGGATTTTCAAGACATTTTTATGAAAAATGTTCCACAAGATAAAAAAAACTGTTTTCACAATCGAGTAGTATTCCGTATGACTTGAAATTATTTGGTACAATTGAAAGTACTTAAACTGTTTTCCATTGAAGTACTTTCCAATGCTATTGCAGCATATTACAAGGCCCTCATTTTTTAAAGACAGCATCATACATGGATACAGACGGACAGCACAGTTCTTGATGTGCAGCATTACATTTGACATGTGTCTCCTTGGGGACGGATTTAGCACCATGTACCAGACATTTACAAATGTATTTGTACTAATGTATGTAACAAGCACCAACTACAGTTTAATTTGCTTTTTAGTTTTGAAATAACTTCAGATTGACACCTTCACTGACTTTGAGAGCCCTGACGGATCTTTGGAATTCAATTGCGATGCTCCCTTCCCGTACATTTGGTTCATTTTACATTCAAACGTTCATCTGGTCTAATTACATTTAATTTCAGCACACTGGCTCCTGGTCAGTTTCTAATTAATTTGCTGCCATCTCTTATAATTAGGCTTTGCATTAACCATGCCTCCCAACAGACTCTCTCTTCCTCTTCCACCACCTCATCTGCACAGGAAGTAGTTAGTGCTGTTCAGAGTCCGCCTCAGACCCCGCTCTCAATTCACAGGCAGTTTCAAATGAGATCAGAACATTTGAGATTTAGATTCTTGATGATATTAACTTTACTGCCTCGCCCGCCCATCCTTCTCTACCACCACAGCAGTGGATCTCTAAGTGGCAGAGTTTCCTCCGGGCAGCGGAATCCATGCACAGTCCAAATTAAATTCCTGGACTGCAGATTACTTTGCTGACCTTTTGACTTCCTGAGTTCAGCGGAAATTATTGCAGCAGCCGGACAGTGATAATTAAGCACCTTCAAAGTGCTCTGCCATCCACATAAAATCATGAAAGGGATACAGCATCTCTTTGGACCTGGCAAGTATACATTTACCTCTCAAAAAGGTTATGTATTTATTTGAGTTGTTTCTCCTAAGAGTATTTGCCTTAGATCAGGGTGAATGTATTGTGTTTTGAAGACAACCCATGAAAACAGCAGGCATTACTATCCCTCATCTTCTTTCTTTTGGAAGGAATTGACATAGATTCTCCTTTCATCATAATGAAATGACCTTTTAAATATACTGATTCAATCTGATATGCTTTTAAAGCCTGCAGAGACACATCCACCTGATTATGTATGCACTACTACTGCTTTCATTTCACCATTGTGTGCTTTTGAACTGTATCAACCTGAGAGTGTTATGCTGCGTTCACACCGGACGCGATGCGACTATTCGCTTCGCTCTAATCGCTCCTATCGCATCGCTCTAAACGCTGGAGTTTCACCGCGGCTGCCAGCTGTGTTTACTCGCATCATTCAAACAAGACGCGCTGGCTCGGGAGCTACAACTACAACAAATGAACATATTTTACCGTGATTAAATTGTAATACACATTTCTAAATGATGCCGAAGTAACAACATACTGATACCGGTTAGTAACAACCATGAATTAATGCTTTGACAAGTCTGCAGACAAGACGGCAGGCAAAACACCTTTTAAAATGCTTGTTTTCTGAATGAAGATCGGGTCGACCAGGCGAAGCTAACGTTGTATATGCTCATTCCACACTCATAACAACGGCCTACAGACATAAATAAACCAGCGACTGTATTCACCATGACACAGACAGTCTGTGGTTTGTACTTGTTTTTTTTTGTCCAGTTTCTGAACAGATATGAGGAGCTGTGAGCTCTGTGTGCTAACTGCTAACAGCTAACGGCTGATGTTGTGTGGTTGACGGCGGCTGAGATCCTCACCGCTGATTGGCTTCCGCGAGAACGCGTCACGTGAATTTGACGCTCGAGTTGAAAAAATTGAACTCTCGCGTTTAATGCGGCACCGTTCAATCGCCTCAATCGCGTGATTCGCGCCGCGTCCACCGCTTCATGCGCGCCGTCGGAGCGAATTCGCGTCTGTCCGTGTCTCTGCATTGACTTTACATGTAATCGCGCCGCCCCCAAACATCGCATCGCGTCCGGTGTGAACGCAGCATTAAAGGCTGAGAGGCATATCGCTTAGGAAACTAACACCCCTGTCAACAATAACAGAAGTGCTGTATTGGGGGGGGTGGACACAACTCAATGCGCCACGACTGTCTGAATAGAAGTACATTTCAATATGAGACAGCAGGCGTCCCAGTAGAAGACATTTGACTGAATGCCTTGCACTAGCTTTCAATGAATATAGGATAAATACAAAGGAAGTGATATGTCATGTGAGTGGATCAGCAGACGTGACTAAAGCCATTCAGGCAATTAAATCTCAGTTTGCCGAACAAAGCCATCAATGGTATTAAAATATTCTGTGCGTCTTTGTTAATAAAAAATGGGTTATAATGTTTCGCTAAGTTTCCCGGGAATATATCACTTGTTTGACAAGAAAGCCACGGGAGCCAAGTGAGATTTTAAACACAGCTGCATATCATTAATCACCAAAGTGTTTTTATTTGTCTATATTATTCGTTCACATCTGTTAGATTATGTCGGTGTAGAACGACAATTCTCCTTCAGAGAAAAAAAAATGCATTATTTAAAAATATGTCTGTGTGGTTTTATTGAACATGATGGTCTTTATACTGCTGACCTGAGGTTATTACTGTGTGCAGTGGCAATAAAGTTGTTTTTGTGGTTTGCGGCATAGTTGCATTGATGTTGGATGTTTAGTTGTATTGATATGGTGGTCTTATAAACCCCATGCTCCACCTGGTAAATGCACCATTGCACTTTGATTCGGGGAGGGATGTCTGTGTGTATGTGATAAAGCCAGTTTTGAAATACAGTTTGGAAAGATTTTGTCCTATTCATTCTTGTATTTTATACCTCTATTATTCTATATTAGCTTTTTTTATTTTGTCTGTCTTCAATATGCTATTACATTTATTTTATTTTTGTAAAGCACCTTGAATTGCCTTGTGTTGAAAGGTGCTATATATACAAATATATAATGTATGTGCTATAACAATATGAAAAACTTGCCTTTCCTCTCTTTTCCAGGAAAGGGAAGTTTACTTTTTTGGATAGCATATTAGATAGCCTAACACAATCTGAATTGTCCGTATTTAACATAGAATATCCTCTTTTTTTTGTATTACTTCAAGTCATGTTAGGGATCATATCTAAGGAGTTCTGTTATGATACTGTTTACACTTTGTATTAAAATACAATCTTAATTTTGATTCTTTGGATATTGACATCTGATCAATTGCCTTTCATCAGGATGGGTGAGGAAAATGGATGCATGGGAAAATAAATGCACTTTATCCTAAAATCTACATTTACTTATAATAAGCCTCCTTACCACTGTAGGGGGCAGTAGTGACAATAATTGCTTTAGTTTTGGAGCTGCTCACTGAAACTCCACAAAAAATGATTCAATAGCCTCCTACGCACACAACCCACTGTCACAACAATCCCACTCTAAGTTCATAGATGGTTACAATCTCAGCCTGCAAACAGATAAAATAGTACCAAGCATTACTGCAGGAAGGCAATAGCAAGGACATTTCAAATGAAATGTTAAACTAATATTTTTTGAAGGACATTTTCTTTTTTAGGAAAGTTAACTCAATGCTTTGAGAATTTAAGACCTTTAGATATACTACTGAATCAGAAATATTGTTATCATGGTCAGATCTCAATAGCAGGATTTTCAGGTGGACTGGTGAACAATCCGTCAAGGAAAGCAGGGCTGCTTTATGAGCTTTTTTTTTGTATTCCTAGCCAAGGGAGATTGTTCTCTGTTGTTGGCAGTCTTGCCTGAGAAAGCAGGACGAGGAGTAGCTGTCTTCCTATGGATATGGTCACAGAAAGCATCTGGCTGAGGTCCAATCACAATAAAGCCAGGAAACCCATCTGATAGCATTGTATCATATTCATATTGGAAAAATACCATTGTATTGTTCTCTGTGATACACCTTCAGATCACATGTAAATACCCACATAACTAGGGATGCATTGATTCCAATATTAACCAATATTGACTCGGATAGATGGTTTGGCCGACAATGAGGACAATCTATTTAAAATGATTTGTTTATAAACGACGTACATACTAGAGATTTCATCTGTGATTAACCTTTCATAAGCGTGCTGCAATAAAACTGTTTACATTTGAGTTGTTTTTTAACTAAAGCCTTAGAATCAAAAGTGATCCCTGTCTCTTCCATACAGTGGGGCAAAAAGTGTATTAATTGAACACCCTTACCAGATCAATACTCTGTACCATAGATACCCAAACTCTAACTATTCTCAAAAAGCCAGACCGTCCCTACTCACAAGTGTTACTTTCAATCAATATCCAGCTTTACCTTTTGACACATGCAATACACCTTTTCAAAGACATCTGCCACTTGAGACTGTTTTAAACAGAGCACTTTAAAGAACGATGACAGAAAAAGTTCCATCATCACCACTGTAGAAGCCCAAACCCTGCCAAGCGGGGGCCCCTGCTGAGATACAAATGGCAGAGCGGTGTCCCACATGCTCCGCTTCACTAACAGCTTGTGTGTTTACCTGAACGTGGCCTTGAGGATCTGTCCAGACGTGCTCTCTTTGGAGTGGTTGTTGTATCCGTAGAAAAGGTCTCCGAACACAGTCTGGTTAGCGGGGATGTCCACTGCCTCGGCGCAGTCTATTCCCTCGGTGCAGGCCTCCGACAGCGGCAGACATGACCTCCCATCTGGACCACGCTTGTAGTCCTCGATGCACCTAAAGGAAAAGTGGTTTACGTTTTAACTGGATTATACATTTACTTCTGTACATGTGCAGGAGAGGACAAAGCTGCTCATGCTATGACTCCGGTTTGCAGAGAGGGCAAAGGTACACACATCATTTACTCAAGTAGAAGTACAGATACTCGTGTTTAAAAATACTCTGGTAAAAGTAGAAGTGCTGACAAAACTTCTTGACTCAAGTAAAAGTAAAGAAGTATGGGCTTCGAAATGTACTAAGTAAAAAGTACCCATAACTAGCAGCTGTTTTAAAGAGTACCTGACCTCACTTTATATTAATAGAACAATAATGTCATTGTTAGCTAATGAATGTTTCCATGCTGAACAACGGCAAAATGAAAAGGTTTTCATTGGTCCCTCTTGTTTAGAGAAGACCAGGAAATGATGGATACACGGATCGTGTTCAAATCAATAGGCACGCAATGACTCCAAATGATAATGATCACAGCACCAAACACAGATTAAAACTAAAGTAACGAGCCTGTTTTGAAAATGTAAGAAGTAAAAGTACAGGTAATTGTGTTAAAAATGTAAGAAGTAAAATTAAAGAGTTGTCAGAAAAGTAGTGGAGTAAAGTACTGATACCAGAAAAATGCACTTAAGTACAGTAACAAAGTATTTGTACTCCACTACTTCCCACCTCTGCCGGTTTGTACCAAGGTCTTTGGTTTGGTCTTGTAATGTAATGTTACGTTAGCTCAGCAGATCATTAGAGGTTATCAGTCTGATATGGAAACATTGTCAAACTAATAAGCTTGTTATTACTATAAATGGCCAGTTACGCCCCTTTCTAAAGTCATGATTACAATTCAATACCACTTATATTATATCTTAGTAAATTTGGGCTGAATGGATTTCTTTTAGAAAACTAATCAATTCTTATGTAGAAAGGTGAAAAAAAAAAAAAAATCTGCGGGAGCTCAACAAGAAGCAGCTGCATTTTCATTTCATAATACTCAGGTAGAGAAAAAGGAACATTTTTAATAATGCTTGGCTCCAACCATTACGAGCTTGATTTAGAGGAAATAATTACATGCAATTTTAATTACAACCCCACTATTTGATGAGACTTTAAAGTGTCAAGTTTCCTCAAAGCCTTAGCATTAAAGTTGGGCTACAGTGGTTTTTTGACCAAGTGTATGTTTAAGTAAAAAAAGGAACCTTGCACGACCTCAACAACAAATTGCAACATTTTTTTTATTTTTTTTTTATTAATAACGCTTGCCTCTATCATATAACTTTTTTTTGTGTAGACAAATTAAAATTACAACCGCAATATCGATTACAATAATTGAATGTTGCAATGTATTGCCTTCAAAGCCTTAGCATTATCCTAATGTAATGAACATGGATAATGAGATTATACTGTACTGCAACACCCAAGTGGTACGGTAAGGCACTTTTAGTTGCTAATACTGTATGAACACATTTACAAGTAGACTGTTGGCAGACATGAATATTGATTCAAACCTTGCGATTGAATATTTTTGAAGTTATATTCTGCAGCATTTCCACTGTGTTGAAAACATGAACGTTTCAGTCAACAGTGTAGAATCAGCCAAATCAATTCTAGTAAAGTGGCACAAAATCCCCCATCTGAAAAAGGAGAGAAACACTGAGAAGCGTCTTAAGCTCTTTCATATTGATGATGTTTTGACATGTCGGTGTACAATATACCCTGTGAAATGAATCAAAAGCAGACAAAGTAGGGGGAGAGAACTGGGGAAGGGGGGGTTAAAGAGAGAAAGATAATATTTCAGGGATTTAAACTGAGAGAAGCTCTACTGGATGCCAAATGTCTCAAAAATAATACCAGTCTCCAGTGGGACTGGTCGAGGATTAGCCACATCTGCACAGTGGATAGTGACAACAACATGCTGTTGTTAGGAATAAAATAGAACAGCAGTGTGTATGTATACTGTGCCTGCAACATCATGTGTAATGTAAAGATGACAACAGAAACAACAGCTTGTAGTGTTCAACTACAAATCAGCTGCTTCCAGGATCTGGTGCTACTTTGTCACATCTCTTTAGAACTCAAAGAAACTAGAACTAGAAGGCCTCCACAGCTAAAGTTAAATATGTTGTTTAAAATACAACTTTAGCTTGTTAGAGCAGAACATATGAACAACTCTAACCTTGGACCACCTGTAGAGTTAATATGTACACGCCATGCAGGTATTTTTTTGTTATTCTGGCTGATTAGAACTCTGACGTTTTTTCAAAATCATGGAATTCATGTGAGATTAATGATCAAATGATCTCAGGTGCAATATCATAAGTGGTGAGGAAGATGTTATTCATTCTATACATGTCCACACAGTCTTGAAAGGAGGTCTCATTAGTGTATTAAGTGAAACCCCTGAGGGGCTTTAGCATGGCTGTGAACTGGCTTTAGATTAAATGATGCAGGTCTCCATATAACGCATCACAACATGAGCTGATGCCATGTTTCCACTGCACCCTACCATCTGCTCGTCTCACTTTTGACAACCATACATTTTATATATTCCATTGCAGATCGTACCCCCTTATTGTGGTATGATGCACTTGTAGCAATGCAATATGTAACTGTGATGACATCATCTTTAACAGGACCCTCTATGAAGCATTTCATCTGCAACAAAACAGAGGAATGTCTGCACTTTGTCCATTGTACACACAAGTGTTTGAGGCTTCCAAATGTAGTTAATACAAAAATGTGATTGCTGTAAACCATAGCTTGGCTTTTTGAAAAAGGCAGGTTTGTGCAGGTTTTGTGTTGTGCTAGCAACAGTTCTCTCCATCCAGTCAGTGGTCTTTATTGACTTAAAGGTCGCTTATAATGCAAAATCCACTTGTTCATGGCTTTTATACATAAACATGTGTCCCCTCTGTGTAAATAGATTCTGGAAGTTTCAGGAAAATATATTTGCTCACTTGTTGTCCTGATCCATAAAAACCTGTCTGAAAATGAGCTGATCAGATTTTGGCCACTTTATGATGTCATAACGATTTTTTGGCTTGTGTAACCATTAGCCAATCACCAACCAAGGTAACACCCCCCACTTTATCACCTGAGGCTGCCTTTACACGGGAACGTTTGCGTTTACGCACAGTATGCGTTTTCAAAAAAGTCTTCCGTTCACACGCATTCGATTAATTTAACGTGTCTGTTCACACGAGACCGCTTGACCCACTGGAAACACTGTAGTACATATGCCAGGCCTGTAAGTGGCGCTGCTGCCGCCACAAAATACACCAAAAGCAGCGAAGAAGACCCCGGAGCATGGTTGCCATGGTTGCCCTTCTGTTTATGCCCCGCGGTGGATTTAGCAACATGTAGTAGTTCATGTAATTCTCCATGTCCACTTGTTGCTGATGGTTGTGGTAGAGGAGCTGTAGATTTTGCACTAACATCTGTAGCATGGTCCGTAGCAGTAGCACTAGCAGTAGGTACTGACAGTAGCTACTGACCATGCTACAGCAGTGAGCAGCAGAGGTGGGGAGAGGCGGGGCTATGGCTTCATCTATCGGGAAATGATCGTATAGAGGCGATTACACGGAGCCGTTTGACCCCCCAGAGCGTTCCGTTTGCAGATCTATCCACCTTGGGACCCGTTATCGTTTGCGGGGTCCGTTTCTATCGTTTTGTTACGGCCTCGTGTAAATAAAAGGGCTATACGCAAGAGAAACTATGCGGATACAACCCGTTTCGTTCCCGTGTAAATGGGGTCTAAATCTCTTCCTAGAGCAACATTGTGTTATTTTTAACCAAATATCTTGCAGAGGGGCGTGGGGAGTGGCTCCATATTTGCATCTAAAGTAACAGACAGAGAATCAGCACTTTTGAAACAGGGCTGAAACAGAGGGGTTTATGGGATGCTACAATGGGTGATATGTTGGTATTTCGGGCCAAACACTTCAGAGACATGTTTTGTATATATCTGAGACCTATAATATATTGATGAAAAACAGTATAATAGGGGACCTTTAACTCTACCTTCTGGTATCGGCTCAGCTCCGTTTCAACCTAAGACCAAGGGTTACTAAAAGGTACCAGGTTTTTTCCACAATCTTTGTCAATGGAAAACCCAAAAAGAGTGTGTCCAGTAGAGTACAATGGTACCAAATCATGCAGTAGAATTGTGGATAGTCTAACCGTATATCTGTAGTAATGGGCCTATTTTAAATGAAGGCATTGTGACATGTGACACCTCCATTAAAATGTAACAGCAATGAGTGGAAAGAAAAATAACTCTGTCTGCATTTTACACATATTTTTGTATGTAACGATCATACACTGTATGCATCAACATTCAGTATTTCAGAGCTTCTGCTCCAAAACATTTTGAGTATTGAATGTTCCACTCAGGATTTTATTCTTGTCAGGGCCTCTAAAGTACTCAGAATCTGATGTTTGTTTCGGATTTATTTTATTGATGTGTCTGATGTCTGCTGGTGAAGAGATGCATCATTTAAGGCAGCTGAAATTCCTGTAAAATCAGCTCCTGGATGTTTTTTCTACATCGTTGTTGCCATGGTCACAATGTCTAATAGTTGGACCATTATAAACAGCAAAAAAAAGCTGTTGGCTTTCTGGGTGGCAAACACATGCCACGAGCACCTTAGGTGTCAGCAATCACAGTTACATTGGTACTGTAGAAAAGCTCCAACCTGATGTAAGTCATATCAATTTGTAGGATGCCTACAGTAAATAGACTCATACAAATTAATCACTAACAGATATGATGGTTATCATTATGGGTGATTTTAGGCAGGACTGACACTCCCTCATCACCCCTACTTGCCTCCATGCCTGTCAGTTTAACCAAAAAGACCATCTACAACAACAAAATTGCTCACTTACTCTACTAACTCCACCAAGGGTGCTTTCTAACAAATAGCGTGTTTGCTGTCCTCAAACCAGTGTAACACTGATGCATTTTTTATTTTGTTTCGACAAGCAAGATTCGGCCAGACTTTACGCTAGCTAAACACATTTATTTCTGAACAATTTAGCAAGAAAATGGAGAATATACTTCAACATAATATATTAAGATCTCTGTATTGAATTACTGTTGGACATGAGCAGGAGGGAATATACAGTACATAAAGCACCAGATGATGGTCTTTTATAGACATTTTTTAAGGGTCACTCAGTTTACTGGCTGGAGGTACGATTGAAAAGCCTCAGTTATATGCGGCTGTGTTTAAAATAAATGGAGAATTTTATCATTGATCTTCTTGATCTGTTGAATTTATAATGAAGTATATATCGTATAGAATCTATATTAAATGTCATTAAAGATGGCAAGGGAAAGGAAGTGACTTTGAAAGAGAGTACAAAGGGCACCCACAGGGCACCGGGGCTCACAGAAAGGAGAGAGATCTGTATCATCTACAATGGCCTACAGTCACCATATTTGTACCGAGTTGAAGACCTTAGTACTGAAATATATATATATATATATGCTGTTGACATGTAATTCCAGCATATATCAAAGCATTCAATTATTATTATTTTTGTTCTGAGTTTGAAAAAGCTATAGGTGTCTTAATTGTGTTTGATTTAGTTGTTGGTGGTCAGCCTACAGCATGATAGATACACAGGATACACATGGGGGGACACCTCACTACACACACTTGGGCAACAGACTCATGGTCAATAACTTAGACAACTTCATTGATATTACTTTAGTTATGAAAAGCAAGAATTAGCTGGTTAGATGTCCTACTTTCATGTAAGTTGGAATATGTTAACCCAATTATATATTTATATATATATTTGTATATTCTTTGTTATATTTTGGAGCACCTGTGCCTTTATTGAACACAATGTTGAAAGGGGGAGATAGAGGGGATGAAACATGGTAAATGGTGCCAGGTCAGATTCGAACAAGCTGGTCAACCAGCCCTATAATGGCGCGTCTCCACTACAGCGCGGAGCACGGTTTAAGAGGGCTGTGACGTCAGCGGCCCGTTTTTGGTTGCGTTTCCACTTGGCCTAGTACCGGCCGGCGGGTCCTAATTCACAGTTTTTCTGGCCTCATAAAATCGTGGTTCTAGGGCCAGAGACAACGAGGCTGAGTCGGGCTGAGTATGCTAAATTGGAGAGAGAATCGCTGGCAAGGGGGCTACAACTACAACAAGATAGACATATTTGACTGTGATTTAATTGTAATACACGTTTCAAAATGATGCCGAAGTAACAACATACTGATACCGGTTAGTAAAAACCATGAATTAATGCTTTGACAAGTCTGCAGACAGACGGCAGGCGAAAAACCTTTTAAAATGCGTGTTTTCTGAATGGAGATTGGCTAAGCTAACGCAGTATATGCTCCGACCATCCACACTCACAACAACGGCCTATACAGACATAAATAAAGCAGCGACTGTATTCGCCATGACACAGGCAGTCTGTGGTTTGTACTTGTTTAACTTTTGTCTAGTTTCTGAACATATATGAGGAGCTGTGAGCTCTGAGTGCTAACAGCTAACGGCTGTGTTGTTTTTCTGGGGTTCTCATTGAAGATGACGTCACGGCTCCGCCTACACTGCGTTACTATAGATACTACCCCAGTTCCTAAACTGTAATGGAAATGCGCCATAAAGTGAGCCAGTCCTAACGAGGCCTAGCCATACCGAGCGAGGCCGAGCGAGGCCGTGTAGTGGAAATGCGCCATTAGTGAGGTATAGAAAAGCCAAACTTGCAAATGTGTTAATTTCAAATGGAAATAGAAAACTGTTAAAAGTCAAAATTCTTAAATTGCTAATTCTAATGCTTTTCCATAATATAATAATATAGGAATTGATTTTGTTCATCTTTGAATGAAAACATCCCAAGCTTTCATGACTTGATGCCATGTCAAGGATCAGACTCAACATAACAATGTTATGAAATAAAGTAATTAAGTAATTTAGAATTAAACCAAGAATCTGTAATTCCTTACCCACAGAACATCTGGATGTTGTAGAGTGTCGGGTCATCCTCCAGAGGAGCCAGCTGCTGGAGACACAGCTGCTCACACCCACCGTTAAACCCATCGGAGCAGTCGATGCCGATGTGGTGGTCGTAGCACCCGGTCCCATCCTTCATAGGACTCAGCCCTGGAGGACACTGTTGGAGGAATAATGTTTTAAATGACTAATGATAGCAATTACATATTTTACTACATTCTTAGAGCTGCTTAAACTGTGAGAAGCTGCCACATTAACACTAATCCCAGATGGGACAGGTAAACAGACCAGATAACATCTGCACCACAGAATGTAAACACTCAGATTTCTGTTCCTATTAGTGCAGCCTGTATGAGCACTGACCTTAGTCTGTAAATGTGCATATTGCAAGAAGTACAATTTAAATCAGTCTAAATGACAACACTAGGCTGCAAAAGTAGAGTCAAAGGCACAGGCTTTTTATCATTGTTGAAACAAAGTGCACACTATGTTTTGTTTCATTTTTTGTGGGGGGGTATGGCTTGTTACTAGACAATGTTGGACTATGGCTGAGTGAAGCACAAGTCGTGCAGGTTGAAAGATCAGGGGATCCACTATCCACTTTTCAGTGTTTAATACACAGTTTGGTTGAAAACACAATTCTGTTTCTGTTAACTTTGGACATTCCAAAGCCTACATTTATTTGAAAGAAATGATGCAAAGATCAAGGGACTGTGTGCAGTCAATTTGCAGACAAAGGTCCGGTAAATGTAATGTCAGCACTGGACAACAAACTATAGTTAATGGGGAGATCGACAAATGTATTCAGATAAATTCACCATAAATATGTGTAAAGAAACATGGCAACCCATCCAGTGGTTCTAGAGGTAAATGAATGTCCTACAAGGGTTACATTTTGGTTTTTATTTGGGTGAGCTCTCTATTGACGTTAACTGAAATTGCATTAGATCTTACAAATTACACACCACCTATCCAAACCTTTCCTTCGACCAAATTTGCCATCTCTACACCAATAAAACCGATAAAATAAAATAAATAAAATGATACGTTTCAGAAGTCATCAAGTGTATTTGTGACCTGCTCCATCGAAATCAGTCGCATTGACCCGAAGACACATTTTGAGTTGTATACACTGTTATACAAAAAGTATTTTTTTGAGCCGTTGCGACTTCCGACTGATTTCGATAGAGCGGGTCACATTTGTGTTCAATGCATTGTGATATTGCGATGTCTTAATAAAGTAGTAGTGCACTTATTCTGCCCCAGCTGTTCTCATTTCACATACAGCCACAGTAGGTACATTTTTGACTGCAAAAACCATACCCAGTTCTCACAAAGGAGTTTTAAAGTTGTATTGTGTATATGTTAGAAAGGAAATAGACTTTGCATAGCACTGCCATTTGATTATTTACTGTGGCACAGGGAATGACAAGAACAGTGATGAAATGGCAGACAACCAGTGTCATTTATAATGAGGACAGGGATGAGGCAATACTGCAGGTTTACAATTCATGTACAATCCAGATGGGACTGTCTTTGTATTTGATGAGTAAGAAGATTCAATTCATTTGTTTGGAAATGTGTAAAACAGCAATGAGTGTCGTACATTAACTTCAAATATTAAAATAAACAACTACATCCTGACGTTCTCATCGAGCCATGGACAACTTCTTAATTGAAATGCATTCTGTGCTGGGGTGACTGCACAAAAGAGCTGTGAGACCTGACTTCACCCCATTTCCCTTCTTCAGTATTTCACAGGCAATTTCTTTCACAGACGTGTCAGGTCAAATTCACATTATGTTTTCTGTCAGCTATTACTTCAAAGGAAACTTTGATGGAGTGCATTTTAACAAGCCAACGCACCCTCTGAACAGCGACTAGGCAGCTGGTTTCCCATAAGCGCTGAGGAATCGGCAACTACTTATTTTTTATTATTTAGGCATATAATTCTTCAGAGGGATAGGGCTCATTTAGCTTGTAAAGCTTGAATGCTTGTTGTGGATTCCAATACTGTGGTGCAGTGTACCTTTGTTCTAGTTGGTATAAAACTTTAAAATGTGTTTTCAGTGGCATTGCAACACTGAAGTTCTTGAGATCTCAAAAGGAACGACTTTTTTTTCTTAAAACATTTATACATTTTGATCTTCCATTAAGTTCAGGCATGGGTTTGAAGAAGTCCTTGCTTTACTTGATTTATATCAGCTTCCATTTATGCTTTATGATACTGGCTTAATTATCATATGTTTTGCAACCAGATTACTACTGTAGTAACATCACATTCATATAAGTGTTGAACGTGGCCAAAACAACCTAATGTTCATCATTATTAAAGTATAAGTAACAAATATAGTAAGGCTCTTTTGTAGGACAGAAATGTGTAACCTTCATTTGATTCTGCTGACACTGTGACATTCAGGGATGTAAAGCAGATAGGTCTCCCACCCTTTTACAGTTAGAACTACTCAAAAAGTGTGAAATCTGTTAAGAGATAGCAATTTTCCCCATACATAACTTATGGCGTAGCAAATTTCAATTTCCTTGCTACCCCATATACTTTATAGATTAGATTAACAGAGGCTCATCAAATGAACTCCCGGAGGTCGAAAGAACATTTGATTGTAGTCCTAAGTACATTACATATGGAAGGGAAGGAAACTCCGGAGGGCGAAAAGATGAAGACTTACAGTAGATGTGTGGTGTACTACAATAGATCAATGACTAGCCGACAGGTAAAAGTGAAGGACAGAATGCTTGCGAATAATTATACTGTAGCTGGCGAGACAGATCAGTCATGGCTTTTTGCATGTGTCCTCATTTCAGGGAAAGGAAGAACAGGTTGAATTAAATAGAGCTTTAAAGAAACTGTGTTTCATTTGACAACAAGAAATAAGTTATACCGTGCAATAACCCAAATGGCAAGATTAGTAGACAAGTGAAAGACTGGCCCCAGAAAGCAGGTTATGCAACGTGATAGATTGCGGAAGAGAGTCCACAAAGCTATTTAAAGGAGGGAAAACAGATGTATGGCTGGAATATATACTGTACTACTAGGAGCGTAAATGATGAGCAGGTGTGTAGCATTGTTTAGCTAGTGTGGCGACCAGGTGACTAAAAAAGGCGTAACATAGTGAGGAAATCTAACGTGGTCTGGAAAGTTCAAATAAAATGCAGGGCCAAAAAGGTTAACAGTAGTGATACACGACAGGGGTCCCAATGACCTCACTCGTTGGCTAAAATCAGTGGTGAACAATTTCAATATAAAAGGATCTAAATGTGGTCTTATGTGTGGTTTTGGGATACACAATGTCACTGTCCCTATTGATTATATAGTTGTGTCTGCGTGTAGCCTATGAAACTGTGATGAACAGTATGCACATAGAGAAAAATTGCTACTTTGCAGAATGAGTAGGGCCTATCAAATAGTGTTGCTGCTATACATTTACATTGGCTCAGGGGATTATGAATCTTAAAAGTTGTTATAACTTCCTAAATGCAAGGACAGACCCCCATTTATTTGGATATTTAAAGAAACTACATTTGAATGATTTAGACATTCTCAATGTTTGTCAGTCCAAAAACCCAAATATTTTAAAGTTGGTTATTTAATTTTGTATCATAAAGGAAGTTTTCTGAATGTATAATGCTGTCTAACAGCAGTTAAAGTAATAGGATATGATTGATTATAGAACTGCTATGATATATATACCTTAAAAAGTAAAGACTTTGGGATCATTTGTATTTGTGGTGACATGAGTACAGAATGGGGACATGCGTATATTGAATGACCATTTCTTGCTCCTTTGGTAAACGGATATTGATTTTGTCAGTCTTTAAGGGACCTTTGAGACAAAAGGTGTATTACCTGTAATGCAAAGAGGACACAAGCCATTGCATTTCTTAAAACAGGTATGGCACAGAGTATTTAAATCACTAGTACTCAATACACGTGTAGATATATGGTGCAGACCAAGAAGAATTTGTATCGACAGGTCGCTGCAGTGTATCTTGCCAACACAGATAGCTTGAGATATTGACTTCCATAATAGGCTTCCGACATGCCGGAATAGCGATAACTCTGAGCCTTCTTCCAGTTGTCCGTAGGATGATAATCATTAAGAATGTGCGCCTGCCAGAGTCTTTGTCCGTGGATTGTTATCACTCGAGATTTCCACAAATCTGGTCAATAATCCTTGGTAAATCATCGATAATCCTCTGTATAAAACCACTTCCCAAGTGAACAATCCTTAAATCCTTCAAAATGTAAGATGATTAAAAAACTTCTCCTGGTATTTTTTATTTAGAGTAAGTATGTGGCTTTGGTGAAATGCTTTTAATAACTCAGCATGACTGAATTAATGACAAAAGACACTGATTGTCACAAAAGTCATGGTGTAGGGCAGAGGTCGGCACCGTAACCAGTGGCACACTAGGAATAAGTGGAATAAGTGTGCAAAATATTGACATTTTATTTTCGGATCCTGAACGAGACCGCCGCCAGAGCACGTCTCCCCGTTACCTGCAGAAGGAAGCCATGCACTCAACGCAGCCCCGCTCTCTTTAACTCCAGGCGACTTTCTGCCGCTTTCCTCCGTGGTGCAGGGCTGATCGTTTCACCACAGAGGAAAGCACTGCTGCCGCTCTGGCACTTCACAAATTGCAGTACCCATAAGGAGCTGTACAAATGCCACAGGTTTTGCGTGGCTGTGTCTTTAGTTGAAAGCCCAGTGGTGATCTGCTCATCTCTCATCGAAATAATATGCTACACCGGGGTGGACTGGCCATCTGTGTGTTCTGGAGAATCACAGGTCGTCCTTATTATTATTATTATTATGCCGTTTAAACCAAATAACCAATTAATAAAATGTGTTTAAACAGCATCATGCAAGTTGCGCTGACATGTGAAAGAGGTCTACACACTGCTGCTTCTTCCATTGAGGCTCCTCCCACCCTCCTGTTGACAGTTCACGATCGTCGCCACACTGATCACAATTAATTTTTTTAAATTGCACTTCATATCAAAAAGGTTGCCGACCCCTGGTATAGGGAGTCACCAAATCTGCAGATAGTGATTATAGGTGTGTTTTTTTTTTTAATATGGCTAATAGATGATGTATTCACATTAAATAATGGGACACGTGTCTCTATTCTTTTTTTATATCATGCTTCCCATCCAAAACTAACTTTGATTTTATATCTAACATAATGAAATAACATGGACATCTTTGCTATGGACTTAACCTTGATTCAATCCCTACAAGTAAAGAAAATAAACGTTGAAATAATGCCTGTATTTCACACCATTATACATCAATAAGGGTTCAGAAGTTAAACCTCTAAAAGCTTTAAGTAGTAGAATCTTCAGATATAACATGTAATAAAAGAAAGCTTTTAAAACTGGCAGGCCTTTGTTAGTAGTAAAGTGCTGCACAATTTAAAAAGCTTTGAATGATCGCTGCAGAGAACTGAGTTCAGACAGGTGCAGAGTAGCAAACAATAGCAGAGACCTTCTTGCCTCTCAGTTCTGGACTTCCAACCTTTCAATATGAGGTCAGACATTGACATAATAAAGCCTTTAGAAACAGACCATTCTCTCAAAAGCAAGACGGCAAAAGAAAAGCTGCTTTTAGCAACTGAATCAGTCTGTTTGCCCAAAGTGTAAGAAAGTAGGGCTCAGGAAATCATCATCATTTATCACTTTCTTGATAACAAACTCAAAAGTAGAATGAAAAGAGTGATTGTATTGATCTATGTCCCTGTTAATCTTATCAGAATCTGTAGTCAAAAGTGCTAGTGTAGCATTGACAGTATATATCTGCAACCAACCGGGAAGAGCATTTGTCATCCACGCAGGACACTGGATAATGACCGTCCACTGACACTAGCAAAAGGGTTTTTGAAGGCAAAGTAATCATCATTCATCTTAGACCATTTAATAACTGGACAGTGAGTGAGAGTACTGTCTGCTCGGCTGTACGTAGAAGACGAAGCAGTACAAAGCTCTGGAAAACCCCTTGAACCACCATGCCTTTTAATCCTGTTTCTTAATGGAGACACATTCCTGCACCGCTTGTGAGGCTTAAGGGAATCAGTACTCTGCTATTGCCAACGGCATTAAATCCCTGTGGGAGCATTTGGATAAGCTATGCACTTTTTAAAATGTGTCTGATAGGCAGATCCGTGATTGAGAGCTGGTAATGAAAGGTATTGCATTTACTCTGGAAGTACTAATCACTATCCAATGGGTTCCCCATCAAGAAATATGGACTTTTTTTCACGCTATATAAATTCAAGCTGAATTTTACAAACCATTCATGCTTAAAAACGTAATTTAATCAATTTCAATGAGTGTGTTCTACTTACTAAATGGCTACTTTATTTATATATATATATATATATATATTATAGTGCTTTTAATATACATTATGAAATGACTGAAGGACTTTCTGCTGTTGTTTTAGAATGGCAAGTAAAACATTATTCAGAATAATATGTCCTTTGTTCATATTTATACATGCATGACATTTTTTCAATGATTGTATTTACTTTAGGTTGATGTCTCCCTTGTTTGTGAATATGTGCATTGGAAAGTTCATATCAAAAGCACCTTAAGGGTTTCCACTGTATAGCAGTTACTTTTTAGTTTGGGGGCCTGTGAGAATTCAGCTGATAATGTTGTTTTGTTTGATTTAGAGACTGGCCTCACCAGATAAATTACAGTACTGTATACTTTTGGTCCTGTGAATAATAACTTTTAACAAAAAAAGGAGAATTGTGTTTTTAGGGCCTAAGTCAGGGGTATTCAACTAAAATTCAACGAGGTCCAGTTAGAGAAAATCTCCCCATGCAAAGGTCCAGAACATCAAAATGTCTAACTTGCTTTATGAATTAGTGTGATATATATTGAAGTAGCTGTATCAACGTCTGCATGTAATCAACAACTGACTGCCAATCAAATAAAGAAAGTACAATTCAAAAACAACAATATTTATTGTCAATGAACATTGAACTATACAGATATACAGTAAAATACTGTGGATATGTTTAATGTTCCTCTCGGGCTGCATTTAAAAATAAAATAGAGAAAATAAATAAAATAGCTTTTGAAAATGTGTGCATCTTAAAAGTGCTTAATTTTAGATGAACAAAATAAAGTGTAGCAGCAGCTTGAGTTTCCCTTTTTCTTTGTTAACCGTTTCACATCATGACTTAACAGTTGCAGCCGATTATAGAACAATATCAGTCTTTACACATCATAACAATTGAACAGTTTTAAAGTTTCTCTTTCTTTCCCTCTTATATTTCAGTCCCTCACTCACTTTTTTTTGTTCAGTGCGAGAATTGAGCTTGAGCTTGTCCTGCCAGGAGTTTAAATCTGGGCTGAAATGATGTCAGGGCCATTCTCATACACACATGCAGGTGCTCATTGGTTAGCCTGGAACCACATTTAGTTTGAATTTTGATCCTGGTGGACTGATCATATTGGGCTCTGAGACTGCTTATTTTGTGTGACCTCAGTTCTGACATGAGAGGGAATGTTTGGTCAAACACTTTGTGTTTTGTCTCATAGTGGCGTTTCACATTGGCACTTGTAATGAGCGCCACGGTCTCTGAACAAATGAGACACACTGGTTCTGTGCTCCCAGTGGGCAGGATGAACGTCTGTCCACTCAGGGTTAAAAGCTCTGTTCTCACTGTCCACTTCCAGTCTTTCAAGATCCTTTGTAATTTTTGAATGCTGACTCATACAAATGAGTATGATTAAAGTTTTTGGATTAAACGTATTAACAATGTTTCTTCTGATAGGAGTGTCTGATCAGAAAACATCATATTTAAGGCAACAGCAAATTACATATTTAGTATTTTAGTTTGGAGGATGCTCTTTCAGAGATAGGAAATGTTTCATACTGTACCTTGTTTGTTTGTATACATCTAAACTGGACAAGATGTATCCCAACAATGCTTATCTTAGTTAAATCCATTTGTCTCTTGTCTAAATCAAATAGTTTTTACGAGATGAAAGCTGTGTTTTCCTCGATGGCAAAGCTCAGTATTTATCCTCTGCAACACTTGCATAACCGTGTACAGTAAATCCAGGTCCTGTATAATTTCAAGCAATAATGAAAAGGATCCATGCATAGCATTAAAATACTTATTGACAGAAACATCAAATACATCACTGGGGTGATGTATTTGCCAGAACTTTAAAACGTGTTATCTGCACTGCAGCAAAAGTTATCTATGCCAAAGACGCCTGAGAAATCAGATTGTTCAGCCTAAAACATTATTCCATTCTCCTTTATGTTACCCAATAGGGAAAGTTGTCTTTAAAGAGTTCTGCAACGGCCGGTGTGAAGAGATAAGCAGTGCGTGTTAAAGGTCAGCTTATCCCAGAGTTCTCAGCTCCTCGCTCCGGTCTCCTGTGGATGTTATGGTGAGCTCAGTGCGAAGAAGCTTGGACATTAAGTAACCTTGAGAGCAAGTGCAAAAAGCACAACTGGGAGGGAGCCGAGGTCAAATGGACACACTGAAACTGAAGACTAATCTTAAGAAGAAAGATCATATACTTTGATCCACGTTATTTTCATTTACTCTAACCCTGGAGCTGTTAGTGTTATGTCAGTATCACATAATCGGACACTTTCTGACTAACATTTCGTAAACATGAGGTTTTCCTTTCAGAGAAGGTTCACTTTAAATGATTGGTAAAAACTGTCTTTACTTACAGATGAAAACATTATTACTGTGAGGAGAAAACCTAACAAAAAAGGCTACATATTACTTTTAAAGAGACAAGCATTGTGTATACTGTAAGGAAAAGCAAACGTGGAATCTGAGTTTAAGTTTTTATGAACTGATGAGATAGGGTAGCTTTTCTGTCGTTTCCACACTGTTTGGTCTACAGGGAACGAGACTTGTCCTCATGTTATCTGAGGTAACAAAGTCCATTAGAGTCGGGGGAGTCTACATTAGACAGAAAACTACCACGCTGAGAAACGTGTAAGTAAACATATCTCATAGCTGGTTACTGAAATATAGGCAATAACTGTAAATATGCTAACTTGTTGATCATGTATACGTCCTAAAATGCTTACAATCATCTGCACTTTCAGTTACGCAATTTTTAACAGTCAGTTAAGACATGTAGCAGATTCTACATTTGTTGGTATGTTTTGTTAATTTTATAAATACATGTATATACATAAAATATCTGATCGATATCCCTAATTAAATGCTTTTCCAACATGTATGTACATTTCTAGAAGCAGTCATCAAACATTTCTAAATGCCAGGCCATGTAAACTGCTGTATTATTAATGCGCTAAGGCTACTTAAAACATACTTTATTTCCTCAGGGACCCTTTATTATGATTACTAATGTGATGAATGTATCTCTATACTACAGATAATACTTTACTGCCTCATCTTTGATTGATGTTTTGATCTAGCGTCTTTCAAGAAAAAGAATGTGTGTAAATAAAACCATATGATAATGAATACATGTGTTAATCCTTGATTTATTTATGTACCACTTTACACTCACAGTTACCCTAATGTAGCTTCAGGTTGATGTCATCTAAAAACAGATGCTATATTATATTAAACTTGCTATATTAAATACAAATGTTTTTGTGAATAAAGGATACAAATAAATTGCACTCAACATTTCTCCCAAAAACTATATACCCTACAGTATTTGATGTTCAGCAGATGCATCTATGAACCCTTTCCATTGTGAACACACGCTAACATAAATGACCCGAGGAGAGAAAACATCATTTGTGACAATCTAATGTGCTCCTATTCCTCTTTAGGGCCAGGTCTAGCTATACTGTATTTCTGCCAGGTATCGACTACGCTCAACACTGCTTAGAGTCCTAAAATGTGATCCCAGTCAAGATTGTTTTTGCTGCCTGAGGGGAAGTACACCAATACACAGCAGGAGGAAGAAGTGCTTTGGCTTGCAGCACTTTTTTTATTTAAAAAACTCATGCTGCAGTGTAGTGTATGTCATGTGTACTTCATATTATATAATGCGTTGGACTAGCATTATGTTAATGTGGGCTTTTGCAAAAGGTGACATGATCTGGTTTGGACTAGCATTGCCAAGTGTAAAAAGTGTTATAAATAAATACTTTGGTTTATGAGTAATGCTCATTGTTTTTGAAGATTGCTAACAAGTACCTCTTCTTTGTGGGTTTATGGCTGTTGGTAGAATTGTTTGACACTATTACATTTTGTAATTTGCTGTAATATGCAAATAACTTACGCAACTGTTTCACCTTTTGGACAATGCCATTTTTAAAGCCAATTTAAAACCGGAACAAGCAGTTCTTCATAACATAACAATTATTTAACTATGGCTTGGAAAAATGTAAAATATATACCGAAAACATAAATAAATGAATACTATGACTAAATGGGTAAAGGCACATACAAGAACAGTCTGGTTAGTCAGAAAATCACATCTCTTCAGTGTTTAGCAGCATTTAAAACAAGGAAAATACACTTCATTAATCCAATATTACATTATGAAAAATCAAAGATGATATCTAATCCTATACCACCATATTGATACATGTCCCAGCCCTAGATGAGACTTTTAGCAAGAGCAGTGGTTGCAATATTATTTTCTTTAGACCAGGAGTCTCCAACCTTTCTTCATCTGAGAGCTACTTTGAAAAATGAAAGTGGCCAAGAGCTACTTGCATCACATCGCTTACATTTATTCACATAGCCCTCATCAGTTGAATTAAGCTACTTTTGTACACGTGTGAAATTGCAATACCCAAAGCTTATCAAAAATCTTAACTTCACATCAAGGTCCAAGAAAATGAACATTTCTCACATATTATTATGGCCCACATAGTAAGTACTTCACTGAACATTCACATAAGTGTCCTTAATCACCACCTTACAAGCATTTCACTCTTTTTCACAGTTAGTGAGATGAATGGCGCTGCATGGAGTCCACCATAGAGGTGTATGCTGGAGTGTACCCACTTAGGTTCACTCTAATAGAGTCATTTAAATGTCCATCAGTCAGTCTTGTTCTGTATTTACATGTACATGACATTCATGTCAGAAAAAGCTGCTTCACAAAGGTTTGTAGAACCAAATAAAGCAGACATTTTCAGTGCTGCTTGGTGAATGTTCTTATAGTCTTCGGGGTCTACAAGGCTCCAGAAATGTTGTGATTTTTATTTTGGAGATCTCCACAGGATTGACACTGAACAGTTGTTCAGCCATCTTTTTCTTCTTCTTCGTCGTCTTGACATTAAATTATAAACCATAATAAATCAATTGTATAGGTCTAGCCTCCCTATATCTGTGTGTGAAATTGTTCCATCCTCAAAAACAAAAAAATAATACTTCTGCAGTCTAGCTGCAGCTTCTAGCAACGGTATTCTGTTAAAAAAAAAGACACTGAATGTCTTGAATGTGGCATCACAAACATGACTTAAGTCTGAACACAGCAGACAACAGGAGTATTTACAATAGCATATACAAACAAAAATAGTGCATGTGGATGCACACTTACATTCTCTGTCTTACTGTTACATAAATTCCATGAATGTATGAGATTAAGCTTCATTATATCTCAATCAGTGATTAAGTGAATAATAAAGTTTCTATCGGGTCACTATCAGCCTGTCACTCATTATTTTCAGGGAGGGGGCGGGGTTTGGAGGAACGGAGAGGAGACGGTGATCGCGGAAGCTTTCCTCCTGCCTTCACAAACTTTACACACGTATTTATCAACGGAAAATAGCAAGAGGACATTCATACTCTGCAATCCAAGACTTGATTAAATCCACCAAAAACCTGACATGACGATAACGAGTGTTTTTCAAAAAACACAAATCCCTCCCTGTGTGTCTCTGAGGCGCAGCGACAGGGCCTGATTCAGAGCGGGTCATTCTGCTGTTGGTTCTGGACTGGTGTTGGTGGAGAAAGCAGACTGCTCCGTGTGTGTTGTCGCTGTGCTGCTGTCACGTCTGTTCCTAGATCTCTGCGTCACCGACCATTTGATATTCGTGTGACAGAAACAATTCTAAAATAAAAAAACCTTATTGTCCAGCCGCGGCCGAAAAATCAAGAAGCAACCTTACTACGCTATAATCGATAATCGAGCTGCGAGCTACTGAAAAGCTGCCCGCGAGCTACCGGTAGCTTGCGATCGACGTGTTGGAGAGCCCTGCTTTAGACTCAAGTACAATAACTGAAACGTAAACATTTGTTTAAGGCATATCTTAGCCAATCAGTGAAGATGTTTCATCAGTTAAACATGCAACACCCATGTTTTGACTTTACAAAACAAGAGTGTCATCTAATGGAGAGCACTTCCCTTTGTAATTCTTAGAGAAAATATATAAAAGTAATGGATACACCTGCAAAGAAACACTACAAAAACATTGCAAGTGTCAAATCCAATAGGTAGAAGTATTTAATATAACTTAAGACATACAAAGTGTCCAAAGTTGTATATACAAAATATGTGAATCTAACTAAAAATGCAGGTACACTGTGCCGTAGCAGCATTAATCATGCAGTCGCATTACTAACTCTGTACACACACCTGTCTTTTTTCCACCGTACAGTTAATTAGGAGCAAATACAACAATAACTGCTGCAAACTGCACGAAACAGCACTAATGATCAACATCGCCAGTGTACTGCAGGTTTATATATCGCTGTACAAGCTGTTTGCAAGGCACCCAGCCAATCTCGTCATTCCATCCTGGTGGCAATCTGGGTTGTTAACAACATCCTTGTTTTCCACCATTTTACAGAGGAGAAAAGTGACAAGAAGAAGCTAATTAATCCAACAATCATCCAGTGATTATTATACTCTCGCTTCCCTGCTGCCTCTCCCCAGGAGTGCTATATATCAACGAGACAGAACAGGTCAGTCAGTGCATCAGTCGACTCTCGCACCAGGAAAGATATTAAGCGCAGACAGGACAGCTACTGGCAGCACGGACTCAGACAAGGTGTTAATTGATTAGGGTGGAAACGGAGCGCTGGGGCCTAGCCAGTTTACCACCATGATTAGATTGATGAGAGGCTCGACAGTCACACGATAATTACTAAAACACACAGTAATGTATGCAGCTGCAGCTGGGAGCGGTGATGGACAGGACCGGGAAGCGAGTATGTGTGGGTGCAGATCAATGATGCTAAGAACTGGTTGTTATTAGATAAACGGCATTATAACTGCATGTCTCATTCAGAAAGATCAATTTAGGAGAGATAAGCTACAGGATAAGACATTTGAATCATTAAAGGTCACCTATTGTGCAAAATCCACTTTTTCATGTCTTTTATACATAAAGATGTGTCCCCTCTGTGTAAAGAGATTCTGAAAGTTTCAGGTAAAAAGATTTGCTCTCTTTTTGTCCTGATCCATTTATATAAAAACCTGTCTGAAAATGAGCTGATAACGATGTGTTGGCCAATTTATGATGTCATAACGATTTTTTGGCTTGTGTAACCATTAGCCAATCACCAACCAAGGTAATCCCCCCCCCCCACCTTATCACCTGAATCTCCTTTGGTTAAAAAGAGCACCATTGTGTTCTTTTTAACCAAATATCTCTCATGCGGCTTTCACACCAGCGCTTTTCCCTTTCTAGCACCTAGCTAGAGCTTTTCTGGTTCAGCTCCGGTTTCCCTTTTCAGCTACCGCTCTGTTCACACCGCCCAGCTGCCGCTGCTGCGTCATGACGTCACCGTTTACATCGCTGATTTTCTCCCCAACGGAGCTCACAACAACAACGGGGGGGACTGCGTCGGGTCGATGATCGTGTTGCTTTTAATCATGCGAAGCCAGATTAAATTAAATAACGACTTCTCCAACCTTATACTTTTCTCCAGAGTGCCGTGGTTCATTGTTTATTAATGTGTTTCAGCGGCATTTACCGACCGCTGCAGTGCTGGCTGCTCTTCCACGGGAGTTTATTCTCCCGTTAGCTCCGGGTTAGCTCACACGGCTCTAAAGTATTCACTGTCTGACTGTCACACAAGCAGCTGATACATATCCCCAGTTCCCCTTAAGTGAATGTGTGTCAGTCTGAGTTGACGCTGTTTGGTGTCAGTCTGAATTGACGCTGTTTGGCATCACAACGCTGTTATGAAAGTTTCTCTGGTATAACATGGGTGATGTTAGCATAGCAACCGAAGCTAAACTGACTACTTGCTAAGCCGTTTTCTACAGGAACATTTTACCGGCGTATTTTTCATTATGATTCTACTTGTGATAGTCGGACATGACAACCTGTGCAGCCCATGTATTGATTCCATCCGATAGCTGCTATAATAACAAACAAAACGTCTGCCTGCTCTCCACAATGATCAATAACAGCGAACGGATGGTCAAAGTAAGGTACAAATAAACAGAATCACACGAAGCCTGGTTAGTGTTGCCTGACTTTATAAAGTGTGTTTTTTTTTTATAAGTGTGTGGTTGCCTTCTAGTCACTTTGCTCAGCGCTACTGCTTGTAGGCAGGCATGACGAGACTCTTCAGTCGACCCATCCTTTCCTGCACGCCTCGACGTAAGAGAGACGTAAGCGAAGCTCTTGCCTCTAGACCGACAATTTTTTGGAGCTGGAAGTGAACCGCATTCCGGAGCTATGAGGCGGCGCCGTTGCGGTGTGAACAGGAAAAACCGGCGCTTTTCCAGCTCCAGCTCCGAGCCGGAGCTGGAGCTGGAAAAGCGCCGGTGTGAAAGGGGCATCAGAGGGGCGTGGGGAGTGGCTCCTTATTTTCATCTAAAGTAACAGACACAGAATCAGCACTTTTGAAACAGGGCTGAAACAGAGGGGATTATGGGATGCTAGAATAATCTGTTTGGTATTTTGAGGCCAAACACTTCAGAGACATGTTTTGTATATATCTGAGACTTATAATATATTGATGAAAAACAGTATAATAGGGGAACTTTATATCAGCATATATTCAATAAGTATACCCAACTTTTAAATGATGGCTGTAGCCACTCAATCTATACCTGAATCCTTTAGACTCACCTGCTTCTCCCAATCAATTTCTCCCTCTTTGTGATTGATAATTGTGTACATTCAGTGCCAGATTGACATGAATAAAAGTGCAGGGTGAATTTGTGCTGC
This sequence comes from Trematomus bernacchii, assembly GCF_902827165.1. Classification (NCBI taxonomy): domain Eukaryota; kingdom Metazoa; phylum Chordata; class Actinopteri; order Perciformes; family Nototheniidae; genus Trematomus; species Trematomus bernacchii. The sequence goes on along the minus strand of NW_022987689.1, from coordinate 9,985,203 downwards.
CAATTCCATTCAATTTGTGTGTAATTACTGTCTGATTTGCCAAGGCAGCAGCAGATGCGTCTTGGATTGACTTCTACGAAAACTCAGTGAATGAAGAAGAATGCAGTCCAGGGCTGGGAAGAGATCACATCGCTTAAAAAAGAGATTGTAAGTAGAAATACTTGTAAAGACTGATCATCAAAACATTTACTGAGGCTTCAGTCCTGCTTTTAAGTACTGTTAAGTGCTCATTACATTGCAACGTAGCCTCAATGCATAGGCATAGTTATATTATTAATAGTATACGAGTCATTAACCAGAAATAGAAATGAGGAACATGAACAAGCAATGAAAAAAGGGATGTAAGATACAAAAAAAGAAAAAAGAAACAGAGCTGAAATGGGACAGAGAAGCTCAGCTCTGAGTGCAACAGGTGAAGACAGGACAGCTTTGATTGATGTCTCAATAGAAAACCGAGGTAAGGGCAGTCGAACGCAACTGATGACTTATCAAAATAATGCAATTACTAGCCTGTTCATGCCGTTCATAAACATGAAGTATAACGAGCCGTTGAGCAGAATACCAACTCCCTATCTCTTTGCTGCTATCCCTGCTCACTGTAAGATATCTGGTTCTGTTTTCTATTGGTTTGAATTCTTGAAAAAAACCTGTGTGCATCCCTGCATGAGACAAAATCCATAAATGGAGAACATTCTTGATAAATCAAAGTAGATGGCCATGTTTAACTGCACACTGTATCAAAACATCTGTTTACAAACTCTCATTAACTCATGCAATATAATCCAAGACTTATGTATCCGGTATTGTGCCGAGAACTTCCTAAAGTAGTAAAGCTTTGTAATGTATACATTACACTTGGATTATACTTCATAAATAGTATACTAAATGTGCAAGATTTGAAACACTTAATTTGAAATAGTTTTTGCTGTTGTAAAATGTGAGTTTAGCTATAATCCATTCCAAATGTTTATTTCTGTTAAATGCAGAGGTATGCATAAAATAAAATCATAATTTAAAGCTAACACAGGGTGAGTAATTAAAAAAAGGTACATTTGCAGGTGAAGTATTTCTTTAATTTATTTAAATGATGTCCCCAGATACAGTGTTTTGTTGTGCACTCATTGTTCCTTTTAATATGTGTGTGATTTGCAGATGCAGAGAATATTATTCAAACTGATTTAAAGGGTGCTAACTCATCATAACTCACAACATCCAATATTTGCAATATTGTCCCTTCTTATATGTTAACATAGTACTAAGTATGAAGAAAAAGCTGACTTGCTAGTCCAATTCAGATAACAGGCCAATTGGCAGACTGGTGAGCCTGTCTGTAAGAAAGTCCAGGATAAATGTGTCCCAAACAAGACACAATATGCATAGTTTCTACACTTTCTGATAAGAAAAAACAGTTCTGTTGTTCTGTAGTGGCAACAGCAGCATGCAAAAGATCAGAGTAAGTGCATATTGCTCTGTGATTTGTTGTGTATATACACTGTGAATATAATTACATTCTGGGATTATTCTTGGGATGAATTTCCTTAGTGGTTAGAGTGGAGCTTAGTGGATGTTTAAACATAATGGAAAAAGAGAAACATTAAAGGATAAATACTGTAAGTAAGTACATGTAATCACTTTGTTCTTGTTTTCACAAATGTTCTTAGAAAAATATCACAGCATTCTCCAACATGCTCACAGGGATGGAAATAAAACATGACGATAAATAATGAATGAAATACAAAAGAAAATAATTTAAGCGTTAGCAAGAAATCTCTTTATTGTTTATGTTTGGATTGTGTAAGACTCATTTCAGAGAGAAGAAAGTGTGTTTTTTTCCTGATGCTTTTGGCAAGGATTTGCAACAAACTGCAAAAAAAGAGAAGCAGCCCATTAAGTGCTAGTGAGCACACTTTTTTTTTTTAAAAGCATCCAGTAATTTATTTCGTAAAACAAACATTACTACACCATACCTTGACTTTTATGTGCTTTCCCACACAATGTAAAAGCAGTGGGAAACAGTTGTGTTAACTTGATAAATCATATTCAAATGCCCATGAGACTTCAAAGCCCTGGCTCTAAATCTCCTCTCTGTCATCTCTCGGTACAGGATGGAAATTGGATAGATATTTTAGTCTCTGACCAGTGCAATGTAGTTGCAATTCTGCAGCCTCGTTTCAGACTGTGTATGAAGTAATTTTAGATAGCAGACAATATTACGAAGGACCAATTATACCTACAAACAATGGGAGATATTTCTGACCAGAACAGGCCGTGATTGTCCGCCGCTTTTATGTAAGTACTAATCCATTTGTTTACATGTACAAGCCCACAGGAAATAAATAGGTTGTTTTCCTGAGCATTTGTTTTTGGAAAAACAGCAAAACTAAGCAGTTGAAAAGCTCAGAAGCTCAATTGTATAAGCTGAGTACCAACGTCTGATATTAAAGAAGCTTATGTGTAGCATAGCTGTTTAAGATTTAACTTGAAGTACATGTAGAAATTCAAAATAGGGAGTATTCAAATACACAATCTGACGGGGGCTGAAAGTCACTGTTGAGAGTTTTGAAGATTTTTAATAAATGCTCAAGTATGGTCTAAGAGATGTAGATGGATGTGTTGACACCATCCAACATCTCACTCATGGTCACCAGAGGATTCATGGTCATCTCTTTGGGCGTCATCTACATGTAATCTAGCAACATCATGAGGTGAACATTGCAGTTGGACCAATACTTTGTTTGGTGAATAAATTCCCACAAATCTTTTCCATCTCATTCCATCGGCCCTAGCTATATTTCTCGAAAAATATGTTTTTTCGTATGCCTCCAAGATGAATGAAAAATCCAAGAAAAGTATTGATGGATTTAAGTACATACTGTAGGGTGCCTTGTTTAACAGTAAAACAAATCAAAATATATGTTTACAACATTTTACATTAAATTATTCAAATGAAAGCCAACACAGATTGAATAACCAATATCAAAATGGTAATTTTGTTGTTGAAGTATTCCTTTTAATTCTGCCTGACTAACTCATTTAAAGTGTCCGTATACAGTATGTTGTAGTGCACTCCTTTTTAACATGCATGTGTTTTACAGAGGCAAATCATTTCCACGCAAAACAGTTAACAAGTTTTGAAGTAGTCAGACAATATTAAACTGACATTTCTTTGTGGAAGCATGTATTTAACTTGTTGAGTTAAGGAGAACAAATAAGTTATTTATGTTAAATTCCTTTTGCCCTCCGGTATAAGATAACATTTTACAGTCAGATGATTCTAAAAGAACAAATGAGTAACACAATTGTACTTCTACTCTAATGTTTACACAACCTGGATATATAATTGCTCGGAAATACATCCATACGTTGTAATTTATAAATGAAACATGTTCCCAATAAGACATCTTGCAAGTTCTCCCTTGTTTCTCTGTGCTACAGGTACATCATAATAGATAGGATGAAGCATACTGCATTGCATACATAGCATCTCCCCAGTTCACCTGAAAGGCTCAACTGGTGCAGGACAGCTTATCTATAGAAAACTGGGGATTTAGGGGAAGCAAAACACTAGCAGACGGCGCTAAGATTCTGCAAATAATAACAATGGCATTGCTGGGGTCTCCCGACAGATGGACACGAAAACAAACCTGGCTGCTACTTCTCCTGGTTGCTAAGCACCACCTGGAAGTAATGAATATGTTGTCGGCCTGAGAGGCATTTGAGACAGCAGGCAAACTCAAAACTGTCTACTCAGACACATTACAGAGTGCAGGTCTGCTGCTTGTCCTTGATATGGGTCGCCTTGGCCTGCAGATATTCTCATGAATATGTATACTTAAACACTGATGGCCCAAACAGAAGAGTCCTTCAACATTAGATTATGAACCAATTCTGAAGAGGCTCTGTAAGTGGGTAGATATTAAAAAATCCATAATGCTTGGATCTGAAGGGTGTTGAAGGTAAAGTCAGTGTCAGGTGCTCATATAGTGTGAATCAGAGCAGGATGGTGTGGAGACATACTATAGAGTTCTTCAGTTGGATTTATATAGAAATCTAAAAGGTCATGTTCTGCCGCTGTAGCTAATGTCTGACAGCTTCCAGTCAGTCTTATTTAAGAAGGATGACTCACCACACATCCTGTGGAGTCCAGTTTCCGGTCGGAGATGCAGCGGAAGTTGCGGCTGCAGCCTCCGTTGTCTTTGGTGCAGTCTCTGACCGGCCCGAAGGAGTCCAGGAGGACTTCCAAGGAGTCGAAGGATGAACTGATCATCAGTTCCTCTCTGTGAAAGCAGAAATGATTGGCAAAAAGAGGTTAATGTCAGGGTGAGCGAAGCAGGCAGGGCCTAAATGCAGGACAGATATAGGGTTTAACAGAAAATACCTTTATTTCAAGGCAACAAGTCTTAACATACAGAGCAGAACCCTCTCCCTAGTGAACATATACAACTTTGACAATCAGACACAGGAGGGCAAACACAGGATGGAGTCCAGACACAGGGAGAACAGACTTTCAAAAATAAAACCGGAAACTAAACACACAAAACTAAAATCATGACAGTTACTGATTTGCAGGGCTGTGCTGGTGGGTCATTGCAGCTAAGAACTGATTTGAGAGTTGCTTCATTTATTCAAGCTTTCTAGGTGGAAGGGAGTCAGCTGGCTGGTATGGTCAGAAGTGTTACATCAATAACAACATCCAACACAATGTCAAAGTGACTGAAACACTGTGGAGTTCCCTTCTACATCAGTGCAGCCAAGGGAGAAGTTAAACCCAAGTTAAACCATAACATCTACATCTAAAAGACTTTCCAACACTTGGTCCATAGATTGTTTTTTAATTGAATGGAACAACTGAAAGTTTTAACACTTTTTAATGATTTTATAACATTTGCTTGCCAGAAATTCTTGTATATGGTGCGAAAGTTCCAAGCATAACAATAATGTTTAACAATAGAAACCATATTTCCAGTTCACATACCACATTTGAACTGGAAATATGGTGGAGTAAAACCGCCTCTTCTAGGACCAAGGTTCCTCTGTTTGGTCCTGACTGAGGTAAAACGGCAGTTTCACACCTACTGTATAATGTTGTCTTGAACCAAGCTGAAAACCAAACAATGTGTAATGTTAACTATCATATAAGCTGTGTTGTACTTGTCATTTTAAAATAACCCTGCTCTGCTGGAGGTTAATCTACTCCACCACAGATGGTTTGAAATCATGTCACAAATATTGAATGTGCAAAGCCAGTCACATTGGCTTAGTTAGCTATTGTGTATGTATCTTATGGAGTGTTCAGTTGCAATCCCTTTACTGTAATTCATAGTTTGGCAGCAATAGAAAAAAGGCCCCACCACCACTAATTGAAATCTAAAACCCTGACACTACAGAAAGTGGAAGGAAGGGTTTGAAAGAGATAATTAGGTTTCTAGACAATTCCTTCATGAACAGTTCCTTTATACCACACATGGTGTATGTTATAATGTACATTCTCCTTAAAGACAGCTAATGATTCTGAGTGAAATTCAGAATGTAATTAGCTGTGCATCACTGTCAGCAATATGCAATTTGCTTTCATCAAAATTGATATGGTATTCCATTTCTTTAGATCACTGTTCATGTGTCTGGGAAGCAGAAAAGAGGAACTGTCACTACACTGCGTCAACATTCTGCTTTTAATGACATTATGTGACACACGGCTCTCTTGTTCTCTTAATGAAGAGATATCTATTCCCATGAATTACAAATACCTTGTTTGAATGTTATGTGCAATCATCAAGAGAAAAGCTTTAACTGCTCAGCCAGGTTGCTATGCAAAGTAGCAGATTCTGAGATAAAAAGCACCATGAAATCCTGATCCAACCTTGCTTTGAGAAGCTGTTTTGGTGGTTTCCCAAAAACTTTTTGAAAGGTCAATAAGCAGATCGTCCAACAAAAAGACTGCAGTACAATTGTTTGGGATTGGTTGAGATGAAAAATAAAGCAGGGGGGACCTTAGTGCTTTCCTACAGAATATAAATCGGTTATTCCTGCAGATGAGTAGTTCTCCTGACGATAAAGAAGAGCTTGTATAATAGCATTGCCATGAACCTTGTCTTGGTAAATAAAACGTTGACCTCTCAGGCATTCACATTTGTTTTCCAACTACCCGTACTCCCTTGCTTCCCATGAGAAAATACAGTGAGTTTCCTCCCCTTTCACAGATGTTATCTTACAAACCAATTTTTCTTTTATAATTGCCCATTGCTTTGTTGTCATTTATTCAGAGGGGACCTATTGAACAGAGCCTCGGCAGATGATGAAACTCACAGCAAGAGTGAATGCTAAATTATTTGGGAACTGCAATTACAGTCAAGGCACATCCACCGATTGTGTGCTACACAATATACCAATAAATATCACACAGAACCAAAACAGCCATATTTGGTGTCTTTTCTTTGAAGCTTTTACAAGACTAATTGCATCTGAAAAGCAAGTCTTATTCTCCTGTTAGATGTAGACAACAATTCAGTCACCTGTATCATTTGCTTTGACAGCAGAGATACATATTTTGGCAGGGGTTATCATGCCTTAACCATAGGGCAATTAGTAGAGACAAACCAGGATATGAGGGGCGAGATAAATGATCATGATAAGTCGCAAAGGGCTCTGGGGTGAACCGTGAACATTGCAGTTCACAGTCTGTCTATTATCTTTCATCTTAGGCGCGTCACTACACTAATTGTGTATTGGACTGTGAGCAATGCAAAAATGCATCTGAGTGGACAGCAGTACTGTGATTGAAGAGATCCAGCTCCATTCTACACTGACAGAGGACTACATATGCTACACTACTGATGGTGAAGATGAGATGTGTGGTGGAAATTCCACACTTAATCACCTTCTGGTAAGAAAAGAACAACTATGCAAGCTTAAACCAAAGTTGTGTTATTTAATAAAGAGTTATAGCATTTAACAGAATCAATATATTATAATATATTGTATATAATTAAATGAGACTTAATGATGCATTTACTACAACAAGATGTACACAACATATCCATATAGACTGGTCCAGATGCCAACTGCATGGACATGCTAGGTGTAACATGGATAACAGTCAGGGAGTCACAAAAAGAAATAGGAATCATGGACTATACGCTCTATTCCAAATGTCTGAACTGCATTTAAGCACAATTAAAAAAAAAAAAATTTAAATACATTTGGCGAGTAATATGAATTCCTCTGATTTCATGCATTTGTATACAACATCTTAACCTGTTCCACTCTGAGCCTGTTTTTCAGGTCTCAGGCTCGAAAATGACATTCCCAGAACAAATGACCATATCTTCCCTTCTAAAAGGGTTAAATTAATAATCTTTTCTCAAAGTAATGATAAACCTGTGAGTTGGATGTAGAAGTGTCAGAATCAATATAAATGTTTTTTATTTTAAAGAAAATTCAGATTTTACATAGTAAAAAACTGTAAATTATAGTGTCCGTCCAAAAATTATTTTTTACAGATAGTGAAAACTACCCTTGGATGATGGGTTAGTAGACTAAAAGCTTTAGGAATCCAAAGTACAACATATAATAAGTACCCTGTATCAAGATTGATGCAAAACAAGTGAAATTTGACCTTTTTAGAGAGATTTAGCCAAAAACTGGGCCATCTGGGGTCATTTGGGTGGATTTGACCTATCTCTGGCCCCCCTTGCTCGATCTGGTTGGTTGACATACCCTTGTGACCGTTAGAGCCAATAGAATCGAAGGAGGAGACTCACATACACATACATTATAAAGAAAAAATGTTGCCGCTTCGCGTGTGGAAAGCGAAACTAAACTGGAGGAATGTCTCCTTCTGGAGTTTGGAAACTAAAACGCAGTTGTATTGCTTATGGATTATCAGAAATAATTTCAAAGAAGGCACAGACACATAGGATGAACCTATGGATTAACTGCAGCATCGTTTTTTTATCGTTTTAATGCCATTGAAGACCACTTTTGACCAAGGTAAGCCATATTTACTGTTTAGCTTCTTAGCTCCACATGTGATGATGTACGCTTTCGTTTAGAGCGTCGCGAATGTTTATCACTGAGTGTTGAGGTGGGCACCGTTAGATTCAGTGTCTCCAGGACACCAAAAAATAGTGTTTGGTTGTGCATCTAGGATAAGTAATAAGGGAGTTATGAGTGAGTTTAAGTGCCTTAGTAGGTCCCGTTTTTTCGATCGAGGCTAATTCAGAGGCTGAGTGCTAGCATTGTGGGGTTTTTTTGAAAAAAAAAATTAAAAAGATCAGTTAGCTGAGTTTCTTCCCGTTACATGGATATAACACATTCATAGTTTTATTCAATATTAAGATTCCTTAGACGTTGTTTCCTGCAAATGACGCGTTTATCCGCCCGGTACCGGGGGGAAGGCGTGAAACAGGTCTCCTATTATGCTATTTTTAGGCATATATTATGGGTCTCAGATATATAAAAATATATAGAAAACATGTCTATGATGTTTTGCTCAAAATACCAAACAGATCATGCATTTTAGACATCCCTCATACCCCTCTATTTCAGCCCTGTTAGAGAAGTGCAGGTTTGGGTCCTTAGCTTGAAAAAAAAAAAGAGGAGGGGGACCTTGTGCCTGCTCAGAATTCTACGAGATACAGCTAAATGCTGCCGTGATTAAACGCCATCATGTTCCAAACCACATCAAGGATTATTTCTGAAACAGTATGGAGCTCAAATGCTTTTTCACTTGTGGGTTTACGACAAGGTGAGTTCCTTTTTTTATTTCCTGCTTTTTTACAAATACTCTCTCCAGTACAGGTTAGCTCTGAGTGTTAGCGATGCTTGCTAATGTAAACAAAGGCCATATTACGTCCAAAACACGTCGGGCATTGTTTCTGATAGCAACGTTTCTGATTGTGCCGTGGGTCCACATTACTGATATAACGTCATATCGGACGCAAATCTGGATCAGCTCCGTTGTACCCCCGTTTTTAGAGAGTTGGGTACGGAGGGTTTTGTTTTCTGACACTTTGTGAGTTCCCTGACACACCGGGGACACATATAAAAGAAACCAAAAAGTGCATTTTGCATGATAGGTCCCCTTTAATGTCGTTTTTCTGTTTAAAGGTATCATGTCTTGGTGCCTACAAACATCCAAATCGGATATGCACCAAACCTAATTTAACCAAATTTGAATCAAAACGTAATGACAGCCGTTTCGTTGTTTTGCCACCTTAGATATAATCTGCTCAAACCACATCCACACAGTCATGATGACGCTGATAAGATGAGTTTTAAGCGTTAAATCTTCATTATAAACTATTAATTGGCTGTGACATTGCATCTATGTGAAATTATCTAATTAGTGACAAACAATTAGTTTATATCTGACCTGACTCGCTATCAGTATCCAATTGCCTTGTAAATTAATCAGAATTAGCTTAATAATGTTCAAGTTTTTAAGGTAAAATGCATTTATGGAAGTGTTAGATTTGTTTTTTTTCATTTTGGAATATTTACTGTTAATTATACTGCCCTAAAATAAATTATATCCATTTGCAACAAGTTATAAACACATTTTAATCAAAAATATAAATAAAATAAATGAAACTTCTATGCATAGACACAATTAAAATGAAATGGCATTAAGCACTATCTGCAATATATTTAACATATTTCTTCTGAGAGCTGTCTGCAGCTGAGGAGGTAATAAGCTTAATATAGGCACCATTAACATGGATGGCAAACAATAAGAGGATTATAAGTACATGTGCATCTAAAAAAAACAGTATAAAGAACCATTAGTTCGACCCATCTGCCATTAAAAAGAACCACTGAAGGATTAAATGCCTCGTTATACCCTGCAATTTACTTGCAGATTTGCATTACTTCAGAAAGACAAGTACAAATTACCGTCAACAAGAGAATTCAAAACATATCCTTCAATGTAAAGGTATTTCTAGTGATGCATGCTTTAAATGGTGTTGATAATCAAATTATGCAAGTACTAGTAGTAATTATTAGAGATGTAAACGTGTTCCCACTCAATTTGCTTGAAGACGCAGTGGTCAAAAGTCATATAAAGTTTCTGATAACTGCATATTATCTAACAACTTAAAACATAGGAAAAGCATAAAAACCGCTAACATGGTTATCAATATACAACCCCAAGGTGATGGGGTTGTATGTTGACTAATAAACGCATTGAGAAAACAAACACTAAAGTTGATTCTTCATTCAGTTCAAACTGCCGTTAAGTCAGCTAATCAAGGGGAGGAAGATCAGGGCTCATTGCTATTTATCCATCTGCTGCGGAGCAAGACGAAGTGACAAATGATCATCAAACACGGGGTAACGCAGCTCATGAGCAGAGCAAATCAGCAGCTATGAGATGCAATCGCTGTGTTTCCTCTTGGCCCCTGGGGGAAGCTGAAGAGAGCGTTCATCAGATCCTAGATCAGAGGGAAATGAGTTATTTACACAGCGTCTTGAAGAAAGCTGCCTAATAAAAATAAAATGTTGCCAAAGAACGGGGAATTGAAATTTGTAAACACGGAGTAGGGGGATGGAAGATTGCAAAACCATGCCCAAAACAGAATTAATTGACAGTAAATGTGATGTAGAGGGGCACACGTACGACTACTACGTATGGTTTTAGAATGAACAGAAACAAATATTATTAGTCTGTTTTGTTACTCTATAATATATCATCATTTTCATTGAATACTTTCCCACTAAAACACTACTTTTTTCAGCTGCTCACCCAGAAGTATTTTAACTTGTTTTAGCACCTACCATATTTACAATGTTGTTTTTAAACTATTCTGTATCTCTTTTATGCATGGTTTTTATGAATCTGTTATTCCATTATGTGTATTTATTGTGTTCCTTTCTGTTGTCTTCTTATTAAGTGTTAATGATGATGTAAAGCACTTTGAATTGCCTTTGTGCCTGAAAATGTGCTATATAAATAAACGTACCTTACCTTACGGAAATCACAATATTGGATTTTTGAAAGAAATAAAACGACTGCTGAGTGGTCTTAGAAACACAGCTCGTGTGTTTGGCCATGGCAAATGAATCCCTTCAGAAGTAATGCGCCCACACAATTGAACACCATGCCAAATTGCGGCCACCTAGGGAGAAAACGATGGCTGCCAAAGGGTAGGCAACGGGGACCGCCACTATACGATGTATAATGGCTGTAAAAAACCTGTAATCATCCCTGCTATAAGCAACATCACATACTTATTTTCATGATTGGCTTTGGAAAACAACTACAAGAAAAGTAACATTTATTCCTGGTCTTCGTATATGTTTTATTTCATTGTATTCTTATTGTAGGACAACTCACGATCTCACTCATCCAAAAAGGTTTGAAATTAGCCCCTGGCAGGGACAAAATGAACTTCTTGAGTGCCTACATGCTAATGAGAAAAATGATGGGGATCATCTGAGTGAGACTAATTTCACCTGACATTATGTTCACAGGGCAAATAACCAGCGGTAAATTAGGGCAGGATCTGACACGGTTGTGCACACTAACTTGTTGACAGGGCATGTTCCAGCATTCACTAAAAGGCAAATCCCACTACTAATTACATTAACGTACCACTTCCCCCAAATAATTCTGTTCACACGGACTTTATGCTACGGCATAATGCTGTCAGACCAGATGCAGTCACGTTTACTCTTTGGTGATTCACGATGCTGTTGAAAAAGTTAAGTTGGATGATAGTGTATAGCTCTGTCTTCCGCTAAGTTATAAATAGAAAGTAGTATACCCAATAACAGCGGAGAAAAACAGAGTATCACAAATTGGACCAGGAATTACATCTTGCCTAAGTCACCTTCAGAGGAAATAATTTGTTTATGAAAAATATGGAACAAGTGGATGTCACTAATATGTATGTGAACGGCTGTTGAAGCCTCACATTTGGAATTTCCATAGTCTTCCCTTTGTTTTTTTCGACCAAGAAGTGACCATGTTTGGATGGAAGTGTTTGGGGGATACGCTTTGCCCTGTTGTATTGTCTATTTTAAAATACATTGGTGTGAAATTAACAGGATAAACATTGTGCTGAATTTAAAAAGACTAGCTATTGAGGCCAAAATGCCTTTAAGAAAATGGTAGGGGATATGATGATGGAAGAGGTGAGATGGTAAAGGTCAGGTTGTTGAGGGCTTTGTAGGTGGTGATGAGTAGTTTAAAGTCTATTCTGTATAAGTAAGTATACTTTTTTACTATTTTGTATAGAATGCATAAAAACAGATTTAACCCTGTAAAGCCCAAATATAGAAAAACATTAGAATTTTTTTTTGTCAGCATCTACCAACAGGCATTTGTGCATGAAAATGCATAAATGAAGCTAAACAGTCAACTGTTTTTCAATTTGTCTGCGTTGTTCCACAAATACTTTTGATTTCTTCCAGCTGAGAGCAGCCTACTTCTTTTTTTAGTGTACTTATTTCAGTGTCACTTTTCCGTAGTTAAAACACTGCATGCTCAAACCCTGATAGGAGGTTTGGAGCTAGGGCACAGCAACAGTTGGCATCTTGGTAGCATTATAGATGAATGGTAAGGGGACCCTTAACAAAGAAAGGCTTTATCTGTTGGAAAATCCAGAGAATATTCAATAGACATGCACAGATCTTTACGAGATATGACGAGGTCTTATTCTGGACCAAAGTTCTGGAGTGCTAGCAAAGCAAAATAGCTAAATAATTATGTTGCTTCTCCAGTGCAGTTCAATACTGCAGCATTGTTTTGGCTGGCTTACGGCTCTCTGCAGCCCAGACACAAACAGAGTCCTTCCACACTGAACAGATATTCATTGGAGGAGTTATGAACCGTTTAACAACCACAATGCTCTTCTTGGCTTTGAAATGCAGAGCAATTCTTTCTTCTCATTCTTGTTTTTTTCTACTCTGGGTTTTCTGTGTCTTTATAATTGATTTTGTGTTGAGTTTTATTACCCTGAATCATGACCGCTAACACTTCGGCATCAACCTCACATGGCTGCTTAACACTCACTGCAACAATTGTAAATCAACACCAAACGATGATTAAGTGAGAATACAAATCAGTGAGACGGTAAGAGAGTATCAGATAGATTCCAGGGGATGATGGATGAAAAAGATGATCGTGAGGAATATTTATTGAAAAACCGATTTGTGCTTTCTTTGTTTTGTGAGGCTTCATCAAAAACCAAACAAAGTGGGCACAGATTCCTTTCTGTGCAGCTTTAGTACAGCTCAGTTTAATGCAACAATCAGCAAGATTCGACCCTGCTTCACAGCCTCATGAAAACCTTTATTTCAGTAGCGGGGGCTTCTGTCATCATGTCTCAGGAATGTCCTCACAGGAAAAGTAAGAGTGGTAAGTGGTACCAGTACATGTCATCTCACCTAACGTCCACCGCGTCCTCCATGACTGTCATGTCCGTCTTGCACTTTGCTGAAGGGTTGATGGCTAGCTCGGCGGGGGGGATGACAAAGCTTTTACTCAACGGCAGCCACATCCCTTCTCCTAAGGTATATGTGAATCTGCAGAGGAAAATAAGGGTGAGTTAGACAGGTAAGGTCACAGGTTTTAGCTCTTGTTTAAAATAATACAAGAAACTAGGGCAACTTAGTATAATGCAACAAAGAAAAAAATCACTGGTATACCTTTTGGAAGAATCACCACATCAAACTTGTTGTGCTGTTTTTAAATGGGGCCCTACTATGCTATCTGGAGTTTTCCCTTTCCTGTACTGTTTTATATAGGTTTGTGTGCATGTAAATGGTCTGCAAATGCTAAAATCCTTAAGTTCATGCCAGAGGGAGTTTCTCTGATCAGGTGGTATCTTTTATGGCAGCCTCTGCCTAAGTGTGAATGGGTGAACACTGCTCGTATGTCAAAATGCATTGAGGGGTGGAAAGACGGGAAACGTAGAAAAGTATATTCAACATTTACAGACAAACCAAACCAAGCCCAATACTTAACCTCCATGGCGTAGGTAAAAAAACTACGACAAAATAAATGTATGCAGTTCCCCTTTACGTAATCAATCTACAAAGGAGTACTTTTCCTGTAGTGCAAAAACCACCACCGTGTGACGTCATCTTATCTACTTGTCAAAGATAAATGTTTTTGCTGCCTCAATGCATTAGAATAATGGCGTTGAGTTGCTTAGAGGGTATGTATATTACCTTTGAGCAAAGTTATCCTTTTTGCATAACTCTTTCTTGAGCAGAAGGACACTGTGTGCTAATGGACGCAATGCATACCAAATGAGAAACCCTGACAAAAAAGGGCCAATAAGAGCTTCCCCTGAGACCAAACAGGCCCATAAATCTGTAAACAACAGATGTCTGGAACAAAAAGCTTTAAAACTATTCTTTAGTCAATGAATATCATCAATCTTTAAACACTTTGCAGATGAAAAGTAATACTTGCGACTTTAAGCCAAACCGAGCACGCTGATTAACATCAAATGCATTATTACTGCTGATAAACTATTCATGAATACTTGGAGCACAAAAGAGTGGAACTTGTTGATTAAAATGGTTAACAACCATTTTGTTATGCAGACTAAACACATTTCCTCCTTCACAATTGTTGGATTTGCATTAAATGAATTGCCAACTGAGCATTAGGAAAGGGCAGTGGATTGTGGGAACTGCATATTTACCAATCACTTTAAGAACAGACAGATTCAACCATTGTGGAAATAGAACACTTAATTACCCAATTACTCCTCCTTTGTTTCAAAGTCAAGTGTCCTGTGGATCAGAGTGCTGCCTTCCTTCCATTTATTATAAAACACGTTTTCCAGCAAGTAATAAGCAGTCCAAACAAATGTAATATTTCCGTATTATAATTTGAAAGGTGTTACCACTTCTCCAATGAGTCACTTCACGAGAAATGAAAACCCCATTGAAGCAGTATGACGTATGACCACACCGTGTGTGACCACAGGACAAATTAGCGGACACAAGCACCACTTCATAATGGACATTTAGGGACTGGTGTGCTGCTTTATGACCTATTTGGTTCACCTGGAGAGAAACTGGAGGAGGATAACACTAAGAGTTCCTGTGAGAAAACTGTTGTCGAGTGGAAAACATGTTTGCAGTCCTTAGAGGAATTCTCCGTGGTTAATATCGTGCGAATGGCAAACACTGTGTGATTGAATGCTGACTTTAAGCACTTTTCTCTTCTTACACGTGATAAATGTGCCTATCCTTGTTTTTTTCTTTGTTATCATTTATTCTCTATACCACTGTGATTCTAATTGCGTAATTGACTCCTGTTATTTTATGGTAATATGTTCTTTGGCAGACAAAATGATGGCTGCATGGCTCTCAGACTGCTTGCTGATATTCAAGGTCTCTTTCCGGCGCCTGAAGCCGACAGTGTTGCTCGGCGAAGTTCAAAGCTAGAGGCTGAACCATTTGAATTAGGATGGATAGCTGGGTTGGAGCAGTCTGAGGACAAAGACATTTTAAACCGCACGCCTGAACAGAGTGAGAAGCAAAAGCCTTCGTGCAAAAAACATCCAAGCAGGGAGGGCAATGTATCTTAGAGATATTAGCACGATGGCAGCCTCCTCCTGTCTGTTCATAACATAAACACAATGCTTACAGTTGCCAGATAAACTCTATGGGTTTCCTTTGTATTGTAAGCAGTATCAACTACTGTCTTTTGTTGTTTTTGCTGCATGGAAAGACTTGTAATGAAGGCAGTAGCACATTTTTGTTATCTGCTCTGTCTCAAGCCAGGAAACAAATCATTTTCGGATAAGATACAGTTATACACATTGTTAGAAACCTCTGGCACACACAAGTGTTCTACTGTTTGTTTCTTTGTGAACTGGCTACCAATGAACATAGCAAAGGCCTTCTTGACAACTATATTTGCTCTTCTTAAGGCATATTTACTAACCCTTACCCATGTCATGAAATACTGTAACTGAGTTAAAACATTACACAAATCTTGAATTATTAAAGATTATACATTTTGTTTTCATTCTTAAAACAGCGTAACAGATTTGTTGCCCCTTGATGGCAGGGGAACGAGGTGTAGAACCACAATGTCATTATTACGTTAAAAAGGTTGACATTAGAAAGGTTTTAGCCAACAGTTGCATATTTACTCTGTAAGCACACATCACTGTTTGCATTTTTGAAGAGTTTTTTTATTGCTACCTGAAAAATAATATATTGAAAAGTCAGTTTTGGGTCTCAACCGCGAATAAACAGTTCAACATTTTGTACAGGGGCTAAATCAGAAAATAGCTAACGAATACAGGAATCAGACAACATATTTGCACACCTTTTTACGTTCACTGCTATTTTATCAGAGAGATCTTTGTCTCGCTGTGTCACATTTTACTTTTTAAATGAACATTGCTGGTGCTTTCCATAATGTACGCAGGTATTTTGTCTCGCCTCGCTGTCCACCAACTACAGTGAGGAGAATCTGGCAGCTAAGTTTTTCACTCTATCTACCAGTTAGTCTCTTAACTGTGCCTGTCTGCTGTTTGGTGCTGGGCACGAAGCGTACAAGAGTCTTTTAGCTTCTTTCTGTTTGTGGAGCATTAGGCAGCCCCCTTTAGGTGTCATTCGATACTAATACCCAGCTACAAGGACAGTGGCTGGACTTGCATGTGTTGGGTCGGCGCTAACACAAGTCCAAAGGGATGTCAACGTTGCTCTGAGTCTGTTTAATACAGGTAACATGTCTATCAACAATGTCAGTTGTGACATGGCCTTCATGTGGACCAAACAGGTCTTTTTTTACTGTTTGAAGATCTATGTCTTTGGCACCCAGCAGCTCACGTTTTCAAGTTACATTCTGTCTTGCCCTTTTCTGTGCATCTTTGGCTGTACTATTAAAAAAAGACAACCAACTTTCCAGTTCTTGTGAGGGTGGGAGGGTGTGGGGGGGGGGGGGATTCTGATTGTTTTCTTATATGTAACAAAAGAGGGGTAGTAGTGCAATTTCCTGTAATAAGAAAACCAGAACCAGGAAATGTGAAAAAGTGTTGTATTGACTGTTAAATCTGCACTCCTTAATATAGAAGAAAAAAAGGAAAAAAAAGGCAAAAAGGCCAAAAAGGTAATCTTAAACGTTGTAGTTTTCTTCTTTGGCCTTATAGCCACGGACCTAACAAAGACTGGATTACGTTGTTTTTTTACTCCTTTTTTAGGAAAAACTGTACCGTTGTCCTATTGCTGAGGACATTCAGACTCACACTTGTGAAAACACTTTCAAAACAATTATTATTGCCCGATAATTAATTGATGTCTTCCAAATTGAATTCTCTTTTCTAATCAATCAAAAAACTCACTGCTCTAAAATTAATCAAAACGTGACGATTATTTGACCTGAGAGGAAATAAAGTGGCTCTTTTCTTTCTTCTATTTGAGCATCTCATTTCCCACTCTATTACACCTCTAAAAAAGAACATAGTTACAGAAGGCGTTCCACAGCCAGAGCTCACCATTCTCCCTTAATCATGAGAGAGAGAGAAATCAAAGCTAGCGTAACCAGAGTTATAACGAGAAGTTTGACTGCGCGATCTTTTGTGCAGCACCATGGAAACATGTAGCGGGATAAAAAAAACAAAGTTCTGTGAAGTTCACCCTTACCTGAAAATGCGATCAGAGGGCTGTTCTCCCATCACAAGATCAAACCCGCGCTGGAAGATGGTGTAAGGCCAGGGACTGACATTGATAAAAGAAGAGATCAGAGGAAGAGACAAAAACAGAGGAGAGAGAATACAACTGTGTGTTAAAATCAAAGAGTGAGAAGTGTTTTTTTCAGTGCACCCATCCTCCTAATATAAACCCTGCTAAAATCACAGGGCCGTGTTTCAGTGTTTCACTTCGAGTCATTCCCGCCTTCCGGAGCCCCCGAAAAATCACAAGCAGCATTACGATGTGTGCTCTGTGTAAACATGCTGATTGACAACAAATGTGTTCTGCAGCAACTGACATGCAATGTGACTTTGGCTCATATCTGTTTACCAGGGGAGGGGACAAGAGAGGATGACAGGATGAGACAGAATGGGAGAAGGGACACAGAGCGGGGGGGGGGGGGGGGGGGTGAGGAAGAGGGTGACAGAGAGAACAGAAACACTCAGAGAGAGAGTAAGAGAGGAACATGGAGGGGAGGAGGCTGATACCAAGAGGCAGAAGTGATAGAGGGAGAATGATGGAGATTAATGGGGAGTGGCAGCTCGGGGACTAAACAGTCTGCAAAGTGAGAGTGTGAGGAGGAGAAGTGACAGGGTCCCGATGTCATTCTGAGCAAACTCCTACACTACAGTAAGCCACAAGAACATCGTGGAAGAGGGAGAGACACCTCCATGCCACAGGCTGTGGTCATTAAACATTTAGGTCACCCCAGGGTGCCCACTCTGTCACACAGAGACAGAGGACACAGGGGGAGCGCCGTGGAAATGAGATACAGAGGGGGCACAGTAGGGTGGACTAACGGAAACATTCAGATGTATACAATAATGATGACCACAAGAATTCTGTGTTTTGAACGTTCAGTGAGGTCGGAATGGGTAACAAAGGAAGTGATATTTAAAATGGTATGCTTTAGTGCTGAGTATTTTGTATTTGTATTTATTTATAGAAGGATCATGCATACAAAAACATTAATCTCAGCAAAGAGAAGAGATGCAATATGCCAGATTATAGCTAATAGCTAATTTCCATCTGTGGTCCTCAGGCAGGTTCATAACAATCAATAAACAAATAATAACATTGCATGATCTCTATCAGTCAAACAATTTTAAAACCTGATTTAAGTACAGCTCAATAAATTAATACATAGTCCACTTGAAATACACTTACATGATCTCGGTCACTCAAATAATTATAAAGCCTGATTTAAATACAGGTTACGAACATAATACTTAGTTTTGTATATTTGTTTTCCCATATCATATTTTACCTGTTTCAATCATCTTTCCTGTGTGTTTTGAGCTTGATAACTCATTTGCTGGCAACTTGGGCAGTGTTGCAGATATTGCAAAGGATATCTAAATAAATCATTACGGGGTCATTTGTTTTCATGTTTACATCTAAATACAGTAAATAATGGTAAAACGGAATACATGACACACTTGAAATGTTATCTGGAATACATTATAATTGTAGAGTGATGAAATAATGAAGAATATAATAATATATAAACTGTTAATCAAAATGTATTTATTGTGCATTTACAGTAAACTTTTCATGAATTACATCTTAATGAACACACTGTTTTCTGTAAATAAATATTGGACAAATAGCGGTGCTTCATCAAAAGATGTAATAACAATCATATAAAATCACATTGGTATCATGGTATCAATAATATGGCACAACCTCTGACACTTAAAAAATGTGCATCTTTTTACAGTATGGTAAGGCAAGGCAAGGCAAGGCAAGGCAAGTTTATTTATATAGCACCTTTCAACACAAGGCAATTCAAAGTGCTTTACAAAAATGGAAGACATTATGAAAATGGCATTTAAAATCAGTCATTAAAAAGAAAAGATAATAAAATAAACATTAAAAGAAAAAATACATGGATAAAAGTTAAAAGTTACAGTGCAGTTTAAGATGTGAATAGTTCAATTAAAAGCAGCGGCAAAAAGAAAAGTCTTCAGCCTGGATTTAAAAGTAGTAAGAGTTGCAGCGGACCTGCAGGTTTCTGGGAGTTTGTTCCAGATATTTGGAGCATAATAACTGAATGCTGCTTTACCATGTTTAGTTTAGTTTAGTTTAGTTGGTAGAATTATTGTGTAGAATTAAACTCATTTCATCATAATCTCGTTATTCTCGCATGGTTTGTGGGATATAAGTGGGAACTCCCCTGTACCTCCACACTACTGTCTTATTGATGTGAGCAGAACTCTCTGGGACACTGGCACCCTGAGTGGTGACCCGGTGTATGGCACTGTGGCTGGGGTGTTAGCCAAATGTCAAGGACTTTTTAAACAAGCATATGTGAACCCAATTAAGCGTTTATATGACTTCCCGGGATGGGGCCTGAAACAGCATTTTTTAATGCCAAGAGGTATCAAGTAATCAGTTGAAATCATTTTTGTAATATAGAGGAAGTGACCTTGCACCCAAAGACATGGGCAGCCCCAAAAGCTTGATAAAGCTCCAACAACTTTACTGACTCACCATCAACCTAAACAGTGATTTAATGGTGGTGCTAAAATACATACAACTGTCTTTTTAGGACTGTGTCGTATAATGGGTTGAAAGGAACTCCAACAGTTTTAAAGTTGCAGTACTTCTCAGACAATTAAAATATTCATTAAATTGCTGGATTACCAGAGTTTACAAATAGATATACAAAGCACAGCATTGTGATGCGTTCAGCCAGGCATTACGATGTAGTTAGTATGGCTTCTTTGAAGGCTTTAAACCTTTAGGTAAGTTTAATTTGTTTGTGAAGCACATTTAATAACAATTCCTTTACGGAGTGCTTTGACCATGACAGAACATAATTAAAGCAATGCTACAGTTTTAACCTAACCTTAACCTACAATAACACTTGTCAAGACATGGAGTACACATTATCACATTACACAAACTAATGATAAAATAAAATTCATTTTAGTATCATTTATAATTAACACCTAATCGTTATCATATTGTTTGTTTACAGTAAAATAACTATTAACTTACATTTAAATAAAGACGTGTTACAGCACTATCTGCACCGGAAAACTCTGTATTTTATGAATAATCTATGTATTTAATTGTGTATGAATATGTGCTTCCTGCAGCTTGTCTGATACAGAAAATGAATTGGCATTGGCAACATCACAGCTCCTTTTGATGAATCGGTTGAACCAAATGGATGGCCTTGTTGGATGTGTAGGAGGATTCCCTTGTTGTAAATGAGTTGTCTACCATTCCCTCTGCTTGATAATGAGCATCATAAAGCATCATGAGGTGATTATTAGAACTTACCCCTGATTGGGCCCCCACTCACTGCGGATGCAGAGGTGCTTATGGACCGGGTCCTTCATGTAGCCGTCAAGGCAGAGGCATGCTCCTGCAGACAGAAAGGCACTGATTCAATCATGTGTTCATTAAAGTCAAGCCTTTTTAATTCATTGGAGAATCCCCTTTGCTCCTCTCCTTTCATTTAACTCCATGAGAGATATCCCAAAGATGATCTTCCTCAGGCAGTTAGAAAACTCTTAATCATCTCTTATTTTTAATGATGTAGTCGTCATTCTTTCAGCTATTTGACATATTCTTTGTCCACATTTATTCCATAGACGCTCACAAAGTTTTCCAGCAGGAGTGCTTTAAAAGGCGCTGTTCTATAAATGTCAATTAATGGCCAATGGCATCAAATGAAAGCTCCCCGCTGTTCACCATGCCAATGAATCGTTTTATGACAGGTTTGATGAGGACACAATGTAGGTGTAAAAGAAACCTTACTGAAAGACTGCAGTCATTCCATAGCTCATTCTGCATGAAAGGTTTTTTTACCTTTTTAGCGAAAAGAGTCAGAACGTATCTTACTTGTTTAGTAATGTCTTGAGCTAATTTCTTGCAACAATGCAAACCGAAGAGCCCCTTTTCCAAATAATGCTACTACGTCTTTAGTCTTATACTTTACTACTATCGAATAAAAGTACAACACGTAAACATTTCTTCGAATTATTGCAGTCAACTCCCAATGTGGTTTAATTCACAGTACTGGTGCTTTGATTCATTTACAATACTTTCATTATTTAAAGAGAAAATGCATTTAAAATTCCTTATTCAGTCCACAATAGAATAGAACATCTGATAACTGTGATTTACATGTTGTAGTGTCAGGGTAACTAACAAGCTAATTTGCTAGCTTAGTTGTTGAATGTCAGTTAGGTTGCATTCACACCAGCCTTGTATAGTCCGGTTGAATCGAACCCTGGTGCATTTCACCGCTTGGTGCGGTTCGTTTGGGTTGGTGTGAACGCAGTCCGAGACCTCTGAAGTGAACTAAACAACTGGACTCTGGTCCGCTTTAAAGAGGTGGTCTCGGACCACTTGCAAGTGAACTCTGGAGCGGTTCATCGCTGGTGTGAACGCAGTCCGCACCAAAACATAGGAAGCGTAGGATTTACGCAACACAAGAACGCGGATGTCTTCAAAATCTTTAGCGAAAGAGTGAAGCATCCTCATTGCGACTGTGATGCGCCGGTGAAGATGGCCGCATCGTCTTTTGGCTCCTCTCCAACTTTGCACCTTTTCGTATTTTGTGCGTATTTATTTTACTTTTGCCGTTTTACTTTTAACATGGTTCGCAACATGCAAGCCGACCGCACCTACTCTGCCATACAATATAGAAAAAACTAAAAGATTCAGAGACAGTTTCTTCCCGCGGGCAGTGAGACTGTTAAACAATTGAACTGCTGAAACAATTTCATAACATTCATCTGCTACTTAGTAATATATATCTAATATCTAATATATATCATTCCAATAACTTGTATATAGACTCGTACTGCACTATTCCACTTTCTTTTTTCTCTCTCACTTTATTTTAGAACTATTTTTCTTTTTGTATTACTTTTACTATCTGTATTATTATGTTGCATTGTTGGAGAAGCCTGTGACCTAAGATTTTCAAAGACATAATTACTCTGTAGCTATGTTAGTTTGAAAATAAAGAACCTTGAACCTTGAAGCAGAATGAAGTGTTGAACAGTGTCGTGTAAAGTAAAAATGATCCGTCAACTATACATAAAAGTCAGAGCCACCTGTCGTCGGTGAAACCTCCTCCTTACTGCAGAACATCTCTCATTATATGTGTTATAATGTTTTTTTTGCACGTTGTCTTATGAGCCTTCAGCTAGAGTCTGTTGATATGCTCTCAGCTCCCCAGATTAACAGCAGTATGAAAATAACCTGCCGATGCTCCATGGCGGAGGCTCTGGTAGAAATTGCCGGGATTTGCGTTTTTACCCCCTTAATGTCTGAACAATTGTTGAACAGCATTTCCGTGCGCATGACTTGTGTTTAAAGTTTATAGTCTGTTTGAGTTTTGCCCGTGTGAACGCAAACCGAACCTTCTGAAAAATGAAACAATGTAACAAACTGTTGTTTGGTGCGCAACAGAGAAGCGGACTATTAGGTTTGAATGCGACCTAAGAAAGCCATCGAAGATGTTGAACTATTGAGGCTGATTACCACTGGCATCTTCACGGCTGGCTAGCATAATACTTGTTAGCTCATCAGCTTTTGAAGAAACAAACCAATCAACTTTTAGTTCTTCAGCATTTCCTATTTATTCAGCTTGATTTATTGAATTGATATGAGACAGCAGAAAGGAGAGGGACTCGGTTTTATGGCAAGTTGGTAATTGTCTGTCTGATATGTCGCACAAAAAACAACTTTCTTCTTGTTAAGAGAAGGAAAGAAAAAATGATGCTCTGACTTTGGAAGGAGCGACAGTTCTCCAATTGGAACTTGTATTTGTAGTTGGTATTGAGAAAATGTGTTACCCTTACAATGCTTTCAGGTTTTGAACTGCAACACATAGTTACACTTACATGAATAACTGTAAATCATCAGACAAAACATCAGATATTGTGAGTGTAATTTGAGTGTTGAAGAAAATAAAAATATATAGATATGGTTCTTCTTGGTCACTTGCTAAAAAGACTACCAGATATCCCAATAGACTATGAATCCTTGTTCCAAATGTTTCAATTTAACAGAGTCCGTTGTTCAGTTATCTGGCTGGATAAGTGCCTCCACTTCTTAAATGGGAATTAATTAAGTTGATGATTTGTCTAATGGACAGATAATTGGCACTGTCCATATTTACTAAAGTAAAGCTTTCTGTGGACTCCCAAAAATCAATCGCAACATGCAACACTGCTCAACTGTGGCTGGCTACAAACAGTGTGATTATCTAAAACTGTTTGTATACCCCAGTTTGAAGACCCCAAGTGGGATTGTTTGATATTAAAGGTCCCCTATTATATTGTTTTTTATCAATATATTATAGTTCTCAGTTATAGTCTGAAGTGTTTGGCATCCCATAAACCCCTCTGTTTCAGCCTTGTTTCAAAAGTGCTGATTCTCTGTCTGTTACTTTAGATGAAAATAAGGTGCTACTCCCAACGCCCCTCTGAGAGATATTTGGTTAAAAGAACACAATAGGCGCTTTCACACCAAGTACCTTTCCCAGGAATAGTTCCCGGAACTTTTCCCCGGAACCTTTATTTCCTGGAACTATCTAGTAAATCGCGTTCACACCGGAATAAGTCCCTGAGGTAGCCGCTGACGTCACTTCTTCTTCTTCTTCTGCTGCTGCTTTGGGTTTACTGGCAGGCCGCAAACAACTTCACGGCGTATACTGCCACCCGAAGTCCCCGGCCGGAAGTCCCCAGAGTTGGGGACTGGCTTCAGTAGAAGCCTTCCGAGTAAATCGCCAGAAGCGCCGACAGCTCCTCATCACTCCACCACTCCCATGTTTTATTTTGTGTTGCCATAAGTTAGTCTCTCTCCGTTGGTGTGCTGGGCTAATGCTAATGGTTACACAAGCCAAAAAATCGTTATGACATCATAAAGTGTCCGAAATCTGATCAGCTCATTTTCAGACAGGTTTTTATATAAATGGATCAGGACAAAAAGTGAGCGAAGATTTTTTCCTGAAACTTCCAGAATCTCTTTACACAGAGGGGACACATGTTTATGTATAAAAGACATGAAAAAGTGGATTTTGCATAATAGGTGACCTTTAAGACTACATATTTCTAAGATTGATATACTAATATCCCTTTAATATTTATAAAAACACTTCTACCTCACCAATGAGACTAAGATTACTGAGTGAGTGGAGGGATATGGATGCTACATGTTGGCATCTTCCTGATGAGTGAATCCTTTTAGCAAAGAACAGAGAAGCATCAGCTTTTTGTCCTGCTATCAGCACCCAGGAGAATTGCCAGCCTTGACTTTGCTCAGTATGAGTGATGGGGCCTCATCTTTGGCTTAGAGGGTTACTCAGGGGTAACATGTACTACATGCTCTGCTCATGCTCAATAGGAAACATGTGAAGGGCACAGGCCCTGGGCTTATACACCACTGCTAATGGAAAAGGTCAACTGTCAGCACCTGACAGGTTAAAGGAAATCATTGTCACTTATTTTCCTGCTCACTTTATTAGAATAATACAAAGAAAATGACAAAAGAAATATCAGATTTGTTTTACATGTTTTGTATTTGATAACACTCACAATCTTTGTGTGATCATCACTTGAGATTGTGTCAAGATCTGAAAGGGTTTTGAATGAGAAACTAGAAGAATAAAAACAAAACAGAAGGATATAGTGAATACTTAAGTGTCTTTTCAAATAAGTAATGATGCTCAAGCTGTAACTATGAGAGCTTACTTGAGTTAACAAAGCAGAGTAATAAAGAGAAAATAAATGCTTTGGAGGAAAGCAAATCTTGTTTATTGCTATTGGGTTTTATTTTCATGTTGAAAAGATTAGGTTTTATTCAAACCAAGAGTTTAGCCACTTGATCCAAACCAAGCACTCCGACGGATAATGGTCCCTATTATAATGTAGAACCATAGAGTGGAAACTGAAACATATTCATATCTATAAGTGGTTGTGGATAGATTTAGTTTTTATTTTCAAAGAACGTTTGGTTAATTTGTTTAAAACCTGTCTGAAGGTCACCATATGTGACCTGCTGCATCGAAATCGTCGCATTGACCCAAAGACACATTTTGAGTTGTATACACTGTTGGAAAGAGGAGAGCTTACTACTAATGATATCAGGATTGTTTTTGTACTCCAAATATTAAGCAAAATATGTCACATTATATAATGACTGTTACCGAGTCATCATTTTGAGAAAAAGGCCTTTAAAGTTTCCTCTTCTCTGGAATCCATCGATCTGATTGATTATTAGCGGAGCAAATGATCAAAATAGTACGGAGGGAAGATATTTTTGTTTGGATTACTGGTCTGGGGGATGTTCGCAAGTGTGTGTGTGTGTGTGTACTAGGGCTGCACGATTTGGGGAAATAATCTAATTGCGATTTTTCGGACAGATATTGCGATTCCATTTGCGATATTTGTTTTTAAGCGACGCAACGGAAGTTTATTGTAAAATGCGGCCATATCTCCGGCTAGGAAGGTCGTATCAACGTGCTCCCGTCTCTAGCACCTCCGCAGCCCGAGCTATGAGTGAAATAACTAAACTTACATGAAACTTCCGTTGGGTTGCTTTAAAGTCAAGCTTCAGTTTCAGATTCACCCTGTAATAGATGTAAAACATGTGATGGAGCATTACTAACCTGACTCAGATGCTTTGTTTCACCAAACCATCTAGGAAAGCTCCATTGGAAGCCATTTGGAAAAGGGCAGGCACTTTCAAAAATACTTGGCAGGTGATTGGATCAATCTGTCTATCACCTTCTATCATGGGCCACTTCTGATTGGTTAACAATGGCTGGTACATGTGGAGCACAGCACGATTCGATTAATCGTTCAGCCTTAGTGTGTACGTGTGTGTGTGTGTATTTTTGCGTTTGTGTGTATTTTGTTTGTTTCCCGGGGAAAACACATGAGAAACACCGGCTGTTGTTATGCCTGCTGTGACGTCAAGTTACTCCGTTCTCCGCTTGTAATTATGCCGTTACAAGCTTTAAAGTTGTATTTATCATCTGAATTTGCCGAAACAAGTTTAATATTCTCAAAGCCAAGACTTTGTTTATTTGAAATCAGATGAAAAGAAACTGTCACGGACCCTGCCGTGTTATCTATGATTACTATACGCCTTACATTCATGATTTCAGCAGAGGGAGGGGGCACTGCGCTGCGGAAGAGCAGAGTGGTGAGTGAGATCTGTCATCTTCCCTTTACAAGCTTCAAAAATGTATTTATCGTGTGATTTTGGAAATAAAAGTTTCATGTTCTGAAAGCCAAGACAATTTTTTTACGCAAATCCACGTTTATTTTGAAATGAGCCGTTGCGACTTCCGACTGATTTCGATAGAGCGGGTGACATATATATTTGTATTGTACTATTTAGCAATTAATATTGACATTTAATAATGGTCTGGCTGGAGTCCTTTCTCTTAGTGAATAGCTAGAGCTCAAAGGGCTTAGTTAAATTATTCAAATGTCTGCTATGCCCTTTCAACTTTATGGAAATATATAGAATGTTTTTTTCTTTTTTAATCACCTTAATGATATAGTGCAGGGGCTAAAAAGCTCCTCCTCACAGTTCTGAACATATTTGCTACATTGCCGCTTTGTTAAATGTGCAGTGAAAGAGCTATGAGTATTTGACACTAGCAAGTCAATTTGACAAGTTAAAAAAAAAAAAAAAATGCCAGAGCAGCACTGAGTTGACAGGAGCTGTAGCATTTCAATTTGATTTGTTGCACAGCTGCGGAAGAATGCTAAGCTCCTCATCTTGCTTTAATTGCTGCTTCATCGCACTAAGGTCACGGCACTCAGTTCCAACTTGTTTTACACTCAAGGTGTTACATTCCCTAATTGCCAAATATGCAGGCGCTGAGCCAGTTTCTAAGCTTCACAGTTTATTTTTGATCATGTCCCCACACAGCTATACGTCACCTTTTCAAACTCATAGAACAGAAGTGTAGGTAAAACGAGAAAAAATATAGATTGCCCTAAAATAGCCTGGAACTCTTGATCTGCTGTGTGGGCAGCAGTGGCTGTACAGCTTCTCTTTATGCACTGTTGCGTGCAAAATTATTCAGCTCATCAGGAAAATATCCACACAACGATCCATTATGCTGTCACATTAATCAAGCCAGTATGTTATGCAGTGTAAACATGCGTTTCCAGAGGGACTAAGTGTCCATTCGTGTTTCCTATAGTCCCACACACATTCTAAAAAGGGGGGAAAAAGGTGGTGCCCGTAAACATCAGCACTCAAAGCGCCCAGGTTTAACGCCCTACAGAAAGGGAAGAACGACGCGTTAAAACATCCAGCGCCTCGTTTAAAGTCTTGCAGGAGCAGCACCGGTATTGTTGAAGCACATTTCCGTTTTCATCACCATATCCCACAGCAGAAAATGAGGATGGAGTGTAAGCTATCTATAGCACCTTTGCAATCTCCCTGCAGCCCGCACACACTTTCACTCACTGTCACTGTCACACACAGGCACACGTATGCAGAACGGTTTCATTAGGAATGCATCATATGAGAAATACAATACAATCACCAAAGCCTTCGCTGCTAGTCCTGATGGTCCATACATCATTTTTAGAGGAGTGGTTTTGGTGTGTGGGTGAGACGCAGAAATTATTCCAAGAAAGGAAGGCATGAGACACACTGGCTCAGCTTTTTGATTCATTTAAAAGGTCTCAGAACTCACTCTTGCCCAGGGGAGGGTTGGACTGCTGAATAATGGATAGAAAAAAGGGAGACACTTCCCCACCTCCTCTAAATGTGAGATTTTTCCCTGAACTTAAAGTTTGAGTGACAAACTGGCAGAGAAATTACAAGCCGGAATAATCTACAACCAAAATGTATCATTCTGGACACTTTTTGCCTTCCAAAAGATATGGATAGATCATGCTGATTTGAGCAACTGATATGCGAGACCTGAAATTAGCTTAGAAATCATAAAAGAAATACTGTCATTTTAACTTCAGGCTGATGAGTATTTTTTAAGCAACAACAAACCCTCCGATTCCCATTTAAGGCTTACTTCATTAAATAATTGTTCATCAAGAAACTCATGTGAAGTTTCATATTTTATGTCCCATATTTCTTAGCCGTTTTTTCTTTAATCCAGGGCTATTTTTACACGTGAAAGCTTGTTTTTGCGAGGCAGAACGCTAATGTTGATGCCTCTACGGATACAAAGAACGTGTCATCTTTAGCGTCTTACTTTGAAAATGTTTTGTGATCAAAACGTTAAAACGCTAAGAGCTTATGTATGACAGCGTATCATTGAGATGCCGGTTTTAATATCTTCTTGAATGATAAGGAACGTAAAGTCCCTTGATCAATATTAAAAAGAGTATGTGAATAATGACACCATATATGCTGTTAAGTATTGGTGACATCCATGGAGTGAGATCTACTTGCAGACATAAGGACTTTTAAAGGACTTGTTAAAACAACGAGTTGTATTTTATTATTCTGTTTTACAGGCTCCCACTTTCTTCATAGTGAATAGGGAGTGAGAGAAGATCAAAATGTATTGACTGGCGGAGAGTGATAAAGAGCTTGTTAAACAACACAATATTCTACAATTCTGTTTTATCAGAGCACTGTTCTCATCATTTGGAGTTGGTTATGTAGCTTGAATAAAACATGTTGTACAGTAGCTGCAACTGGACCTTATTCCATGTGTTTGTTGATATTTCATATAATGTACTACAACATTTTGGTATTTTCTAGTTTTCTCTAATATGTTATCTCTGTCAGATCTCGGCCTGTGGGGATCATGTGTTTGATCGTGTGTGAGTATCTGTTTTAATCTCCACAGCTAGTTTCTGATACTGTATTGTGCTCAATTATGACTTTATGCTGAAGGTATACTAGTGGTTGTGGTTATTCACGTTTTCTTAAACTGTTTTTAATGTCATGCACTACTAACCGCGCCTAACAAGCCGCAAGGGGTCAGGTGATTAACAAATGCTTCAGTTGGATTTTTTTTTTTAGCTAGGTTTTAGCATTGTTCCTTAGCAGATTTGTAAGTAAGACAATACTGATTTGTTTGTTATGTAAACAAACATTACAACATTGGTCCTTTAAAAAATGGCTCTAGATTAAAGTTGTACCCAGCACAATATAAAATGTATTGGGACAAACAGTCATTGCCCCATCTAATTGGCTATTAGCCAAACGCACTGCAAGAGTCCCCACAGACGCTAACAGGGCTAATTTATGTACACCATATGTAACAAGTGCAAAGTTCTGAATTGAAAGCATTTGTGAGACACGTGATCACCTAGTAAAAATGTAATGCAAGAGTGCAACAATATTATGAGGGGCCGTACAGGCCGTAATTCATGGTCCTCTCACACACATACATTCTCCTTTTACATACATATATTTTCACTCTCACACACATACATTCTCCTTTTACATACATATATTTTCACTCTCACACACATACATTCTCCTTTTACATACATATATTTTCACTCTCACACACATACATTCTCCTTTTACATACATATATTTTCACTCTCACACACATACATTCTCCTTTTACATACGTTCACTCTTACACACATACATTCTCCTTTTACATTCATACATTTTCACTCTCATATACATATATATTTACACTCACACATTCATACATTTTGCTCTCATATAAACGGAAGGCGGGTCATTATCGCGCTGTGATTGGCTCAGAAGGTCGAGCGGGGCGGGCTCATGTTCAGAACTTCTGATTCAAATCAACATGATGGAGGGAGATGAATCCGTGTATCTTCGGACCATTTGTTTCTATTTATTAAACAAGTAAACGGAAGAGCGTCTGCGAGGCGTTTTTGCTTTTAGTTTTTTACCTTACTAAATGGTTTAATGGTCATTGGAGCGAGGTGCGGGGCAAAACTCACAGATGTGAATTCAAAACAAAAGCACTCGTTTGCTTGGAACTGTGATAATATTATAATCAAGGGGAAACGAGGTGAATTTAGCGATCACAACGAAAACGGCCAAGACACATATTGAGCCCAGAAAATGAATGTTATTAAGGGCTGTAAATATAATAAGCCTATGTCTAAAATGGACAACATTGTTAGGAGATGTAAACTATACAGCGATTCTGCACTGCGGTCAATTCCGCCGTCTCTCGAGTTTGTTTTTTCGAATCAGCAGCTCTTCATTTTTTTTTCCTCCTATACAGTATTTGACGAGTGATACAAATATTTTTTTACCACAAGTTCTTAATAAAACTGACACTGTTGGACTCAGTAGTACTAGTTGACTGCTACCAGAAATAATATGAAGTACTTTTACTGTGTACTTTTTGAGTAATCCTCTGTCAAAGTCCCCTCCATAGTAGGCCTACGTATAATCAGGGTTGGGTTGTAACGGAATTCATGTAACGGCGTTACGTAATCAGAATACTCTCTCTCTCTGTCTGTGAGGCCCCGCCCCTGCATGCAGATGAGAGAGAGAGACATATCTTTTAAAATATATTGAAAGTTAGAAACGGAGATGGTTCGATAAAATGTGCAAGATAACGTTTATGTAGCATTTCTTTATTGTTGAAATGATGACATTTCATAACGGGATAAAATCAAAGTAAATGGCCTGCTGCTGCTGAATGCATGGGGCAAGTGACTGGAAAAAGTTTTTAAAGTTATTTCACCGTTTCAGATAATAATAATAATAATAATAATAATAATAATAATAATAATAATAATAATAATAATAATAATAATGATAATTCATTCTATTTAGAGGCGCCTTTCAAAGCACCCAAGGACACCTGACAATTCATAAAATATTCTAAGGAAAGGTTTACAGTACAAAAGGACTGTAACAGGGAACAAGTTGGGAAACAGGAGACATGTACTGTAGCACTACAGTGAGTAGGCTGATCTGAACAGGTGGGTTTTGAGGAGGGACGTGGTGATTGTGTCAGACTGTCGGATGTGAAGGGGGAGAGAGTTCCATAGTTTGGGAGCAGCTAAAAGCCCGATCCCCCATCGTGACTAGGCGTGGGGGGGGACAGTTAGCAGGCCAGCAGAGGAGGAGTGGAGGGAGCGAGAGGGGGTGTAGGAGGTCAGCCAGATAGGTGGGGGCCAGGTTGTGGAGGGCTTTGAATGTGAGCAGGAGGGTTTTGAATTGTCCGACCGGCCCACTTCGGTACCGGCCCATCGGGATTCGTCCTGAACGTCCCGATGGCCAGTCCGCCACTGCTGGTTGGCCTCTTATGATGCTGCTGTCTTTTAATATATGATTATTTCTCAGCCGCTAGTTCGTTCCTTTCTGGTAGCAGTCAACTAGTACCGAGTCCAACAGAGTCAGTTTTATTAACAACTTGTGGTAAAATCACTTCTGTGAATGTGTGAATGTAAATATATATGTATCTGAGTCAAAATGTATGAATGTAAAAGGAGAATGTATGTGTGTAAAAGGAGAATGTATATGTGTGAGAGGACCAGTATGAATTACGGCCTGTACGGCCCCTCATAGAATATTGTGCTGAGCTAGATTTGCTTTTCATCTGCATTTTTTAGGTCACAAAGAAAACTGTATATAATGCCACATCAATCAAAAGTTATTGACATGCTGCTTTTCAACACGCCTCGAGCATAATCCATCAGTCATTTCTGTCAAGCCATCAAGATTACAGTACATCGACTACTCCCTCCAACCCATTGCTCATTCATCCGTAGTATAATGCTACTCAAACTGTTACGTGCTCCCCTCCTTGTTTTCTTTCTCTCTCCCTGTTGCGCAGGTGCACCTGGTCTGCCTCTGGCTCCGCCTCTGCCCAGGTGTTCCCAATTCCACTCAGTCAATATATAAAGAGAAGCTGGAGGAAAAGGATGTCTCGCCTTTTCTGGCGCTGGGAGACACTCTCCTCTGAAGACCCTTTTTGGTATAGTGGGGCTTGAGCTATCCTGTGTCTTGTAGATGTGTTTATATTTAGCCTGGAGGACCTGGTAGTCCAGTTTTCGCGGCTTTTTTTGTTTCCATTGGGTTTACGCCTGACTTTTGGTTAGGGGGGGGGAGCTCTGGGTCCTACGGCCCCTGGTGTGGCTGGCTCGGGCACCATCCTTCCTTTTGTTCTTTTTGGCCAGTCCTCCAGACCTTTTTCATTTATAGTTTGGCTTTTGTAAGAAGATGGCATAATAATAATAAATGTTCGTTACTAAGTACTGGTTTTTGCGTGTATTTTTCATGTTGCGGGTCTCAGCGCGAGCCACTACTGCTGAGTAGAGGCTGTGGCCGTAACACAAACACACTTTTTTATTGTGCAAAACAAACTATAAACAGAGTGAAATAGATGATTGATAGATAACTGCAGATGTTATGATAATCATTGTGTATGCACTTCAATAAGGGCCGATAACAATTCAATAAATAAAAAACAATTCAAGCTTTCACAAAGGATGAAAAATAAAAGCTGAAGAAAAAACTATGTGCATAAATATAAATGTATGGCCCTTTATATCAAGTTGTTGAATTTGGTCGCATCGTTGTCCTATTCCTTGTATCGAGTCATTTGATTGGTCTGTTGTAAAGAGTATTTTAATTGGCTAATTGAATTCAATTAGCCAGTTTAATCAATTAATTTCATTGGTCCATTGGATCAATTGTTTTGACTGGTCTACATGGAGTCATTTGATCAGCCGATAAAATTGAGTCATTTGATTGGCAGATCGAAAAGGTCATTTGATTGGCTAATTGTATTGAGTGATTTGATTGATCAAATGACTATGGGAAAGTCAGAAGGGGTGCTCCAGGCAATCTATTTTCCATTTCAGGCCTGCAGTTCGATGGACCCTAGTCATGGCCACACCAGTAAACAATGAAAGAGGCTCCTTCAAACAGCCACTATAGCCGCGTTCACACCGGAGTACTTTCACCGTACTTTTCGCGTTTTAGTTCCGTGAGTCGCGTTCACACCAAAAATCGTACTTAATCTCGGGTACTTTTACCCCCATTTTTAGAGCCAACTCAGAGAGCGTACTTTTCTGTGGGTGAAAAGTTCTCCAAAAGTGCCCCAGTGCTGATTGGCTGGGCGAATTGCAAACCACGCCCGTACAACTCTGAAAATGTTGTGTAGAGCCGCCATTGTTTTTCCTCGCTACAAAAACACAACGCTCCGTGCGTTGTGTTTGTTTTTGAAAGCAGTTATGGCAAGCATCAAGAAATGATGAGGAGGTGTCGGCGCTTCTGGAGATCTACGCAGAGGACGCGACCCAGGGAATGCACTGAAGCCAGTTCAGTAGCTTTCACTCGACCTGGGAATGTGCACAGCCCCACGGCACACCGGCTAAAAATAAAGAAACTCGGGCAGGACTACAAACGGCGGATTCAGTGGCCAACGATGACGACCACGACGAAGGTAAAATCAACTACATGCACTGGGGTTTTAATCTGCACAATAATGGTCTCAGATGTACTTTTATTTGCTCAGTAGATCAAGCTAGCCATGCTAGCCATAATAAGCTAACACCGGCCCCGAGCACACAGTACACACACACTGTAACTTTGTCTTGAAAGAACGTTACGCATCGAACTGATGTTCACAATCATGTTTATTTCATAATATTCATCATATTTTATGTTTAACTTGCCTCAACAACATTAAACAAAGTTCAAGCATACATGAAGCACTCTTCAAAAAGGAACAATCCTCCGTGTTTGAACCTCTTAAATCGCTGCATAGCCGATTTATTTGGACTGGATTATCCCAGAGGGTCTAAACATTCTTTATAACACAGTTTCAGATTTGTGAAACCTTAATTCTATTTGTGAAAATACAAAAAACACATTCCTAGTATGTTGTAAAACTACATGGCGACTAAACTTGTATATTGTATATTGCTTATTTTCCCCTCTTAGGAAAGCGGACACGGGATGCGAATTTCTTTGACACCGCCCAGGCGTTGGAGGACCGGCGTGCCGTGGTGAATGAGTCGCTGCGTGGAGATCAGATGGTGCTGTTCACCAAGGCCCAGGAAACGGAGGACAAGATGCTCACCTCGATGGAGCGCCAGGCAGAAGTGTTCAAGCAGCAGATGGAGCGCCAGCAGCACCAGGATGAAGTGTGGGCGCTGCGCCATGAGGAAGCGTCGGCGCAGCGGCAGGATGAGCGACAAACTGCATTTAATAACAGTTTATTTGGTATAGTTTTTGTAAATACTGACACACGACACACAACGTTGCACTAAGGTGTGCATGCTGCTGAGAATATCCCTACACCTGGGACAGTTTATTTTATATTGTTATTACTGTTATGACTTTATTTTATATATAATGTTTACTGACATGTACAACTGACACTTTATTTACATTTAAAATTGTTCTATTTAATGTTATGTCTTGAGAGTGCAATAAAGAAAACCGACATGGCGATTAAGCTTATTTCTCCTGACACTTTATCTTTTGTGACCTGTGTAGCATCCTATACATCACATGTAAGTGATTATTCTGATACCATCATGTTTCATCGGTTATAAACTGGCAAAGCTTTATTTGTCATTTATTTATCATCAATGTTGCAACCTTGTGGGGGAATGGCAGGGGCACATACACAAATATGATAATTTATATCATTTTAAATATTATTTGACCTAAACTTTTAATTCCCCCCCATTTCACACAACACAACATGGAGTCCACTATGGGCCAAAACTAACATGTATGTTTGCATAGTGTTTATGGCAGACGGATGCAGTGGGTCTCAGGAAGATATATAATAAAGGTGGGTTTGCTGCTGAGACTCCCTACAGCTGGGAGTTTATTTTATATTGTTATTACTGTTATTATATAGTACAACTGACACTTTATTTTATATTGACAATGTTTACTGACATGTACAACTGACACTTTAGTTACATTTAAAATATTTCTATTTAATGTTATGTCTTGAGAGTGCAATAAAGAAAACCGACATGGCGATTAAACAGATCCTGTATCAGTTTTTCTTCTTCTCTTGTTTTGTAGCGGGTTGCAAACAACTTTAAGGTGCTTACCGCCACCTACTGTACTTGTAATCTTCCCTCAGGGAAAAGTACTCCGGTGTGAACGCGATCTGTACTAAGTACCCTGGGGTTAAAAGCGCCAGGGCTCTTAGTGCCGGAACTAAGTACAGGAAAGTACTTGGTGTGAACGCGGCTAATGAGTGATAAAACACAATGAGTGATAAACACTGCCAATTCTGGAGACCTTCTGCAGGACTGGAACTCAGTATGACAATACCTTGAACCCCTGTGCCTCCTATTACAGCAAGTTGGCAAGTCGTAAACAATTTGAAAATAACCATCAAAACTGTGTTATATAATGCTATGAACAAGCTGTCTCTTAAATGATCAACTGTATTTTCTTGAAGAATAAAGGACAAGTGCAATTTCACTTGTATGCCAATAACTGTTAGTTTGTTTTGTAAATAAAAAGTTGCACATTTTAGTCGTACAATCTTTGTTAGCACAACACCTTCTGTATCTTACCACTCTTCTCTACTGGATACTGGCCATTGCTGTTTTGTCCAATAACCGAGTGCAGAATAACATGGTTTGTGAATTTGGCTAATGGTCCTGTGACGATATTGCTCATTATCAGCCAACCAGATTACTTTAAGTATCTAAAGAGCCTTTTTATGTCTTCCAATGAATATTAAATCCGATGTACAGGTCAGTTATACATTAAAACAACCTTTTAGCAGAATTATAATAAAGTCCCCCATCTGGTAAAACAGTTAAACTGCAGAAGTAGCAGTAAATGTAGCTTTTTTATATGTACTAGGTTTAAGATGCTAAAGCCTACTTCATTTGTTGGTTTAGTTAAATACACAACAAATATAAGCCAACCATTTTTACCTACTATATTATTCTTCATGACTGATCACAACAGCCAGAGAAGCAGGACCTTTTTTATTTCAACTAAAAATAAATAAGGTTACCATGTGAAAAGTCCCGGTACAATACTGAGCAGATCCTCTTTTAAAGGTCCCCTATTATACTATTTTTCATCAATATATTATAGGTCTCAGATATATACAAATCATGTATCTGAAGTGTGTGGCTCGAAATACCACACAGATTGTGCATTGTAGCATCCCACAAACCCCTCTGTTTCAGCCCTGTTTCAAAAGTGCTGATTCTCTGACTGTTACTTTAGATGAAAATAAGGAGCCACTCCCCACGCCCCTCTGAGAGATATTTGGTTAAAAAGAACAGAATGGTGCTCTAGGAGGAGATTCAGGTGATAAGGTGGGGGGGTGTTACCTTGGTTGGTTATTGGCTAATGGTTACACAAGCCAAAACATCGTTATGACACCATAAAGTGGCCAAAATCTGATCAGCTCATTTTCAGACATGTTTCTATATAAATGGATCAGGACAAAAAGTGAGAGACTCTTTTTTCCTGAAACTTTCAGAATCTCTTTACACAGAGGGGACACATGTTTATGTATCAAAGACATGGAAAAGTGGATTTTGCATAACAGGTGACCTTTAAGTTGCGTTCTCAGCTTACCTGTTTCAGGGTCACATTGGTGCTCACAGGGGTCCAGGAGGCGGCGTCCACACAGCTCGTTGACCCAGGGACCACTGGCGTTCTGTTGGTAATACAACAAGATCTGGGCCGGGTTCAACCAGTCTGATGCGTCCATCTGGCTCCCCTGCAGCAAAATAAACCTCGATCCTGAGGGGGCCAGAGGAGAGAGGGGTAAAGGGTAGAGGAGTCAGGGAGAGGTAATGACAGAGATAGATATAATAAATGCATGACAGGTGGAGGGATTGTAGAAAACCCTTAAGAATAAGAAAATAACTTATTTATAACGTTCACTACAAATATCAGGACAAGGCCACAGTATATTTTGGACCTTGCTACAAAATTATCTTAAGATGATTCAAAGACAGCAGGGAAAATGTTATCATATACTCGAAATCCAAATGGGAAAATAAGGAATGAGAACCATCAGTGTTAGAAAACCTTCCAAATAAAATATTTTAGTAAGCCAAAATGTAAATATTTGATAAGCTAAGGAGATTAACCTGGCCTAACAAACATGAAACACCGTGAACGTCTCAACAACTGTGATATCTGAAAATGAATAATTATTATTCATTATTATTGAAGCAGGAGCTGACATCCAGCCAAGATAACAAATATTGACAGCTGCAAAATTAAAATATGAAAAATATTCAGACTGTGAGAAACATTCTAAAAAAACGA
Source organism: Trematomus bernacchii (assembly GCF_902827165.1). Taxonomy (NCBI): domain Eukaryota; kingdom Metazoa; phylum Chordata; class Actinopteri; order Perciformes; family Nototheniidae; genus Trematomus; species Trematomus bernacchii. The sequence goes on along the minus strand of NW_022987689.1, from coordinate 9,947,331 downwards.
TGCCTGTTGTAGAAAGCCTAACACTTGTTTTGATTATTATCAGTAACCACAGGCAGCCACTTTGCAACAGGAGGAAGGCAACAGTGAAGAAAATAGAGCTTTGACTTTTATGTGTACACATTTCCCATGGTGTTCGGATAAATATTTGCAAGAATTAAAAGGGTGTATGGTTCAGACAGTGTCATAATTTGAATAAATCACATGTAAGCTAATGCACTACAGGAAGGACTCTGTTTGGCTGCGGCCTTACTGATAAACAATGTATTTTTGTGTCCTTCTCACCAGTGCAGTGTGAAATTGTGTTATGGTCTGTTCTCCTTTTGGATGAGTTCTTTACTGAGCCAATTACTTTATATACAGTCCGTGTTTGATTCAGTTATGTTTAAGGTGATGGTGTACTCAGATTAAATTGGCCACATGCCTTGGTGACTGTAACTGCATAGTAACTCGGTTAAAGTTGAGTGTCCATAAGAAAATGCACCCCTCAAACTGTTCAGGCTTCTCTGTGGTTGTTTGTAATAACGGTAGAATTTCACTAACAACTAATTAACAGCTTCTGAGCTGTTTTTCTCCAGAACTCCCCAGGAATCCACTCACAAATTGCACTCCTACGCTGTGATCTTTTCATGTGTATTATTAGTGGCACTTGTGACATAAATAAAGCAGCGTGATGGAATTAGGGCTGCATTGCCATGTCAGGTCAACACATCCGCGGCCTGAAAGGGCCCAGTCAATGTAGCTTTTAATTAGTTAAACAATTTTTTCTAGTGACACGGCAGGTGTCACTAGAACAGCGTATACTGAGAGTTATCCTCTGTGTGATCTTTGCAAACTAGCATTAACACTCATTGACCAAAGCCCTGTCTGTTTGAAAACATGGGGTGCACTGGGCTTTTTTAACCCGGGCATATTTAATGACTACTTGGCAGGCTATGTCTGCCCTAGTTAGTGCTATCCCCTTTGATGATCACTTAAAAATAGAGCACACACTGCACTGGCCGGACAAATCTCATTTGACTAATCTTGGAGAGCTATAAAGTTGCTCATAAAAACTCTGAAACTATAGACACCAATCATGTTTTTTTATTTTTGATGGCACATTTAATGTCCTGTTTGATGTCTCTGGCAATCGAGGATATGCAATATTTGTGTTTTTCAATCATGAAAAGGATTTCTGATATTAAACATAAATGCTTTGTGGATGGATCCAAAAAAGACTGTACTTACTGACATTTGACATTAAGAAAATTAGACTTCAAATATGAAACCTTAGCCAACTTTATTCAGATATTCTTAATCATCTCAAGTGTGAATCTCACAGGAGGCTACATCGCGCTGAATGGACTTTCAGGGCTAGAATGTGTGGAGTGGCTTAATAGCTGATTTAAGCACCACTCTACAGCACTTCAGTCTGAATAGAGCTGGTATGTAATATCCCTGGACAATGTTTCATAAATGAACATTGAAATAATGGGCAAAAAGAAAGGAACAATGAAGCATTGAGTATCTGACCTAAACTGTAGAAATAAAATATTTGTGTTTGTTTTTGTGATTTTTGCCTTTATTCCTCACTTGACAGAGAAAATAGAAATAGTGAGAGACTGTATTGTCACTGTATGGCCATCTCATGGAACCTTGACCTCTCCCTTTTTCAAAATTCAGAAAGAAGGTTGAAAACAGAAATGTACTGGATAGTAGGCATTCCTCTTATGATTTATCTAGTGGGGAATTCACAGGAAGGTAGCAGTTGGAAGAAAAAAAACAAGACTCAGTCTTAGCAAAAAAGTCTTCTTCCATTTTTAGCAAATACATAAGATGAAAGTGAAACAAAAGATGGAGCAAAATGTATTATCGACAAAAAATGTGTCTACTATTTTATGCATAACTATTGCTATATTAATTTAAAGAAGACCTTTCTTGGCCATTGATACATGTTTTTAGCAGCTCTAGTGACGTGGCTCCATGATGTTTGCTGGATGGTTGGTGTGAAGGCTACAAGCCTCACAAACAACCACACATGTTAAAGGTTATGCGTTTGTTTTAAACTATACATACACAGACACATTATTCTTTCTTTATTTTACTAGATTGAGTGCACGGAATCTTGTTTAAAATAATTGTTGTTAATTGTGTTGTGTTAATCCTGTTGTTAGTGTCTTGCAGCTCACGTTGCTCCTGGCAAAAGGCTGAGCTGATGAACACCACCTGCCTATATAGATGTGCTAATTGGACAACGTCATTCCCCTCAAACCCTAAGGGGTGTTTAAAGAGGCCACGTCATTTAAGCCTCCCATATACATGCCTGCAGTGTGGAGAGGAAGGGGGGGGGTGTATGTGAGTTGCTCTTGGATAGAAGCACACAGAAAGTCCCCCAATTTGGTGACGTTTTTTGTTTATTCATTAATGCTAGTTTGTATCTATTTATATTATTAATAATAAACCTTTTTTTTTCAACCTAATTAATTTTGTTACCCATCCTAAAACTGTATATATATTGGGTAAATAAAATCCTTATTTTCTCCACATCAACCTGCATTCCTAGTTTTTGCATACCCTGGTCCTTCACAGTTGGTCTCTGCTTTTGTTCCAGTCTAACTATTGGATGGATTGTATGAGTTTTTGTACATACAGTCATGGTGCCAAGAAGATAAATAATAAAAACATTCAAAGTCACCAGAATGTTCCTCGAGCACCACCCTGGTGTTAACATTTAAGTGAAATGTCTTAACAATTATGCTTTACGGAGTGCCATTACATCTGGCACATATATTCCCCTGATGTGGAATTGTGATGACTTTAGTGACCTTTGTCCATCATCAGGTCAAAGTTTATTTGTGGGTTTATTAACCAATATCTACAAAAAAACTAAGTAAAGATATTAAACCTGCAAAATATATTTCATTTTCTAAAATTGCCACTGTAAGCATTGGCAAATGCTTATGTAAGCATTTAGCTCTAATTAACATTGTGCTTGATTAAGACCTGATGAAGCCCGCACCGTGGCTGTAGATTTATGGCTCAGTTATTGTTTTGAACAGCATGAAAGTATTTTTTCCCTCTTTATCAGTTGCTTTTAATTATTTAAGACAGCCTTCATATTTTAATGAGGGATTGAAAAACTGAAATTCAGTAGGTATCACTGGCGGGGGGTGGTATGAAGGTCCTTCACCAGAGGGAGGACATTAAACAGAAATCCCTAGCTTCTACATACACTTTGATGTTGTGTGCATTAGATTATTGAGCTACACTGCAACTGGGACTTCAATAGTCATAATTTTAAATGTAAATTGACACGTCCGAGGACAAAGATAGGAAAACTATTTCTAAAAGATACAATTTCCGATGATAAACCATTCCCACATTTCTATTTTAGAATCCGAGTTAGTCATAAAGAGATGTTTGTTCTGTCCTTTGTTATGTATTTTGAATAGCAGTATGTTATCCTGCGTGAACAGAGAAACATCCCCTGATTGATTACTTTACCTGATGTGAAAGGCGAGGGGAAAGGTGTGACGCTACGTTCTGTGCTTTTTCTTCCCAGGCAGACACACGCGCAGCTGTTTGCATTAATAGCTTCTTTCCCCAGTGGTAGAATCCAGATACTCATCTGATTCACCATGACATCAAATCAAAGTGTGATGAGATTGTGGAGACATTTATGGAAACATTCTAAATCGATCCCAGTTTTTGTAATTCAACAGGCGAATCCAGCGTCTTTCATCTCCCCTTTCAAAGTTACCCCTTGGACACCTCCCTGGAATGTTAATATCTCCCTGGCAGGCCCGTGTACACCATCGGAAAGCAGCAGTGCTCCGAATCAAATCAGACCTCGGGATGATAGATGAGCGAGCGTAGTCAAAGTCTATAATATATCTGGACTGCCAGCTCACTCCTGTGACGGCTGAAAAATGCCAAAGAGCCAGCAGGAGCCAGTGCTCGGTCCCCGCAGTGCTTTTTTACTTCTTCAGGTGCTACATTGGAATTCATTAGCACAGTGGTTCAACATATCAGAAAGTACAAGGGGAAGAGTGATGGAGGGTTTGCTGCGGGTGGTCACTGCAACCTGGCCTCAATGTGCTCTGATGCTTTGAGGGCACATCTGGTGTGTGGCCTCACATGGGAAACGCAGGGAGGGGGTGGGCGACCTGGCATTTTACTTTTGTCTTTGAGAGAGAGAGCAAAGCAAATCGGCCAGCTACACGAGAAACACAGGCACTCTGTTTGAGAGAAATGGCGAGAAGAACTCCTTGGAGAGTGGCAGAAAAAATGCCAGCTCAGTCGCCTGGGGTATCGAGCACCCAGGGAAATGTATGGGGAAAGAGTCCAGCTACATTGCTAATAAAGTCCTGTTTAATTTGTTGAATACTTCTGTTAAAACAGAGTAAAGAATCTTTCTTGTATAAACATAATTCATTTGATTTGTTAAAAACATTTCTAATAAATTCCAGTTAATTAAATCTGCTGAGATTTAAAAAAAAAGCTTGGGTTTAGCAAATTGATTTCATGTTTAAAATGAATATTTCTGTGTTTAGTCTGCCCAGTTTATTTGTAAAATATACGTACATACGGCAGCAGTGTCAGTGTATTGTTTGCATGTTTTATTTATTTGAATGACTATTGCAAGTTGCCTAATGCATCTTTATTGTCTTCAAAGGTTTTTCACCTATAAGACCAATCCGGCAACTAAATGGAAATTGATTTTTCAAGTAAACTACTGAAATAAAAGACTGAACAAGTAACAGTTGCTGTGTCATTGGAGTGGAATCCAGTCAGAAGTCATGTAGATGCTTCAAGTTCCTTTCAAGTGGGGAAAAGACGGAGAAGACTTGACCGTGAGGCGAGAGAAGAGACTTACCGTCAGCGATGAGGTGCTCTGGAACGTGTAGAACCACCCGTACTGCGATGCTGCAGGACATGTGAGAGGAGTACACCAGGCCGATCACGCAGCTGATGACACTGATCAAAGTCAGGGTGGTCTTATTGATGGGACTCCGCGGGGAACCTGCTGCTGGGAACAAATGCACAGGCAGGGAGTGGGGAGAGGTGGGAACAACAAATGATAAAGATATCTGAAGCAGTGACCGTTCTTTAATCCCCGACATACCCTGAAACATGCACACAACCACACAAACGTACGCACACGATTACACATGGAGATATTTCACAAACAAGCCAAAAAAAGGGGCTTAGCGTCCATGAAAAGGACATTTGGATCAAAAACATCAAGCCTTTGGGAGGTTTAGAACAGGCATAGCTCGCTGGCCCAGCAATATGGTTTACCTTTGAAGGGTTTTAACATCCATGCAGGGATGCGACGGGAAAAAGACACATGGGCCTACATAGAAATGGTCCAGAGGTTGTTTTGCAACCTTCCCCTCTTTCCTTTGCTCTGCCTTTCCGCCAGAGCGAGGTTGCGTCCCTTATCTCTTTTCTCCAGAGTGCAACACGGAAAGTGTTAAACATGACCCACAGGGGCAAGCACAAACACACAAACACACACGATACAACACATTTAACCTTGAATAAAGCCACTCACTTTGTTTACAATTGTTATTTTCTCATACAGTAGCAGAATAGGTCTAGATTACATTGTACATTTTAGCATAACTTTCTCATTCAGAAGCTGCCTGAGGGGAACTGCCTTACATTTTCAGTTAATTTCCTTACAGCTCTAAATCACAAATTGCAGTTCCTATACCTGTAAAGGTGTAGCATTATTAGAGGCGGAACAAACCTGCGGTGTAGCATTTGCCACGTAATAATTAATTGGTGCACTTGACAGTCTAGGCACAGGAGAATTGTGTTACAGGAAAAAGCTCTCAAGCTAAGTTGATGGAAATAACTCCAGGATGCAGTATTGAGAATCCAGCCACTCTCAGTAGTAGGCAGCCTTTTTGTATGATTATTTAATTTCAATTAGGTTTGTTCGGATAAGCTGCAAGTTACAGGCGTGTGTTTGTGTATGTGTGTTAGCTTGTGGGACGCGTTCTATGCTATAAATGTCCATCTACATTATTTCTATTGGAAGCTTAAGCGGTATGCATAATAAATTGTAAAAGACATACAGTTAATAATTTGTATACTTGTTTTTCTTCTCTTGTTAACCCCTGTTCTGATGGGTTGGTCAGGTATGAAACTAAACCATGTTTTTTAATCAAGACTTGATGACTGGTGTATATTACTGGAGGGAGCTACAGGATCCTTTAACAAAGTAGAAATCTTACCTATCCTATTATGTACAAAGCTAGTTTATTCAATCAAGAACTTTTTAATGAATTTCCCTGGAATAGACATTACATAAAAAAACGTGAAATCTTCCGATATTCTCACACTCATCATCCCTATGACTTAAGGAAATGATTATATCACGCCTCACAAATCATTACTTTCCTCTAGATGCAAACAACATTGTTAGGGCACTATTGCAACCAATTTATTATTTCCGTAAGCTTTGTTTTAATTAAAGGTTTGGCTTAACTTCTGGAGATATCGCCATGTTTGTGACACATGACAGTGGAGTAATTGGCTTTGAGGCGTTTGGAAAGCTTGTAACGCCTTCTGACAGCAGCTATTATTTTGAAGAAATTGTCTCGTTATTTTTTAACCCCCCCGTGTCTGTATCCCACACCCCCTTACTGTACATCACAGCTGCAAGGACAATGGCATGCTGACAGATGAAACGTGCCACAACACTTCTCTTAGACACATTGGCACTCTTCTCTTTAGAAATAATACGTGTGTGAAATATTATTTCAAGATACATTGTTTTTCACGTCACGAGATGCAATCCATATCTAAATAGTCGCCACCAAAACCTCTGATCTCGTTGTCATGTTTCATTTCAGTCAACAAGATTGTATGCAGATGCAGTGTAACATGCTCACAACCACTTTTAAGAAACACACCTATGTAGACACACAAACTCCACACTTTCCTTGGAGTCCAAATCACGAGCACACACACATACAACACTGGTGCCTTTCCATCTGCTTTATGCATTGTCAAGGTTACTTGTCATGCGTCATGGCGATGGTAGAACCATCTGACGGCGGGATAAACTGACTGTAGGTGAATTCTCCTTACCCCCTGAGCCCCACGCGCTGTTGGCGTTACCGTTTCTCATACCTCGACTCCGGCGTCGACTGCGGTTTGGGTCGGTGTAAAAGGCCAGCTGAGGCTCGCTGTCTGCCTCCGTTCCAGAGTCCCCGTCGGGGTTCAAGAAAGTTGAACCCCCTGTTGGATTCACACATAAAAAGTATGAAAAATACATCTACTATGAAGAAACGTAGTTCTGGACCATTGGTAGGGAAATGTGTCCTCAAGTTGGCCTCATTGAGAACGCAGTGGGAAAAGAAAGGGCAGCCAGAACCAAAAAGGAAAGGGCTGTGGGATTCAGTGTGGAAACAGATCAGACAAAGTTTGTTTTATTAAATCAATTATTGATATGTAGGCTAATGGAGATGGAAGCCAAGCAGAAAGTTATCCGTATCATGTATTAAAGAAAAATACGTTTTTTTCCTTGCTTAAGCATTCTGGTTTATCTGTAGCTTTTAGTTTGGTTATCGTGTTAAGTCAAATATATAGTGTCATTTTAGATCCTTTAATGGAGTAAAATAAATACTGCCAAACAGAAGTATATAAAGAAGGACGCAATGCATCTTCTTGACTTTGATTTGTGCTTTATAACTGAATGGCTTTTGGTGAAGTCCTTGGGGGAATGCAATTTTAGTCAATCCTATCTACTGTAACCTTGAGCTGTTTATAAAAAAGTGACAAACGTTGCCTTGTAGAGCGAAACTTTGCTGTGGATCTTTACATTATTACAATGGAGAATATTCAAGATTCAATGGTTTATTGTCAAATAATGAATACAAAACATGGGTCACAGGTTCCTCAGCAATGCAAATACAAGACATAAACATTTAGAAAATAAGAACAATACAATTTGTGCAAGCTCATGCGTTAAGTAGTCTTATGGCCTGTGGGATAAAACTGTCTCTGAGATATAATCATGTTAAAATCAAGTTGTGGTTAAAAAGCCTTTCTCAAAAGGAATGAATCATCTACAATGAGTGCTCACAGACTGATGCATATAAGAATCAGTAATGAGCATGGTACTGAAAGTACAAATAAGTACTTCATTTTTTATTACCGAACATGTTGTGCTGGTACCTAAAGGTTAAAATGTTAATGCATATAATGTGAGTGTTTATCTCATTACCTCAGTGTTATGTTAAGACAGTGCTATGCTGCGGTGAATCCTTTTAAAAAGTAAAGATGGAAAACAATGGATGGCTTACAAGATGGAAATCTTAAAGGGTGGATAAAATGCTGAACAAATATTTGCCTGTGTACATTTGCTGGACAATACCAACATCAATTTTTTTTCATTTTGGTTTGTCTTGTCGTTATCGTAATCATGCTGACAAGCAAATGGACAAACTACTTGCCTGATTTTAATGGAATTGGGTGGAAGGGTTAAAATAACTAAATGACATTTTGGAGCGTATCCAAATCAAGGCGTGGAAATGTGTCTTTCATTTACATTTCAAGATAGTGCATCTTTTATTTATGTGGTATAGAACATTAGGGTTCCTGACTATGAAATGATGACGTAAAGCTCATGAAAACACCAAAGAAAACCTTGGAACTTTGGTATGGCACCATCAGAGTATGTTAACATACCATTAGCCAAAATGTGTGCTTTTCATGTTGCCATTTATGGAAAGAGCCAATTCACAAGCACTTCCAATAAATAAAGAAAGGCTACAGAATGGAGAGTACAAAAAAAAAGGGGGGGGGGGGGGGGGGTACACTGCTTTGTTTGGGAAGTTAATCCCACTCATAGCAATTAATCGTTCTCCATTTTGCAGTGGGTGAGATAGTAAATGTGCCTTCTTTTCCCGACTGGTCTAGCATTTCAAGCTACAATATGATCTTAAGGATGACGTATAAAAAAACCTCCTTTTATAATGCAATGTCCCTAATAAGTCTAAAATGAATTTCAGCTGATTGTGTTTTAGCAGAGGCATTAGCTAGATTTAGAGGGCATGTATTGAAGCTTGTCTTACAAGTGTTAGCGGATTGCGAATCACAAAGTGTGGGGGAAAATCCATGAAAGCAGCAAAGAGTTGCTGCCTCAGCGGGATATGTGTGAACTGAAACAAAATTCATGCTAACGTTGCTCAGTGACAAGAGCTTTTAAAATCCCCAACCAAGCATTTGATTAAACTACAGAAGATCCCAAAGAAGGAAAAATGGGGGGAATGAAAAACACTGTTGGCAGCAATGTCAATGTGAGAAGGGCTTTTCATGACAGCAGCTTCATCAGCTTTTCACATTGTTGGTTTTAGAACAATATGCACTGAAGATATGAATGCACAGTGTAAATATTATTGGCAGCCATGACTATCTGACGGCACAGATGCTGCCGTTGCTTTACTTCACAAGGGGGAAGGCCTTTTTGATGACACCATTGTTTCAGCAGCATTTCACATGACTGATTTAATAATAAAATAATATTCACTGGACAATTTCCCCACATAAATGTTTGCTGGCAGGAAACAAAGTCCTCTGTAACATTATTAAGTGTGCTATCAAAATGCTGCAGTGAAATAAGGTCCAATAAAACCTTATATATAGTATGTTACAATAACTACAAAATAAGGAAAACAAGTAAATGTCAAGTTAAATATCCATCAGACAGTGGGAATTTTTATTATATGCAACACAAAAACATTGAGTTTAAAAATAAAACGTTTTTACTTTCCCCATTTGGAAAAAAGCTGTATTTCCATTGAAACTGTTTAGATTATATATTGTTTGCTTTGCTTGTTGCTTCCTTTGTCTGGAGTTTGAACAAAGGAACAAAGGTTTTCCACAGACAAAAACATTGTATTGAGAACATATAGGTATTTTTGAGAAGCATATAATAATATGTACTAAGTATGGTACATTTGTTATATGCCAATGACAACACTATTGCCATGTACAGATTCAAGGGTTATTCACTTAAAGAATGCAGCATATGAAGATGTAGCCTTCAAAGGAATTGGGCTAAGGCTGTTGCTCTTTTGTAAATGAGGCACTCTACCTTTACATATAATGAAGTTGTGTTCTGAACAAGCAGAAACAATAAAAGGTTTAAAATACAAGTTGACTATTTACCACCTAAACTTAAATCAACTGGTAAAAAGGATTTGGTCCTATTCCCACACATCCCTTATTGAGGGGTCTAGTTGTTTTAGGGCCCCGCTGTTGGCTCCATTTTAAGGAGACTCTGAAATATGACATTCTGCTAGAATATTTTCAATGACGAAATGATTAATCACTTCAAAGTACATGTATGTGGCCCTGATTTGGGACAAAGGTCATGTGATAGTGTGTCCCCTAGACAATGGGTTCAGTGAATGTATGCACTCAATCATAGAGATTGAAGAAGTTGAAACAGAATCAGTTTTGGAAAAATTAAACCAGACGTCACAGTGCGGTGGCCAAACACATAACTGGCCCACAATGGGCCATTTGAATCAAATGGGGGTCTATCAAATGGGCTATTCAACCCTCATTATACCAACACATTTAACATACAAAGACTACATACTGACCCAACAATATCATATTGTAAGGAACAAACATTATATTAAATAATTTTAATTAATTTTTTATTTCTTCTCAAAACACTTTTTATTCATTAATCTTAGGTCGCATTCACACCAGCCTTGTTTAGTCCGGTTGAATCGAACCCTGGTGCGTTTAACCCCTTGGTGCGGTTCGTTTGGGTTGGTGTGAACAGAGTCCAAGACCTCTGAAGTGAACTAAACAACCGGACGCTGGTCCGATTAAAAGAGGTGGTCTCGGACCACTTGCTAGTGAACCCTGGAGCGGTTCATCGCTGGTGTGAACGCAGTCCGCACCAAAGCACAGGAAGTATAGTATTTACGCGCTGCAAGAACGTGGAGGTCTTCAAAATCTTTAGCGAAAGAGTGAAGCAGAATGAAGTGTTGAACAGTGTCGTGTAAAGTAAAAATGCTCCGTGAACTATACATAAAAGTCAGAGCCACCTGTCGTCGGTGAAACCTCCTCTTTACTGCAGAACGTCTCTCATTATATGTGTTATAATGTTTTGTAATGCACGTCGTCTGATTATATAATCATATGCGCCGTCTGCTAGAGTCTGTAGATATGCTGTCCAGATTAACAGCAGCATGTAATCTGCCAGTGCTCCATGGCGGAGGCTACGGTAGAAATTGCCTGGATTTACGTTTTTTCCCCCTTAATGTCTGACCAATTGTTGAACAGCATTTCCGAGCACGTGACTTGTGTTTAAAGTTTATAGTCCGTTTGAGTTTTTCCCGTGTGAACGCAAACCGAACCTTCTGAAAAATGAAACAATGTAACAAACTGTCGTCTGGGGCGCACCAGAGAAGCGGACTATTAGGTGTGGATGCGACCTTAAAGTTAGCGTTTATTTTGAAAGTGTGTACAACGAAAGATTCGCATAGGGGACACCTTCAAGTGAGACACAAGGCAACATTTAACTTTTTTATTCTGCTTTTGACTAGGGACCCCTAGGACTTTAATACTTTGAAGTTTTTAGAAAGCACTCATGAAACTGAAACATAAAAGAATAAAAAGTCACTGGGAAGAAAATGATTGACAATGTCGAGAAGGATTGGACCGACAGAATGAAATCATGCAGGGGTCCCAGTTGGTGGGATGAGGGTTGAGTGACACCGCTGCATATCCTTTCAAAAATAATCACCACAATAATTGAATGTGTGTGTATGCAGCCTTAAACTGAAAACAGTCTTGATGCTTGATAAATAATCAGAGTTCTTGTTACATATTCATTTTATTGTTTTATCATTTTAGCTTAATTGAAAAGTTAATTTAGAGAGCCTATCCTAAAATGCTGACAGTAGATTGATATCACTGAATTGCCCATCCCTACCCCAACATAAGAGCCATTATATAAAGCACTAGTATGGGAGACCTTTTTGTATTTTCACATTCTTTATTTTAAGGTCTGTGAGAATCATTTTAAATCTAACAATGGTGGCTTGGAGTGAGCAAAATCCAGCAACTTCCCCTCTAATGAGATCAACTCAACTAAAGCCCTTCTTTGTTGAGAGATATCTTATTTGAATTCTCCGTTCCCTAAATTCAGGAAATTAGGCTTTAAAGTAGCTCTCTAAACACCTGAATAGAGCAGAGCTGTCAAGGACAGCTTTGAGGCTGCATGAAAGAAAAATGAATAAATAAATAAATAAATAACTGTTGGCTACTACAGTTGAATAACTTAAAGGTCCCATGTCATGGCCATTTCTACTGATCATAATTCCATTGTTGAGGTCTACTAGAATAGATTTAAATTGTGCAATTTTCCAAACTCACATTGGTTTATCATAAAGCATCTCTGTATAGTATGTGTATTCACCAGGTATTCACTCTCTGTCCTAAACGGCTTGTTGGAGCTCCTGCCCCCCCCTCCCTGTGAGCCCAGTGTGCTCCGATTGGTCGGGACGTTGCAAGGCTCGTTGCGAGGCTCGTTGCGAGGTTCGTTGTTGCGAGGCTCGTTGCGAGGCTCGTTGTTGCGAGGTTCGTTGTTGCGAGGTTCGTTGCGAGGCTCGTTGCGAGGCTCGTTGCGAGGCTCGTTGCGAGGCTCGTTGCTGCTCGCCGCTGCTGCGAGCTGCTGAGAGGAGCGGACAAGTTTCCGGGTCGGCGATACAGAGAGACAGCGAAACTCATCCTGAGCACACACGGAGAGCATTTCTCCGCGATCCCAACTCGTCCATTACCAGCATTCAGGGAGCTCTATGCAAGTCAATGGGGACTCCCTGTTAGTTAGCCAAGGGATCCTGGTGAGAGGTGCTCCGCGGATTGGTCCATTTGGGCCAATCCGGTCATTTGTTGTTGATTTGGGTGTCCACACGTCACAGAACCCAGGAAGCAAACAATGGAAAATGAGAAATCTCCAACGAGGCGTTCTGGGGCAGCATAGACAGGTCTTTTCTGTGTTAGAGTTTTAGGGTGTACTTTGAGGGTTTTTGACTCTGCAGACCGCTTACATGCATAAAAACCTTCATAACACACAAGGGGGCGGGTAATAACCAGAAAAGCATGACATGGGACCTTTAAAGTGGTTTTAGAGCAAAACAGCATGTAGTGTGATGTACAGGAGAAAAAGTGTTTTTGGTGGCACAAAAAGGATGTAAAAAAAAAAAGCTTCTGACATTGACATTGACAAAAAAAGCTTCTGACACTGACAATCTAAATCAATCAGAGATCAGAAACTGGAATTTACTGAAATAACATGTATAGCAAAAAGTCAAGAAGAAATTAAGCATAAATATAAATACAAAGCGATTAAGATTTCACTATATAGACATTTTGCAATTAATGATAATTTAAATGCTGACCATGGTACCACAGGACTCACAGGTACAGCTTACATATCGTTTAGTCTTATCGGAGTACGAACATCTAACTTTGCCTTCAACATGTCCACCGGAATGGCTCTTGAAATATAATGCTGTGTCTCTGCCTGGCTTTCAGAGGAGAATAAAAAGTGCCTCCTGAGGAATTAAGACTAAATTTCACACAGCAGGCATTCGTCCTCCTGCAGTGTTGAAGCGGAGGCAAAAAGGTGCTGCGCTCACTGCTTCTATCAAAACAAGACAGGCCCCTTTAAGTATTCACTACATGACGTTCACCCGCACCTCAGCATGCACAAATACTTCTTATAAACCAAAAATAAGTTATTATGTCTAGGGCTCCACATTTCTATACATTTGGGAGGGTGCTAAAGCAGAATGGGAGAGAGGGTAATGACAGAGGACTCTACTGCATAAGGATGTCCCACCAAATCAACAATGCTATTAGCAATAGCATTAAAATAAGCAATTTGTAACAGAAATACAACTATGTTCAGCAATATAAATTAAGAACGCAGAATGTGTTTAAACAAAATGTAAATTAATCAAAGCAGAAGCAATTAGTTCAAACAGTAACTGAACACCACTCATTTAAGATTGCAGCAAATGCTATACCTTAAATGTGATTCATATACAAATTAGTTCTTACATTATTCTCCTGGCTCTCAATAAAAAATAAGAAATAATCTAATGTTTTTAAAGTTCAATATGTTAATCAAATCAAAGCTATGAATAATGTTCATAAATACAAATAAATATCTGTTATACAAATCAGTCTTCCACATTTACAAACAATGTGGAATGAAGAAAAAATTACTTGTGTAGTAAATGCCCATATATACAATTGAATAAAATGTGGTCAAATGACAATTTGATATGACCAAATGCAATAAATCTGATAGACTAAATGATTTTGTTCTGAATTAACGTTCACTTTTGGAGAACAGGGTGTTAAATAATGATTGGGCATCTCATCTGTCATTAAAATGTGTTTGTTTTAGGTATGATAACAAATATAAATGACATCATCATCATCTTCTTATTACAAAGAAGATGTAACAGAAAATTACTTTGGTCGAATGTGTTTGAGTCTTTTAAAGTTTATAATCTAAGGTTTAAAGGTGCTGATTAATGGAGTGGTGAGATAATCAAACTAAAAGTAAAAATAGAGCTTAGGGTAATGATTTGGCAGTGAAAAGAAAAGATTGCAGTCCAACATTCTTTGTCTTACTAGGCATCAAACAACTGTGTTCAAACAAGACAGTATATACAAAAGATAAAACAATGCTTCATTTACACCATCACGATCAAGTATCTGTGACTTACTAGAAGCTGTAGGTATTTTTGACACATTCCAATTTTCCCAGTAAAGCGTGGCTGTGGTAAGTTTGCCAACAGACAACTATTTTCTTAGCTCTACAAGCTAAAGAGCTGAACATATTTTGAGAGAAAACTTCTCTACTTAACAGCTGGCACTGTGACACATATTTAACCCAAGATAATAGCTGCCCTTGTGAAACAATTAAACGTGAGAAGAAGAGACTTGTATGCTGAATACCAAACAACACATAGTTATGAAGAAAAGAGGAGAGGATGATCACATACACAAAAGGAGAGAGTACGAGTTGAAAGATGAGTTTGAATGGTTTTCTGCATCACCAACAGATGTTACTTGTTGCCTTAATCGCAAGAGAAAAAGGTAAAATTATCCTCCTGATAGTGTGTCAGTGTAACAACTTAATTATTCAATTGACTTTGATAAGTCAACTGTGGGTTTTCTTTTTTTTTTTCTCCGGAAGTTTTTCCTTGTGAGGGTCTAAGGACAGAGGGTGTCGTTTTTCTCATACTGATATTCCGAACAAACTGTGCTGTTGTATTTGCTGTAAAGTGTCTTTACTGTAGGGTATTTTTATTATATGTACAGCACTTTGGCTCGACCAAAAATCGTTTAAAAATGTGCTAAATAAAACTTGATTTGATTTGATAAAACAAAGTATAGAAAAAAAGTCAGCTTTTACATGCTTTTAATTTAAATCCAGACATTCAATTGAATCTATATACAAAATACACCAAGCCCCCAATGTTATCTTAGGAGAAACTACATTTTGACTTGTTAGCAGAAAAACAACAGTTGTCACTCATTACATTAAAGACATTCCAAGCTGGGACTTCAGCGCAAAAGTTACCATCAAACAATACTTCCTATTAAACAACAGAGCACAAAAAAAGGTAGACAACACACAATTCCATCTTTGTGTTAGACCGCAGAGCTTTTTTGCTAGCAGCCTCATCTTCCACCTATTTTGCTGACCCTATGCAAAACCAAGTAAATAATTGCATTTCTTGACCTTGAAAAAAAATACATATTTATCATCTGCTAGGCAGGCCTTTTATGCTGATAAGTGTGAGCTTTTTAGCCAAACTTGCTGCTATTCTAGTGTCGATGGACAACAAGCCCATGTGCAGCATTAAGTAAAGCTGAACACGCAATTTTCTGACATGATTAACACTTGAGGGGGATTGTTGGCAATTAAACTCAGTGTTGTTGACATGCAGGAAATGGATTTTAAAGGTCTCCTATTATGCTATTTCTAGGCATATATTATGGGTCTCAGATATATAAAAAATATATAAAAAACATGTCTATGATGTGTTCTGCTCAAAATACTAAACAGATCATGCATTTTAAACATCCCTCATATCCCTCTGTTTAAGCCCTGTAAGAGAAACGCTGATTTGGGGTCCTTAGCAGATACAGCTAAATGATCCCGTGATTAAATGCCATATCATGTTCCAACCCACATCAATGATTATTTCTGAAACAGTATGGAGCTCAAATGCTTTTTCTCTTGCGGGTTTATCACAAGGTGAGTACCTTTTTTTAAATGTCCTGCTTTTTTGCAAAAACTCTCTCCAGTACAGGTTAGCTTTGAGTTTTAGCGATGCTTGCATATAAAAACAAAGACCATATTACATCCAAAACACGTCGGGCATTGTTTCTGATAGGGCCGTGGGTGTAAAGCCAGCCCACATTTCCGATATTACATCAAGTCCGCAGCAAATCTGGACCGTTGTACCCCCGTTTTTAGAGATGTGGGAGGAAAAGAGAGAGGGTTTTGTTTTCTGACACTTTGTGAGTTTCCTGACACATATTTATGAATACAATACATCAGAAAGTGAATTTTGGATGATAGATCCCCTTTAAGAGAGGAAAAACCCAAAAGAGAGAGCCACAAATCTCTACAAGGGGGCACAAGTGAGTTGCAGGGGATGTGCTGAAGTAGAGACATAACGCAAAGATACTGTGGGAGGTATATTTGAGTCAAATCTTCTTAGATTAACAGTGAAAAGTCATGTATAGTGAACCTGGTAGACCAAAACCCAGGAGACCGCAGGCAACATGAACTTAGAGAAATAACTTTATATCAAGGTTCAGTGCAAGTAAGGCAAAACTGAACAGTGCAGAACAAAATCTAGGATCCAACAAAGACTGAACTGATCCGAAAAGAATCAAGTGCAGGTGGAGAGCTGTGAAGAGAAGCTCAGGTGAGGGGAAAAAGATAATTAGACAGGAGAAAAATCACTGGGAATGGAAAAGATGCTGATTGGCTGAAAGACCTGACAAGGCTGAGAGAGCAGGTGTGTTGGCAGAATTCTGGCAGCAGGGAAGTAGCTGATTGGCTAGGAGGAACTAACAAGGCTGATAGAAAGCAGGTGTGTAGATTGGCTGAATCCTGGGGGCAGGGAAGGAGCTGATTGGCTGGGATGAACAAACGAGGCTGATAGAGAGCAGGTGTGTAGATGGGCAAAGGCGGGAAACACCGTATAGGAATACAAGAGGAAAAACAGATCGAAAAAATTATAATCCGAGGGCATCATGGACAGTGCCAGACTGTGACAAATGACATTACAACAGAACAGAGCGTTTACAGTGCATTGCTCTTCATGGCTTTCATTTATTCTGTCCTCTTCTTGTTTCCCAAATAGGCCCATATGTTGGTGTCAGAATGCTTACATCCCTCATATGCCACAACAAAAAAAAGGCAGCTTTTCACATGCAAAGAAATCAACTAAAATATGGACAGGATCAGTGAGTTCATATAACAATGGTTGTAATTGCAGCTGTAATTGTCACTGGCGTAGGGCTGAATTATTACCCACATATTAAAAATCACTGACCAGCATAGAGCATGTTAAAATCACCCTACCTAGCCCAGAGAAATAAATCCTGTCCCTATGGAGCTTAAAGTAACCTTTGTCATGTATGCAGAAGGACAATAACTCAAACAATACATTAACTTTATCTACTAATATACATCATTATCATGGTCCACATCTAATTAGGGATACATTGTACACCTGCTCAGAAATAATAATCATGAAATACTGACTGGGCCTGCATGCTTGAGGCTTAAATCTTCACTCCTTTTGCCATTGCTTTCTGCCATTTGGCATCTTTGGTACTTTCAGTTGCTTTAGAAGTTACACTAGAGTCCATTAAATGTGCTGACATATGGAGTGAAGAGAGGCAAAAAAGGAAATAGTCATTATCTTATTTGCCTCCTCCTCAGAAGTTGTCCGCTGAGGAACACAATAGCTCTGCCTGTGCATATTTTATGACAAAATTGTTGACTGGAAACACCAACAACAGCTACTCAAAACTGCATGGAGCGGATCTAATTGCACGCTTAGGCAGCCTCATTCTTATGCAGCTGGGTTCAGAGAATACTAACATGTAGCTGGAAGCACTGACATTTTCAAGTGGTGAGTGCATCCAAGTGTGTTTATTAGGAAGGAAATCTTTTTACTGTCATATACCAAGCTCATACAGAAACAGATATAACTATTACAATAATTATAAATACATGTTGTTCTCTTCTGTAACTGTCTAGTTCGGTTTTGTGCATTCTTGCAGTCAAAATACATGAATAAGGAGGAAACCAGTTCCTGTTATCCATGGAGGTGTAGTATTGGGTTTGCTAGCTTAGAAAGAATAAAGCAGACCAAGGGTGTGTCTGAACTCTCCAAGATGCAGTCAAAGAAAGAGACAGAGATAAAACAAGACTCTGACATGTCCTTCTCGCAAGAGTAGGACATGTCATCGAAGACAACAAGAACCAAGTGGCTCACTTTCAACTTACTGGGGTACTGTAAAAGACAGGATATTTGGCATTTTTAACACATGTCCTACAAAGATCATTGAATACCTATACCCAATGTGACCAGACCCCTTGATTACGTACTTCAATGGCCAGTCTTCAAAAGTGTACCAGACAAATTAAGCTTAGCAGAAGTTCAACCAGGAAGACAGTCTTTACTCATTCATTCACATTTTCCCATCTTACTACTCTCTCCTCTCAATCAGTGATCGGGGGCGTCACTTCGCCTCTATTCCCACAAGCCTAGTGCATTGCTAAACCTTTAAATCTGCTCTCTCCCCTCCTGACAGCAGTCATTTCAGGTGACTCAACGCAGCCCTCCTCCACCCCTTTCACCTCATGTCCCTCCAAATCCAGGGTCAAGCTAAACCACTCCTCTTCAGACTGACCTCCAACTATCCCTTCATGCTCCACCACCACCAGTGTCTCTCCTGATTGAAAAGGAATAATAATCTGTTAACAGCCGAAAAGAAACTTGCATTAGTCGTTCATAGCTTTCCGCACTAACAAACCTGCTAGCTAGCCTGCCTTTGCTTGACAAACTGTTCTTTGATGTATCTTGGTCATCAAGTCACATCAACGTGTTGGCATTGGTGCTAAAACTGAATGTATGTCCCATACAAACAAATATGTTGCCCTTTTTAAATGCTGGGTAGCAATTAGGCTATAGTTTGAATATATATCCAGTGGTGATCCACCAATGTTAGCAGGACTTTACATTACATTACATGTCACTTGTTAGACGCTTTTATCCAAAGCGACTTACATACTCAATACTGTGGGCAATCCCCACAGGAGCAATTTGTCTTGCCCAGGGACACAACAACATGCTGACTGCAGTGGGGTTTGAACCTATGACCCCCTGTTCCGAACACCAACGCACAACCCACTGCATCACACGCCTCCCAGTTGGCAAGGTAAACATCACTGTGTTGTTTGCATTTCACTAAAAAACCTAGTTAAGGTTTTCTGGGCAGTGAAGTTTTTTGCTTCAAATTCCAAGACCTTTTGGAGCTGTGAATAGTGCAGGTGCACATTGGATGTTTTGGACCTCCACTCTGTGTTTTCACCCTCTTTTATTGACAAAACGGCCTGCCTGAATGTTGTTTTTCTCCTCTCTGTTTCTATGATTTCACAGCTGAAACGTAATGTTGGATGTAGGTGTGCAATAAAACAGTCACGGTCAGAGAGGAGACAGAAAGGAATGTGTTTTGTCTATATAAAGAAACCAGAACGTCTCAAGAGTCATGTTAGGTTTCCCACAGTCATCAGTGAAATGTAATTAAAATGGATGTTTCATCGAACAAATTAATGCAGGCAGCTATGACACACAGATGAATCCCTAACTTGCGCTGCTGTGTTCAGCTTCACTTCCTGACAGTCTGAATTACTGTCCACAAGGTACTTTTGTGAAAGACAACATTTATTTCTGGAGATTCTCTTCAGTGACTAACACCACCCAATTGTTTTTAATTGGCCTGAGAATAAAGTGTCTGTGCTGCCAAGTGTGGGGAAAGTGAATTATGGTCTGAGGTCAGCGGAACATTTCCAAAATGACATTTTGAAAATGTCGCTGCCTTTTTCTCTTGTTTATCATAATGGGATAATGTATCCTGCTTCACAAACTGTTCTTTCCTGTATTTCTTTAATGTTCTGATTTATAGAACAACTCCTACTCTATCACAGCTTGGTAAGGGAAAGGTGAACATGAGGAGAGACTTTGTAATGATCAGTGGTGAGTGCAAATCAAAAACAAAAATAACTTTGGATTGATATCAATCATTATGGAATGGATTATGGAAAGACATTTGGTTTGATTTATGTGAGCAAAAAGACACAGATGTATATGTTGATGAATCCCATTTACACAACAATCACACTTTTAATTTCAGTTGACATCATTGTTCAAGGGGATTTTTCATTCAGGATAACATGGATTATAACCAGGGGTGCACATAACTGGTACGCAGGTACGCATGCGCGGCACACATCTGAAATGCGTACCGTCACTTGTCTCACTAAGCGCATTTGCGTACCGGCGGACTTGTGAAGCATTTTCCAGAAGGCGCTTCGATCACTGGACGACAGAGCCAGTCGCCGTGCGCACAGACGGGGCTGCTGTTAACGTCGGTGTGTACAACGGAATTGTGCCACAACTTCTGGCGCGAGTTCCACGCGAGTGCTCCATTAGCGCCCACCCCCACCCCTCCCGTCGACGTTCAATACCACACCCCCAGCCACACCCCCCCTGTCGACGTTCGCGAAACAGAGGGGCTGAACACATAACCTTGCGTGGGCAGCCCTGAGTACCAAACATTGTCTCCTGGTACTCATTTGAGTAACTCACTAAGAAAGTTATGTGCACCCCTGATTATAACACTAGGTTTATCCTTGGTGTCCTGCAAAGATGTATCGTGAAATACTTTTATTGTTTATCTGTTTAATAAATAACTTTGTACAATAAGTTGAAAATGTCTCTGGGTCCTTGGGAGTTTTCCAAAGGGCATTCATGATGCTGTCAATGATTAAACCTGCATGGTGGCATTCAGTGACTCACCGTGATTTCTCTCCTGCTATGGATCTGTGACAGATAAACATTTGTAGATAAAAGATATGTGCAGTTGGGCATCGATCACAACGCTGCTGAGGTTGAACACCTAATACCTTCACTTCATGCCTCATTTTTGTTGAAATATTTTCACACTGGCAAAAAAATCCTTTTTGAGCGTGCCATGTTTTTCAGTAGATTTCCAGTGATTCTAGTCCTATAAAAAACCTATAACAATGAATTAAACATGAGGGTATCCTCCTTTTCTCCTTCCGTGTTGCTATGCACTAAAATATATTCTTTATATATTTTCAATTCAAAACATACTAATGGTCGGTTTTGAATTATTGGTCTAACCTTGTAACCAAAGCTCCTCTGTGAATTCAGTACTCTTGTCTGTACACTGTGAAACTGAATATAAATATGTCCCATAATTTAAATAATGTACTAAGGTATACAGTATTACCAGTTGCTATAGGTTTGAGAACATGGTCAAACGTTGCAATAAGTAAATCCGACCAATGAAAGAACATCTATCTGCTAATGAATTAAAATGAAATCTATAAGATATTATCTACTAAATCAGTGGTGTCCTGTGTTAGCAAGCAGGCTAACTAGCTTGTACTCTCTCAGATCAGAAACAGTTTTATTCTCTTTCAAAAAAATATTTAGTTTTCTCACACAAAATGTTAGAAGTCAGATTTCAGTTTGGCTTAATATGTATAAAAAACATGAAAAAGTGGATGTTGCATAATAGGTGACCTTCAACATAACTCAAGTTTCAAGGCTTTATTGTCATTAGCACATTAGCTACAGTGTTAAACGGCCGATGTGTAGTATTTTAGGGGATCTATTATCAGAATATTTCATAACGATGTTTTCATTAGCTATATAATGACCTGAAATTAAAAGGCGTGTTTCAGTTAGTTTAGAATCAGTCCTTCATATCTACAAAGAGAGCAGGTCCCGTGTTTTGCACAGCCATTTTGTCTACAGTAGCTCAGAAATCCAAGGCTCTAACCCTTCAAAACTCTAAAATCAAATGTTGTATTGTTGTTGAAATGGAGTTTGCATGTTTTTCATAATGAAAACTGATCACTAAATAATAGAAATAGAGGTAAAACTAAATCAAGTGCACAAGCTTTCAGCAGACAGCCACAACATCTACACTGGATATAAAAATACAACGCCTTCTGTGCTGCTGGTTCCAGGAAGACTCATGGAGAAATGGAGATGTTTTGTGTCCTATTCTCTGTGAAAGGGGTAGATCTATTGGAGAGAGTGACTCACCTCGGGTATTGCTGGAGAGCCGCTTGCGTTGGCTGGTGGAGGTGTTGTGTGGGAGCAGCGTGTTCTGCTGGTGATTGCTGTCGATGGGACTCGTGGCGATGATGTTGTCCTTGTATTTGTTCATTAGGGCCAGCTTGGTGTTGTCGCTCACTGTAGAGAAGTGGGATATTATTACAAACAAGGGAGAGCCACAAACTAAAAGCTTTCTCGCTGAAATGAGATAGTTGGCACATGGAAATAACATGTTCTGGCTGGATGTTCAAGGATTTAAAACCACAGTGTAGCGAGAACTGATGATAGTAAAGATATATATTAAGCATGTTGTTTACTGGGGGAAAAGTTAAACAGCTAAAACTAAGAATGACAAAAGGTTGCATGAAAAGAATAGTCATTAAGGGAATATACACATATATTTAAGTCTTAGAGGGTCAAATCATCTATTTTGTCAAATGTGAAGAAGGTAGTCATGGGAAACAATAAAAACATTTTTATATATTATATTATACTTTGGTGGACTCAAATATTTTCAAAACTTATGTTTCTTTATGAACTGGATGACCAGAGGTTTTAAGAATACAAATCCAAATAACCCAACCTTATAAAACCAAAACATTATAAACTTAAACTATATTGATTTAATACGTGTTGAAGAATTTTCCTTAACATAAATACATTTTGGACAAAAGGTTATACATATAAGTTAGAAATGTATCCTATACTATGTTTAAGGAATATATATTTTAAAGGGTGCCAACAGGCCTGACAAATGAGTGATGAGACTATATCAATATTTATAAGACAAAAGGTCATGGCAGCCAAAAAGTATTTACAGAAATCTTTGTCCAAACTCTGCAGTTGTTTATTTTCTTCAATATTCTATGCATTGCCTGCAGTCTGCGTTTTCATATTCTCTGGTTCAACACCTTAACCATCCTAAATGCATAATGCACAGGATTCCTCCATCACCTCTGGGGTCGAGCTGTTCAGATTGTATAAGAACACCATGTGGGAGCGCCATCACCATAACAGATGTGTTGATGAATTTGAGCGTGCTGCTAATTGAAATTCAGAGGGTTTACCTTCATCAAACCTGCTTTCCTTCATCTAGTAATTCTCATGGTAATGGTGCTCAAATCCAACGTCCACTAATTATGAAAAATAGATCTACTAAAATTATTTATTGGCACGCACGTAAGCCCTTTGATTATTTCAAGTGGGATAAATAAACTCTTTTGAAAGAATGCCTGCAGTTTGATATTTACATCTGGTGTATCGGTCACACTACTAATGTTCCAAAACGGATTATAGAAACTGCTAAACAAGTGCTTCATTTCCATCTGCTGACACTTTTAGAAATAACAAAGCGCTTTACCTTGTCGTTTGAAGACTTTATGTTTGTGAAAGTCAAATGCCACTATATCAATTTGCATGCATTCATTTAGATTATGTCCCACCTATGTGAGAAAATAACCTATTATGGTATTTAATTAAACTTCCAATTACTTTTTTGTTTCACACGTATTATCTGCATGTTGCAACTGTGTGAATGTAATTATATTGGTAGATGCTTGGACTACCATTGACATAATCATACAGTATGTCACCTTTAGTACTAGAACATTTTGTCAAACTGTCATTAGTTTTATTACATTTTATAAAAAAAAAAAAAAGAGAAAATAATAACGCCATCAATAAGACAAGTGAAAGCTTTCCCAGCATAAACGCGGAAGTATTACAAATATGAATATACAGATTTATTGGCAAAAGAAAAAGCACCTTGTATCCCAACCTCGTACATGAATT
The DNA here is from genome assembly GCF_902827165.1 of Trematomus bernacchii. Lineage (NCBI taxonomy): Eukaryota > Metazoa > Chordata > Actinopteri > Perciformes > Nototheniidae > Trematomus > Trematomus bernacchii. The sequence goes on along the minus strand of NW_022987689.1, from coordinate 9,923,095 downwards.
AAACAACTTTAAATGTTATGCTGACAAAACATTATTCAGCAATAGTTTTGTCTGCATTTCTCAATAATAAAACCTCTGCATGTTCAGTAAGGAAATTGGAGTGCTCACAAGTTGTGCGTAGACAGTACACGATTGCCATATCCTCTTAATCTACTTTTAAAATAATATATTGATATTATGAGACACTCGTCACTATAAAAAAATGTTTTGAATATCAAATATTGTTTATATAAAAGAAAAACAGAATGCAGGGGTATGTTATGTATTGGTAGAAAAAATTGATTAAGCTTATACTCCTTGAACTTCTCTTGTTGAAAATGATACAAATCCAACTGAAATATATATATCTAACATGCTTTAACCACCTAAAAGTTAAAGTGGACATGTTATGCTAATTTTCAGTTTCATATATGTATTTTGTACACTACCTGTGCTGCAGCACCTCTTTTCACCCTCTGTCTGAAACCAGAGCCCAGTCTAATCTGATTGGTTAGCTGGCCGGCTCTGTTGTGATTGTTCAACTGCTTAGAGATGTCCCGCCCCTTAGCCTGTCACATATAATGTGTTGGAGCAATAGCCAATAGAAGGGTGAGTGCTACATAGTGATGTCATTATGTTAAAGTAAACGTATTATTCCAATTGAGGCTGACAGGCAGGGGGGGAGTGTGTGGGAACTTTTGGAATGTAGCCTTTGCAGACCATTTGTAAGTGGGTTGATTAGAGTGAGTTTTGTTTTAATTAAAAAACAGCTGCTTCTGTGAGTTTGTCACTACAAGCGACCCCTTCCACAGAACATCTAGCCTACTTGATGTATTGTTAATATGAAAGGTGTTGATAAGTGGTGCTTTAAATGAGTTTGTTGTTTTTTAACCTGTCTGTTATGGCTTCAGTTAACCTACCAGGTGTGAGGTCCATATTATTCTTGTCATTACAGCCTTGGAGGGAGTCCAGGGTACGGGTGACTTGGCTGGCAAACTCCTCGCCGCCATTCATACACTCCCGCTGCAGATGGTGACGCAGGTCGGTAATGTCATACTCGTACCTGGTGAGGAGGAAGGGATCACAATCGGAATCAGAATACCTCTATGCGTCCAACAGAGGGGAAGTTTGCATGTTATAGCAAAACAAGAGCCAAAGACAGCTTCATATTAACTAAGAAGCATGCATCAAAAGATATTAAAGATACAAAAAAAATGACACACTTTACAAAATACACATCCTGTAACAGTTTTGAAGATATAGCAGCCAGGTATATATTGCACAGCTATTAACGGCATATATATATATATGCATATGTATTGCACATAATTGGTATTTCACAACTTAAGCTAAATTATTTCGACTCAACTAACTAAGGCATCACAAGCGCCTAACAGCTTGGTGAAGCCATAAAGATTTCAAAGTGTGACAGGATGTACTTATAATAGGTTGTTTTATAATATGAATAATCTAAACTCAATGCATACTACTGCAATTAAAAGTGTGCTGGTTCAATTATATCAGCTAGCCTTAAGTAGTGAATTTAAAACAGTTCCAAACTCTTTTTGCCAGTGTAATATGTGGAATGAAAAACCTATCCACAACACACTCTGTCTATTTACAGCTACTGCAGATGCTTATTTTTAGAGTGTAACCGTTTCGGAATATGTCCCCCCCCTTCCACCGATCCCTACTTGTACCCATCCAAAATCGGAGTCTCCCGGATGCTGAGGGTACCGCTGGAGTTGGGCCCCTGACCCCGGGAGTTCCTCAGGCTCTCGCGGGCCTGGCCCCCCATCAGCACCGAGGGGATGTAGTGGATCTCATTAGCCGCCTCAGCACTGGCACTCTTCTGGGGCTGGGGGATGCGGCGGCGCTTGCACCAGCGCCGGCGGGTGTAGAGGATCAGGACGAGGCACAGGATGGACAGCAGAAGGGCGATCATCCCGCCCTGAGGGGAGCAGGGTGACATTTGGAGCAGAGACAGAAACAAAAGGGGAGAAAAGAGAGGGGAAAAGAGCAGAGAAAGAAAAGAGAGTCAAAGGGGAGAACAGATCCAGAGAATCTTGCCAAGTCGAATATGGATCAAAGTCAAAGCTGTAATGCCAACGGCACATTTAAGAGAAAAAAAAGGTTAGAGATGCAGTTTAGTGAATAAAACCTTCAGTGTTTTTAAATGACAGCAGCTACTGAAGGGTTGTTTCACCTTGAAACAAAGTACAGTGAAGTTCAGAACACTGATCCAGACTGATTCTTAATAATTGCATTTCCATGTGGGATACAGGCAAGGGTCGGCCGTTATAAAGCATATCCCTATTGAAAGTACTGAGGTCAATGGAGCAGTTTGAAACATTGTTCATTTAATGTCTTTACTTTGTTGCCAAAGGTTAGATAGGAAGGTCAACACCGTGCTCAAGTCTGTGGGACAAATACTGTGTGTAGCTAAAGCCAGCAGCTGATTAGCTTAGCTTAGCACAAGAGTTGGAAACAGGTGTAAACTTAACTGTTTAATCCATGTAAAAGACCTGGGGCCTCATTTATAAAGCCTTGCGTAGGATTGGCGTGGGAAGGTTGCTTACGTAGGACAAAGCAAATAAATACGCACAGACATTTTCCGATTCATAAAAGACTGCGTACCGGCGCAGGACTTGCGTACCGGCGCAGGACTTGTGTACGGCACATCCTACGCCCGTTTTCCTTTATAAATCACAATCAACTCTAAATGCGGCGCAGCTTTTGCGGGCTTCACATAACGCCCATATTAGCCTATAAATAGTCAAAGAAACGCCCATTAATTCATTCATTTTGACTGACTGCATGAAGAAGATTGCAGGAAATGACGACAGAACAGCTAAAAAAGACATCTCACACCGTGTCAGATTTTGGTTATTTTGGGTATTTTGGGGAGGTCGAGATAAATCATATTGTTTGGTGGATGCAGTTTGAACCAGAGTAGCAGCATGGAGGTCGGATCGTCACCAAAATAAATAAATAAGTGGTCCGAAAAAGGTTATTGACAAAAAAAATACACATAACCTTCCTCAGGCAGTGTGTTTGTACCGGGGACAGGAGACACCCCCTTGATGAGAAACTGTCAGAAATGATCGGGGAATCCCTCCGGAGTGGAGTCATGACGACTGGATCTGAATTATTTTGTTGTATTTGGTGGTTTGTGTTCCAGCTGTCGATCAGCAACTATATATCCATAATCCACCAGTTAAAGGAAATACAACTGTTGTGTTATATTAGCTGTACAATTGACCACATATGGTGTTCTTAGTTTCCATGCCTCCTGTGTTTTACGAGCGACTTATCAAGTCTTGGCGAACGGCATAAAACACGATTAAACGTGATAGTATATAAAACCATGCTCGTATCTACAACCTATAGAAATGCAAAACGGCGTCAGTTTAAAGTAATTCTGTCCTTCTGTTTACCGCATCATTTATGAGAATACATTTCTTAACAAGAGAACATAATTGAGGGGTGATCAATAACATTTCCGTATTTATTTATTTCTCCAAGTTATGTTTTTGTGTGCACTGAGGAGTCTCAAACAGGCATTTGTTAAATCATTTTAAGATTGGCTTTAATCAATTTGTGAAAATTAATTCTTCATATATGATAAATGAGAGGTAACATTTTATTTATGGTATTATTTCCACATATTTCTCTCCATTCCTCCTTCTGCCAACAGAAATACCATGCCTGGGAAATACAGAGATGCTGTATGATATAAACCATTGTGATTTTGGAACATTGAACAATTTAAATCTATTCTAGTTAGACCTCAACAATGGAATTATGATCAGTAGAAATGGCCATGACATGGGACCTTTAAGAGAAGATCAATTAAGATAATACAGACCTTTATTAATCCCCTTGGGGTTTAAAGCAGCAACAGAGTGAGAGCGAAAAGCAGTACAGTACAGATTCACACAAGGATAATTAAAATTAAAGATACAATTACAATTATATAAGTAACTGGTAAAACAAGAAATGAATTAAATGAACATACATATTTGAGTCTGGATTGTAACATATAAATACATACTTTAATATATGACTGATGATTCAAGTGGTAATTTTACTGTTAAGCTTTGATGTCTTTCACAAATAAGTTAAAAAAACCTTGACGTTAGACCATTGTCTTTCTGAACTAAGAAAAAACTCAGAGGGAAAACAGATCTACTCGCAGCCTGTGAAAATATGGGAAAAGTCTCTTGTGACTTTGACTATCAGCTCATACGCAGGAAACACTGATACCAGACGACTGGGCCAGGTCACATGACCACATTCATTTTGCTCATTTTAACTCTGATTTAAATGACTTATGAACCTGTTTCCGGAGAGGAGTGATGCTGCAGCATACACACTAGCACCTGCGGGTGTTGAGGATCTGGCGTAGGAACAAGATGGACAGATGAAGGGCGTCGAGCCTGCCCTGAGGACAGGTTAGCAGCGGGGACACAGACAGAATCATACAGAAACCGGAGAGGAAATGAGACAACGAGAGGGGAGAGAGTCAAAGAGGGAGCGAGAAAGGCGAGAACAGTGTCAGAGAATGTTGCCAAGAAGCAGGATATGGATCAAAGTCAAGGCAAGTTTAAAGCACACAGCCTGTGGAAACGCAGGGGAAAGACAGCAATTGTCAGTTTGAATATAAGATCATATCTCTCCTTTGAAATAAAGAAAAAGAGAACAGTTTTCTTGGCAGTTTTATTCAATTTTTTCTTGTTATCTAGCCCCATTATTTGCATTTTTAAGGTTACTCAAAGTGATATTTTAGAAAAGGTGACAGCAGAGACCCGTAATGTTACATGTACAGTATGTGCAATTTACTACCTCGCCATGCTGTATCTGATGCTACCCAGCTGGGAACTCTGAATCAGATAGGTTGTGCAATTTGGAAAATGTCAAAAAGAGTTATGAAAATGTCACGGTGACAGCACAAAGCGAGAGAAGACAGCAGCAATTTGCCACTGGAGAAGGGTTTAAAAGAAATAGTGAGTGCCTCTCAGTCCGAAAATCGAGCTGTCATTTAAAGTAAGAAACATAAATGAATAAGTGTTTATGACTTCCTGCCTCTACTCAAATTGTCAACCCTTTTTATGTGATTTGAGAGGTACAAGGATTATGGGAAACAAATTATTTGCCAATTTCATTTAAGCAATGGTGTGAGCAAAACAACAGTATTATAACACATGTTAGTGGAAACTGATGTGCCGTTATGAGCAGATAGGCACAAATGAAAAAGGATTTTAATCACTCATTTACATAAAAAAGAAAATCGCTTTTCAAACATTTTAGGAATTCTGAGGCCGAATAGAAAAAAGCTGGGTTGCTCATGTTAACTAACATTGGCAAAAGTGGAGCTTATTAGCATAAATTGTTTGCTCAATATGCATAGTCAAGGACATTAACAAATGACACCATGGTACAGACCTACTTCTGCACTAAATCTGCATGAACAGTGGTCAAAAAGGAGAGTCATTTGGTTTGTAGTGATTACATTTTCAGCACTTTGAAAGTCACTGATGAAGTTCCCCATTCAAATGAAACAGTGACTACACTATGGTATCTACAGGACATGACAAAATTACATTTAAAAAAAAAAACTGAAAATGGGCTGTATAGATATACATTTTTCTTCAATCATTAACACACTGAAGGTTAGCTTAATCAAGTATGTGTTAAGTTTTCATTAACGCACTTAATGCCGTTTTATTAACAATGGATCACATGTATGAGCATGCACTAAAACAAAGTTGGAAGGAGTGTAAATATTGACAGATTACCAGCAAAAGGACAAAACATATCAAGCAGACATTGAACAAAATTAGCTAGCAATTGATAATGTGCTACAGTAACTTGTCAGGGACATACACTATCCATCCCATATCAAATGTATGTGTTGTTGTTAAGTTCTACACCTAAATAGCAAAGAAAAAACCTATAACCTATAATTAAATATGATGTCATGCTAGGCTGTGAAAATAAGTTTTGCACAATCAATTTATTATAATTTCAAAATCATTTCAGGGACCATAGAAGATTTTTACCCCGTCTGTCTCTAAAGTGACTCAAGTTCAAAGTCACTTCGATCTAGGCAGCATCCTCCCGTTTGTTGTATATTTCATTCTTTGACACCGCCACAAACAATGGAAATCCAGGTATTAATGTCACTGGCTGTCACCTAAGATGTATAGTTGCGTATTTTACTCCCATTGTCTGTGAAATAAAGAGGGATTCAAAGCATGCAATCCGCACTTGCTGGGTTGCAGTTACTTGTGAGTGAAACATAATGCTCCCTGTGTAGTCATCGGCATTGATTACAAGTGAGAAAAAGAAAGGGAAATGTGTCTGAAAAGCATCCGTTGTCGACAGTCAAGGGGAAAGGGAGACGGATGCTGGAGCACTGATCTGTCTGGGGGGGGGGGGCAATGGATGTGGTTGTAGGGGTATCACAGAGGTGGATGGCTCCCTTGATTTAAATACATTTTAGTTTGTCAAATCAGGCGTTAAATAGCTTTTTATGTTCCACTTAAACAGGCAGGACTTCTTATCTACTTAATTTAGCTTTTTCTTATGACACATGTTTAAATCCATTGGTCTTTTTTGTTTATATTATATACTTTTGTGTCAGAGAGTGAGTAGAAATTGTTGTTTATAATCTTGTAAAATAAATAGAATAGTTATGATGCATGTTTTTACCAAATCCAATTATATATTTTTTAAAGAGGCCCTAATGCTTTTTGTGCTTTTCCTTTTTGTATAGTGCGTTACAGTATACAGGTTTGTGTGCATGTAAATGGTTTGCTTTGGGTAAGAATCCAAAAGTTCCCTCCAGAGGGAGTTTCTCTCCCTCTCACTCTCCCTACCAACCCTTCATTGGACTCCTTTGATTACTTCCTGAAAATAATCACTATGTAACACTCACCGGTCTATTGGCTAGCTCCCCGACACATTGTACATGGTGGGTTAAGGAGCAATACATAGCTAAACTGTTGACCAATCACAACATTGCTGGCCAGCTAACCAATCGGAGCAGACTAGGATCTGGTTTCAGACAGAGGGTGAAAAGAGGTGCTGCAGCACAGGCAGTATGAGAAAAATAAAGAGCTTTTTGAACATTAAAGCATGTAAACATGTCACAGTAGAGACACAATATACAAATATCAAGCTGAAAATGAGCATAATAGGGCCACTTTATTACAAAAGACATTTGTTGTGTGTTCTTGTTGATACAAATCTTGTAAAATGTAGAGCATAGTTAAGGAATGTTAAAATGTAATAACTAAGCATAACTATTAAAGTGTATATTCAATTTTAAGCAGCACTATTGTTTCATTCATCCCTGCCTTGACTAGAACAAGATGTCAAATGTCAAGTACCTCAAATGGCTCTCAATCAAATCTTCCTCAGTGATAAATGTAATTCAAACCCATCAACCTGCATTAGCGGTGATGCGTGGAGGGGGCTAATACAGAGCAAATGGAAAAAACTGTTTAATGTCAGGCATTACTTGGAATCAAAGTGAGGACTAAGTGGACTGTGTCCTCTTATAGAGCCAATAAAACCAAACCACACATCGGAGCATGCCAGCGCTCCAGACCCATAATCCACTTACTAACGGATGAGGATGATGTTATAATGGCACTGGTGCTTCTTATGACTTACACTCCTGTCATGTAAGTCCTGAATGGAAGAGAGAAGACATGGCCTTTCTCAGTGGGACAGACCAGGGCATGGTATTAGAGCTGAGCTATCAATCTGTCACTTAGTCTCAGGATGTGAGGCACTTGGACGCAGCGAGGCGGAAAGATTGGGACTATCTGACAGCTACAAGATAGCAAAAGGAAGTTTCTGGATTCGTATATAATCATGTTTATCGTAGCCAAAGGGTCGATGATTAGATTTGATAGCAAGTTACAATATTAATGATATAAATGGACAGTTTTGATATATGGAATTACCTCATGCATTTCTTATCGCGTTAACATCAGACGCCAGGGTCAATGCTGTCTAAGACTTATATTAAATACTTGCAAGGAAATGAAAGGAATCTTGATTATTAACAATATACTTTATGATCTAGATCTGATTTTGACATTGGACTGATGTGAAAGTCACAACCCCATTTCCCAAACGTCACACAGGGTTTTCTTTACTGGAAAATTAGTATTAATGACAGAACGGGTTTGAATCATTTGATTCAATTTGGTTTGTTTCATAAAAGCTAATAAGGCATGAAGCCATGATAGCGCTTGAGCCTTTGTGGTGAGAATACATTCATTTAAGACCATGTAAACACTTATTCTGTTAGAAATGCAGTTTAGTGTTTTCAAAAGCTGAAAACACATTAGCTTCCTTACGAGTTTGCCCTAATGTAGTTCATCATTACAGGGTTGTGCTGCTTTTAAAGCCCTATGTTAAATGTTCTATCAGATTATACTTTAGCAGCTTTTATATTATTCTGATTGCATACATTATCGCGTGTTCAAAAATAAAACAGCCCAGGAGGCAGACTATGTGAAGTCATTTACCCGCAGAGCTGGAACAAACGTATACTTTGGCACTTAAGGGAGGATGCACGGCCGAAGTTCAGGGACGTTCACATCCTAGAGGAACGGTAATGATGGTTGGTTTTCTTAGCCATAACAATCATATGTACATACAAGACCTTTGAATATACTGTGCAGTGTTTCCCCTAGGATGGAGTCATAGCAGCGGTGCTAAGGCACGTGGGCCCAGCATAATGTGCGCCGCCGCTATTTGTATATAGGGGAAACACTGCTGTGTGTTCTGAAAAGTATTATTGTCTGCATCAGCGTGTCCTGGTTGGGTCTGTGGTGAGCGGACAGGGCTGATGTGTGTCATTTTGACACCATCTTTTGTGATTTCTCTGGGGGGCACCACAGTAACAAACGTTCAAACTAAGCACTTAAAAATAGTATTATAAATCCTCAAATGCATTCGTTAACATTCGATAGGATCAGTTTTAACTCATCTTTAGTCTGTACTTACTAAGGTATTCATTTGTAATTTCGGTCGCACCCAGGAAACACAATTTTGAGAGTCTGCATGACTTATTTATGGTTTAAAACCAAGAAAGTTTAAGCTAGCCAGCACAAATAAAATTGCTTTAACAGAGCTTGCCCCCAAATTGTGACTCTTAACAAACAGTTGAAATGTTGTGTACCATTACAACCCTAACAGTAAAACAAAACCTTGGTCCTTTAAAATACAGCTGTAATGCCACATACTATTAGATATACCTTTGTTTTACCTCGCAGTTCATCCGTCTGCCACTAACTGCCATGTGAAGCACAAGCCCTGGCAACGTTTAAATGTATAGAGTGACCCAGCTATTGGCCATACTGACATTAAGGTCTTCAAAAAGAGTGTCCCGGGTGTAATGAATAGTCCAGTTAACAGAATAATCCTGGTAACCTGTTCACAACTTGGCAGAAAAGTGTCTGAAAAGCTTGGTCCCCCGGTGATTTCTCATTCTTACAGCAACCATAAGAAGGGTATTTCTACAGGGGAGGAAATAATGATCCTAGTAGTATTAGTGGGAATCGTGTTGCTGCCATATTTTTGCTGACATCAAATGTACCTGAAACACTGAAGGCATGTTAAAGATCAAACGTCGGAAGATCTAACCATAAGGTCTGAATTATTTAAGCAGGCTTTCGATATCAGCCAGGTTATTGATGACAAGTACATTATTATTATAGTTATAATAATCTGAAACCCCAAATTGCCACGAAAAAAAAGGAAAAAATTATAGAAAAGAGGAAACCGGTAAGTAATACAAGTCTCGAAGGGTTCAGACGAGATAAATGTCAATTAATACATTACAAAGCAATAAATAACACTACAATATATTATAATATCTAACATTACACTTCAAATAAGAACTTTGAGTTATAATGCCACTAAACGCACTGCCTGATGCCTTAACACAATTCCTTCAGGGATTAAGCAAACAACATTTATTTAGGGAACAAGATAAGGGTAGTCTGTTGACGTGTGCTATGTTTATTTTATGTTTGTGTAAAGTGTGGGGGGGTGTGCATGTGTTTGTCTTTGCCCTGTGTTCTGGGGTGAAGTCTATAGGGTGCATGGATTTTAAAAAGGTGATGCGGCGGGAAGAAAACAAAACTGATAAGACAAGGGGTAATACAAATACTCAGCATACAATGGAGGCAAAGCAAATGTCTATCGTCACATGGTATAATCTTTGAAAATGCGGACCTTTGAGACAAACAACATTTCAAACATATCTAATTTGTTATCCCCTTAACTGTTTTTTGTGATAAAGGGAATATTTAATAAATATATGTAGAGCGATTTGCAGAAGAATGTATTTATTGAAATCAAAATGAGAACAAGAGGTCCTGGTTGCTGCTGCATCCCGATATTACGATATATTTACGTCATTTCAAGAAAAAAAGTACCCACGTCTCGCAGTCCTTGTCACGCGCGTCTTTTGTTTTTGTTCATCGTGAACAGCACTCAAGTTGTTCTAATGGTTTCTAATGATATTTGTATTGTGTCCTACATTATCTTGCCTGTATCGATTTGTTACAGAAGGAAGGATCGTACCGGACTAAAACAGCCTATGAAGCAATACAAATACTAATGTTCACAGCGGCAAACAGTCTGCTTTTGTCATGACTGAAGTCTCTCTGCTGCTGAAATGTTCTTTTCTTGACTATCCCTCGAATGTTAAAAAGACATACAGCTATAATTATTTTTTGCCTAATATATTTACAAGTTTGTCTTATATTCTAAACAGTTCCATATTGGTTGATTAAGTATTGATTTCAGCCTTCACATGTGATTTACATTAATTATTAACACCAAGTATCCCTTTTATGCTATAACATACCTTATCAATCCATAAATGTGTACTATATTGTATATTAAGCATGTTTCAGCATGAGTATGTGTATTCGTTCATCATATATTCAATATCATAGGGCTGAATGTTCAACTATAGTAATAGCGACTATTGTTCCCAAAGTATCAGCAGCACAAATCCAAAACGAATTTCTATGCTTGTTCAGGTGAGACTAATTCATTTGTTGGCAGGGAATGAGAAGCAGCAATTCACTTCCCTACAAATGCTCAGAAAATGTGAAATATGCGTTAGAATGCAAGGGAAATAATAGCTTAGGAGCTCTGTGTGAAACCCTATGATATTCAACTGCTGCTAGTGGAGGGAATCCTGACGGTTGGGACAAGATGTTCTGTTTCATCTGGACACGAAGAACAGAAGGTCATGTGCATTTGAAAGGAGCTTACATTATATGTCATGCATAGGATCATTGTCAAGCGACTGCTAATTATTCTGTTCATCATCTGTTAAGGCAGATAGGAAGGGCAGAGGTGAGTCAGACTTTGTGTCGAAAGGTGGCAGAACAAAATATATGGCTTTTTTCATTCTATATTGATGTGAGTGGCCATGAAGCAAAACATTATCAGGAACATATGGCAGCAGCTGGAAGTTGAAAGAAATAAACATGAAAGGAGAAACATTTGTACTGCCACAGCAAACGCTGCCTCTTCATTTTGTGTTTTTTGTATCTGTTCTTTCTGTCATTCAGGGTTTCTCTGTAAAATAAATGAATTTGAAGCCTTTCAAAGTGATACATTTTTTGGTACCACTTTACAATAAGACTACCCTTATAAAGGATTCATAAAGGGTTTATAATTAGGTTATTAATTAGGTTGTAAACACTTTATTAATCCTTAAGAACCATTTATAAACCAGTTCTAAAATAGTTTTCATACATCGACACAGGCTCACTATTTGGCAAGATGACTAAGACTTATATTGGCTACGTAGCTTACTTCGTCTTCATCAGCCAGCATCCTTGGTATCTGTTGTTCTCTGAGTTGATTCCCCCCCATCCATCTTGATGTTTCTTGGCATCTCTTTATGACCATTTATTTATGAGTTACTAACATTTATAACTGCCAAAAGGGAGCCTTATTGTAAAGTGTAAAACACATTCCCATTATTAATGAGTTACTACCATTTATAATAAGGCTTAGCAGTACAGATAAATGTGGGCTCACTATTTGGCAAGCAACCGGTCACAGTTGCCCTGTTTATCTCATGTCTTGTAAAAGCTTATTAATGATTTATAAAGTGTTCACAACCTAATTAATAAATTAATTACAAACTATTCGTAAACCCTTTATAAGGGTAGTCTTATTGTAAAGTGGTACCCGTTTTTCTTTAGTATAAAGCCAATGCCATGTCATGTACGTTTTTAAAGGAAAAATAAAACATCCACGCAGTATGTTAACATTTCTTCAACTGTGAAAGTCAGATTGTCTGAAAGCACACCATCTGCTTTTAAAGACAACGACCCTCGCTTCAATCCCAACACAGAGGAAACGATTTGATGCTGACGCCATATTAAGTCCGACTTACTTTCCCCGCGGGCTCACTGAGACACAGCGTGATGTGCAACACAGACACAAGAGCTGAAGAAACACAGTCATAGAAAAATGTTCTTGTGCATCCCTGACATCATGGCTTGTTAGTTTGGTCCTGTGTCCAAGCTGTTATTTTTCAGTAGACTTTGATGGCCCATTAGAGCTCCATACTGTAGAGCGTACATGTGGATTACATGAAAGATTGGAGGGTGGGGGCACAGTGAAACAATATAGTTAGCTTGGCTAAAAAAAAGGCTTAGTGAAGGCTTAAAGCTGCATTACTCAACAACACTGCGGGCTGCAAAAAAAGCTGAAAGCACACCAAATTCATATTAACAAGTGTTTAATGTGAACGTCTTGATTAGTTTCAGTCTGTGGCTCTAACAGCCCGTCCACACAGCGGCGTGCGTTGAAAGCTTCACCATTCACTTTGAATGGGGTGACGTCACTTTTCGCCAAACTGCATTGTGGGAAGCGAAGCGGAGCTTTGCTGGCGTGGCTCGCTGCAAAAGTTGAGCAATGTTCAACTTTTGAAGCCTCGGCAGAAGCGTCAGCCAATCGAATCATATGCCAGTACAAGCTCTAGCCAATCAAACCGCTGCTTGTGTGTCAGGGGCGGGAGATTCATGCGATTGGTTGTTGGTCGAGTTTCAGACACGCCCGCCGGCAAGCTTCAACGCACGCCGCTGTGTGGACGGGCCGTAAGTATGGCTTTATTGTTTTGTGTTTTACATTTGTTTTATGTCCTATCAATTGTGTCTAAATGCATGTACAAGTGATGTACATCACTTTGGTCAACTCTGTTTTTAAATGTGCTATATAAATACAGTTGGACTGGATACATTATTTGCCTTTCTGGCGACGTATTTAAAGCAATTTGTACTCTAAAGATAAATGTCTTATAGCTGATAAATGCTCCAGTTTGAGAAGACATGACATTGCACTGCTAAGCATGTCGAGTAAAGAGTGTACCAACATTCCCTATAAGTAGGAGAGATACAATTTGGAGGAGTAAATGTTAACTGCTCCTAGAAACTGCTAATGCTTTGATTAAATTACATGTGGACTAGCTTGGATAGACTTCCAATCAATCATGTATTAATGACCACACAATTGCGGTCGATGGCATTTGCTTTCCGTACAGCAAGGTAGTGTTCATCCCTTAAAATGTAGACGAATATCATCTTACATTAGACACCTAACGTAGACAACAGACATTATTCACAAATTGCCATAATGAGTAATATTCAATCTATTGATACCAACGTTTTAACAAACCAGTAATTTGATTCATGTTAAAGACGGATTAGTGTAGTTTGCATTGAAGTTTCTCTGCTAAAACTCAGAATTCTCTTTTGTTTTGTAAAAAGACCAAAGGTGTCTGTGTCAGAGATCCAGCAGGACTACAAAGGGGCCATGCTCTGGTGTGTGTGCTTCCCTGACAGCTCACGGGGAAGCTATGGATTGGTGTGTCTCGGTCGGGAGGCTTTAGAGAAAACACACCATGTTGTGATGCTCAGAGAGCGGCTCTGGAGGCCGCGATTCGGTCGAGGCTGCTGCTTTACAAGTGGTCAGGGCTGCATTGATTTAAGGTTTATACGATCAATGCTATCAACACGGGTTTTAGGAGGGTCACGACATGAATGTCAATATCCCACGAGCCATGCTGGGTCACAATGATCATCTTCCCCATAAACTGAATGGCGCTTCTTATTGTTGTGTGTGTGTGTGTCCCTGTGACGCCCTTTCCAAGGATTCATTTGCCATATTTCTTTAAAGATCACCAAAGAATTATCACACTTCGAATTGTGAACTGAACTGTGGTACAAATCAAAGTGCTACCACTCTAACTGCTGTAAACTGTAAACAATAAAACTCAATGTAATGCATTATTATACACATTCAGTCCCAGTAACACAATGTTTAAAATAGATATTAGAAAGGAAAGGCAATGTTTAAATAAAAGTTATTCTTTCTGACAAACTACAAACCCTTTTGTGGTAGCTAGTCATTTATACATTTTTTACAATTTGTGTTATACTCTTTATAATGTGCTTATGGCAGCTCAAGCATGTCATGACATAAAGCCTGTTCCTGTCATGTTATACTGTACTGTACATCTGATTTTAATTTATTCCAATATCTGTCATCAAAGTTTTAAAGAACTTGTGTTGGAAAATCCTCCTTCTCTTTGGCGCTGCTAACATGCATGAGATTAGGTTTTTTTGGCTTGGGTTCTAGCTGTTTGACAAAGGTTGGAAACTTTCTTGACATTGTCCCAGATCCATATCATTATAATTGACTTTATTTGTCTTCTTCGGCAGTGCCAAGGAACTGGCAACTCTCTAGCTACCAGTCCTTACTCTGTCATGTCTGTACTGTAATTCTATTCTACCAGTATGATGCTTACTCTGTAATCACAGCATGTATTGCATGTCTGTATCTGTTCAGAGAGAGATCACTTATCAGTTGCCCTTCCTTAGGGTTTTTGAAATTTGCTGAAGGATTTTTTGGGAAGTACTTTCCTAACCCAAGAGAACGATTAAGGAGAGGGTTTTGTATGCTGTGCAGATTTGAAAACCCCCTGGAGGTATATTTTTGATTTGTGATATTTGGTAGAATTAATAAAACTGAAGTGGACTTGCTGTAGAGCAAATGAGCCAATGTAAGCAGTAAAAGTGATTTCAGATTATTTAGAATTTAGAATTACTGAACATTCTCTGGAAAAAGACAACCTATGTTGCGATAAACACTATGACACGGGACCAGAATCGATAGATTGTGTAATGAAATATGTGTACAAGTTATTTACTTCCAAAGAAAGAGGATTCAGTGTTACTATTTAAGTACTTCTGTTGAGGTTCATATTTCACGGAACAAAGCATACTTAAACAAAAGAGCTGCCTGACATTAACATCAGAAGTTATACGGCTCTGACAGATTAACTGCTCACCTTGCCACAGCAAACTAGTTACCAAATGTAACCAAATTGCCCTATCTGATCCCTGTGTGTAGTGTTGTGGGCCAGACCTGCAGTATTTAAAATGACTGAAGAGAGTATGCATTATATGTTGTTATTTGTTAACTTTGTGTCATTGGATGTCTACATTATGGTTTGACATGTGAAAAAGAAAAGTTCCTTTATAATTCACAAAACATTGAATCCAACCCCAAGGCTTGAAGAAAATGTATTGATCTACAAAATGATGTATATGATTTTCAGTTTGGATATCTCTGTTTTGTGAGTGATCTTTGGATTGATCCATTGAGGCCCGGTGGAAAATCATCATCCAATTAAAATTCAAAAGGGGAGAATTGTGAATCGGAATGATGAACTAGAGCTGAATAGTCTTAAGGGATAAACAAATCAAGCTTAGGTGAATATGTTATGCAGTTTTTAATATATAGACGTTATATTTGTCTTCATTTCGAGTTTTGGGATTCACTTTGTAGCTGTCTCTGCCTGTAGGGTTCATGCTGAAGTTGAGGACATGTGTTTGAACTGCCAGTGCTTCACCTGGTGTAGGTACAGGCAAACACAAGGTAAGTCATCTATTATGGATGACCATGCGCGGCAAGTGGAGGACAATGTGGTCACCTTGTTGGATACGAATGCTCAGGGAGAGGCTTTGAACCCTGCATGAGGAAAACGCCAACTTAAAAAAATGTAACTAAAAAAATACAGGAGTATAAGTGTTTAATAAATTGCTCAACTCTTCATTCTAATTTTATTTCAAACCCATTTTGTAAAATCCAAAGAAAATTGAAAAGCGGTTGATGCTTACGTAAGATTATCACCTGGCTGGAGGTCTTGGTGCTTTTCTGGCATCAGACCCTTACCTCTTGGTGCAGTTGATTGAACCTGATTCCCCTTTAGGATTAGGCCTATAATAAGTCTGGCTTGTCTTCAAGCCTAAAAATGCTGGAGTCCCAACTCATCCATAAGGCATAAACAGTCTCATGGTGGGCACGGTGGCCAGGCAATGACCTGTGGTAGATTAGACGTTCTGCTTACCGGCTGAGTAAACCTGGCTGGGGTGTGCAGACCTAAAGCCATTTCATGTGTCGGATAAAAAACATGTTTGAAGCACAATCTTGAGGTGAAATGTAACAATTTTTCTACTTTTAAAAATGTGTTTTAATTTTACAGGATAACTTCTATTCATCACACAACCTGACATACTCAAATTGATATCATGCAGTCTGAAATGGGTACCACTTTACAATAAGACTACCCTTATAAAGGATTCATAAAGGGTTTATAATTAGGTTATTAATTAGGTTGTAAATACTTTATTAATCATTAAGAACCATTTATAAACCAGTTCTAACATAGTTTTCATACATCAACACAGGTTCACTATTTGGCAAGATGACTAAGCCTTATATTGGCTACCTAGCTTACTTCGTCTTCTTCATCAGTCAGCATCCTTGGTATCTGTTGTTCACTCAGTTGATTCCCCCCCCCTTCCATCTAGATGTTTCTTGGCATCTCTTTATGACCATTTATTTATGAGTTACTAACATTTGTAACTGCCAAAAGGGAGCCTTATTGTAAAGTGTTAAACAAATCACCATTTATTAATGAGTTACTACCATTTATAATTTGTTTAAGTTATATTAAGTCTTAAAGTTATGCATACATTAGGGCGTGGTCACATTGAGTGACAGCTCTGTCCAATGACTGCTGTTGTTAGCTTCCTGTCTCTCTGCTAGCAGCTCTGTGATGCTACAGGGGCTCTGCCTGCTCAGTTCATCCGGGGAACATAACTTGAACTCGGCCGTGTTTGTTGTGCTGGTGCCTTGTGGACTATTCTTCATGCTTATATCGGACTATTGTGACTCGCTCCACGTTTAAAACAGACGGTGCATGAATGCAGTTTTATGGTAAGTGAAATTCGAGTACTTTATGTATGTGTTGCTTATGTTTTTAGTCAGCTAACGTTAATGAATGTTAAGGCTTGGGTTAGCATGTAGTAAGCAAGTGGTAGCTACATCTGTGCTAACGATGCTAATCGTAGCCTCCAAGTTAAAACGTAATAGAGAAGTGTTAAGCATTAAGTGGGATAATACTGTAGAACAAACGGCTTCTGTTTGAGGTTGGTAAAATAAGGTCATCCTTGTAAGTTAGAGAGATATTTGATTATGATTATTTTAAATTGTATTGCTCGTGCAATATGATTCACCATATTAGAAGTATTGATCATATATTTATGATATTTCTCATTATCATGGAATAATACATTTAACTGATTATGGTGTGAGAATCTGTAGCAAACAAATATGTTTTTTCATGAGTCTGTGGAATATGAATCTGAGGTCGGGATATTCCTGCAGCTCCACAATATTACATTCAATATGGCATATTACACTTACATACAGCACTTTGGCCCCGACCAAAAATCGCTTTTAAATGTGCTTTATAAATAAACCTTGATTTGATTTGATTTGATTTGATATGAAGCAAACATAGTGTACGTCGTGCTATTTAAATATTGTACCGGTCCATATAGCAAATGTGATAACATTTTAATTGCGCAGCCCTTACCCTTAGTTTAATCCTATTTCCTCCCTTCTGCTTGTTGCATATACTAGAAAGGTTTAGAGAGATGTTGAGAACTCAAGCCATTGAGACGTCCCAGCTGTATCCAGGACACGAAGAAGACACACAATGGAACAAGGTCCATTGACAGGTGTGTGCTTGGGCTAAAAAGGCCCTAAAGCAGCCATCACAGGATCCTTTTGTGTCCTCATGGAGCAGAACAAGTGACACGGCTTTGGATTTATGGGTCGGGGCCTCCAGCAGGGTGGCAAGCTGCAGCGGGGCCCGGGCAGCGCAGCGGCAACACCGCCTCCATCTGTTGTCACGGTCTGCTCAGATCTGCATGCTAATCCTTCTCTACCCACACCTTCATGAAAACACCCTTGTGGCAGCGATACCGACGCAGCTCTTTCAGGATGAGGAATTAACCAAGCAGGGAGCACAAAACACACAGAGCGGAGGTTTATGGGATGTGCAATGCAGATAGAGCGGAGGGTACAAATGTGAATTTAGAGGTAAATTAAAGAGGTAGGAACCACAACCTCAGCAGTAGTTATCTCTTTAACACATACACATTTCGACACAACTCAAGGCTGAGAGCGTAGAAGATCGGCTTGATGTTTGCTAATACATGCAACATATGAAGAGGGTAGTCAAGGACACTTCTTTCAAGGTCTCAAGGTCGGTGACATTCAGCGGGTGTGGAAAGCGCGGCTCCCTGCCTCCGTTTAGCAGATGTAGCTGCTGGCGAGAGTCTTCTCGAGCTGACTAATCATTTGTGTATGCAGTTATAATATGCTTTCAATGTCTGAAAATACATATCATCCATCAAAGCACTGTTGTAATGTCTTTGGGCTTGAAAAGGGCACTGGGAGTAGGTGTGGCATATCTAAGATCTAATAAATATACATTTCCTCAGGCAAGAGGGGAAGGCTGCGAGATCTAAGAATTCATTTCCTACTTTGCAAAGCAGATAAGGGTTGAAACAGTGCAGGCATGCACAAATCTACAAATTCTGCAAACAAAATGTAGAACTTTATAAATGCATGTTTCACACATAAAAACTGAGTCTGGGTCTGCCTGTATGTTTAACATGTCTGGGAAATAAAGAGGTTAAAGTATATATGTAAGGTATGTTGTTATGTTTTATTAATTAGGAAGCCTTCTGCTTCATACAGGAGTCCACATGCACTTACTTCATGTATTCACATTTGGAACACACCCATACCATTAGGGAAGCTGCAGTAAAAACATCTGTCATGAACTAGATCTGGGTTTATTGTAAAGGAAACTGCCATTGGAGTGAAAGTGGTTTTTTGTTTTTTTTAAATCATGAACATTTGGAGAGTTTTTATGAGATGAATGTAAGACACCAAGATGTTTTGTAGATTAAGCATTTTTGCAGCCAATGTACCATGACAAACATCAGCAAGAATTAACTGCTTCCTAAAACGTTCACTCAGTAAAACCAGAAAAAGTGTTCATTCAGCTGTTTCATTTGGAAGACACAGGGGAAACAAAACAAAAGGCAGGGACATGTTATCATGTTATCTCAGAGATGATACCGTATCTCTAACAATGTTTTTAGCCTTAGGGAAAATAACTCGACACTAAAATATTTTTTTATGTTAAAAATCCATATTCATGTTAATGAAAGAGAAAGAGAGAAAAAACATTTCTTTCTTTATCGTTATAATTTCGCAAATGAAAGGATTCGGCCAATTAAAAAGTTATTTTGGCAGCATGTCAAAATAAAAGATATTGGAATATTAGACTTCAAAACTGTATCCATTTTTAGCTGCTTTGTGAACAGTCGGCCCAAACAGCAGAGAGTCTTACCATGACAGAGATGTGCAGGATGCGGAGCTCCTCCTTTGCAGAATCGCTGGCCGGGTCTTGGGTGGGCTCGGGGGGGTTCATGCTGCCGTCCTGGTGGTGGATGTGGAAGAGCAGAGTGCCGTTCTCCAGCCATTGCTGCTTCCATCGCACCATAGGGATGTCCTCTGAATTCCCAGAGATCTCTGCCGGAGACAATGGACAGATAAAGGAGACTAAATTATAGGCAAAATGCTGTTGCAGAGCAAATTACAACTTCACAGAGATCCACAGGAATTTGCGACCAAAAAAGAATGACATCTTGTAGTGTTGTGTTGTTATATTAACTTAATTTACTTTTTACGATTTTGTAAAACTAAGTAAGTCATTTGGGCAGGACTAAGACTCCTCAACAGCTGTTTGACTAAGGTTTTTATTGAAAGACTTGAAAAAGACTATTGAGTGAATTGCCGTGACATTTGGAATGGACCTAGCAGATGATTCAGAGCTCAAGACTTGAACGTTGGGAATTCTCTGACTTTTAAACGAGCATTACCTTCACCACCTGGGACATGCTATAAGGGACAGCTGTACATAAATGTGTTAGCAGCATTTGCTTATAAATACTTAACACTGGTTGACATTTCAGGTTTTTATTGCAAATAATTGCAATGACATTTGGTACTGCTAACAAATAGAATACACCAACAGAGACCTAGTGGATGAATTGGTGAAGATGTAGTACAGACATTCATGGTTCCCAGATGTTGTATCATAATGACTTTGGTGATCAATCAACTTTTAAACAAGCGTCACCATCATGTCATGCTAGAAGGTCATCTGTACGTAAGTCTTATAGCAATCGAGTGGTACAGCCCATTGAACAAGGTCAAACTACGGGCATACAACACCTGTGTTAGAAAGCCCACACATTTATTTCATAAGTTGGTTTGTTGATGTTATGTTATACGTGTCTTTCCTTTAATGCTCCTGGTGAATTGAGCTGTTACATGCGCATGACGTCATCGGAGCTGCCGTGCCTGTGTGCCGGTGATATGTTTACTTTCAGTTTCGTTTATGAGACGACAGTGCCTTTTCCTCCCGTTTTTTCCTCAACATTCTCTTTACTTTTATGCTGTTAAGTGTTGTGCGTAAATGCATAAAGGTGAGTGTTTATTTGTGCAATGCAAACTTGTCAGTGTTTATATGTAGTAAATGGACTGTAAATGGACTGTACTTATATAGCGCTTTATCCAGTCTTTAAGACCCCTTAAAGCGCTTTACATACTACATGTCATTCACCCATTCACACCCATTCATACAGTACAGAGCAGTGTACCTTACTCTAGGACCTAACATTCACACACATTCACACACCGTTGGCCATGCCATCGGGAGCAACTCAGGGTTAAGTATCTTGCCCAAGGATACATCGACATGTTGACTGCATGGGCTAGGTCGAACCCACAACCTTCTGTTTGAAAGACGAGTCGACCGCACTCCCTCGCAGCCACTGTCGCCCTAAATAGTAATATTAGTATATATCTTAGTAGGCAGTAATGTCTCTAGTTTGTTAGCGGTGCTGGATGCTAGTGGTAGCTTAGTTGCTAACTTCTTTGTATTTCACTCGCTTGTTTAATTCAATTGTATTGATTCTATAATTGTTTTATAATAGATAATTGTGATTATTATTAATGCCATTCTTTGTTTGTACTATTTTTACAGACCACACACACACACACACACACACACATGGCTAACAGCAAGACCGAGTATAATTAAAGATCTAAACTTGGAAAGTCTGTTCTCCGTGTTCTTTTACCGGGACACACCCATCCACACCGTGCCATCTCTAAAACCAATTTCCTTTACATCTCCTTTACAACCTGCCTCACTCTTTTGGCCACTTTCTGCTACAAAACTCATAGGTTCCGATGTTGGGTTTATGAATGACTGGTTTTCAATTGTATGTGTATTCAGTGACTGCCATCAACCCCTTCTATCCCCAAACTCCCTTTGTAAACTGCAAGAGTTTATATCCATGTTAGGAGGAACAAATATGCCAGAAAATAATGAAAACCCCAAAAAGATAAAGATGAGTAAACACTGAAATTGTGGAAGCAGTGGAGCATAAAGAAACATTGTGCTTTGTGTCATAGCTCAGTTCCTCAGACACTGCATATCTCGCTGTTTGATATATTAGTGATGTACGCCAAAACACACAGTGCTGAGATGGAAGACATTATAAATGCATGACAGAGCTTTATGGGTTATTCTCTGTTATGTAAGTGTGGAGATTAGCAAAGATGCGTCAGGCTCAAAAGTCATGAGTGGTAAGAGCGCTGACTGGAAGAAACGATAAATGAAAAGCGAGATCACAGAAAGTGCAACTCCAGACTGAATCCGGTCTCCATACAGACAGGCATGCTCCAATAGGCTGCTGCTGAAATGGAATATATGTTCCTGGCTAGACTGTGTTGAGAGGACGTACACAGTAAGTAACTGTGTAGTTATTTGCTAGTCAAACGATATCTAATAAACTAGGTTAAAACAGGGCCAAATTTGGATAGAAGGTCTTTTTACTTGTGGGTTACATACAACTGTTTCTTCTAGACCTTTGGTAAATATATATTAATGTGTAGAAAGTCTTTACTCTACAGTAACATTTAGTTACTGAGACAATGCCGAAACAATGGTTAAATGAAGCATAGACATTTCTTTGAACCAAGTCCAGTCTAGAATCAACACATCGACACTATAACCAATTGCTATAACAGGTACCAAAAGTGTTGTAAAAATAAAAAATCCTATTTAATTTAAATACTGCTAATATTGTCTCTATTTGGCAAACAAAACAGATCAGGGACACCCAGAGGGTCTTACTTATTGCAGTCATTCATTTAGACACTCGCAGTGAGTCTTTCAGATGACACAAAAATAGGACTTTTCACTTCCTCTGTATTTTAAAATAACCTCATAATTTAACTTATAAATGCAATAGGGGTGTAACGGTATCCGTATTCGTCCCGTACCGTCACGGTTCGGACGTCACGGGTCAGTGCATGCAGTCACACGACGAATAGGCCTTTTTTTTTTACGAGTGGGAAAAAAGTCTGTCATTCAGGGCAGTATCCAATACACTATATATAATCCAGGGGGCGGTATTGCATCTAAAAGCTGTTTGCCAGCCGCCCTTAAACAACAAATGAAGAAGAAGAAGAAAACACAACAAAACGAACAAAATACAAGAAGAAGAAAAGTTGATATTGCGAGTTCAGATAACACAAAGGAGCTAGAAGAACCACACTATCTTATTATTTATTTTGTAATATTTTCAAGACATTCTTTTTAGTTTTACAGCTTATTGAATCTTTTTGTTTGACATCAGCCATTATAGATACTATGGCCATCTGAGTGTGTGTGGTACTGTTTGTGGTTTGTTTTTAACTGTGTAATAAAGTTAATTATTCAAAATGTTAGAGTTCCTTATTTTTAAACTGACACTTGCACTACTGTTCAAAATAAATAAAAAACAAACCTGGAATTATGCATTTGGGACTTTTTTTTGCTTTTTCTTCTTGAACCGAACCCGTACCGAACCGTGACCCCCAAACCGAGGTACATACCGAACCGTGAATTATGTGCACCGTTACACCCCTAAAACGCAATACTACATTTTACTGAATAAGGTCTTAAAAGCATCATAATGTAACTTTCGTACATTAACAGATAGCTTTGTTATTATGCAAAGCAGGAATGTGCTGCTGATTGGCTTCTAACAGCCAGCAGTACAAGCTCTCCTTCTGAGGATTTCAACATTTGTTGTTCACAATGTAAATGTCTCTTTATATAGATCTTAAGAGCTCGCACTCAACACTGCACTTCCTTGGTTCCTCAGCAGTACAGATGCCAAGAGTGACGTCAATCGGAAGAACAGTTGTTGAGAAAATCTAACGACAGACATAGAGAAAATCTCATTTTAATTAGATAGTTATTCTGTGTATTTGTATTGTTTATTTCCAGGTTTATAGTTTTCATTGTTGGTAGCAGAGTCACTCATTCCCTTTCAAGATTCTAATTAAGAAGTAGAACTGATCAAGTCCCCTTTAATGCACAACCGTATACTATTTATAGATCACTTTGGACTCTCTGCCATGAAATAGACTTCTCAACTAATTATAGCTAGTATGACCCAATGCTGAACACAAAACCATTACCTAAATACATTGTGCCAGCTCTAGTGGAATACAAGCTATCAAATTTCCAAATGTAAAGCTAATTGTACACATAGATGTCACAATGAACTCAGCAGAGAAGCTGTGCAAGCACAATGCAAAGCAGAAAGGGATGATGGGGGTGCATTGAAGGGACACGGTCCTTCAGTGAATAGTCCATAATTGATCAAAGTGTATACTATGTTGCTAGTTTATTCGTGCTGTGGCGCAGCGATGGTTGCAGACCAAATCACGGCCTGTAAATAATAATGAGGATTAGGCTTGATCAAAGGGAAAAGCCCAAAACTGAGTGACTCCAGCAGTACGTTAACGCACTTGTGTCAGCAGGGTAGATGAGAATTAGGATGGGAACAACAAGGACTGGAAAGCGGCAAATAGGTGAGGCATAAAATGTTCAAGACGTCAGCTCTCACTACACACAACCTACTTATCACTGCAAGGCGTGGGTAGAGATCTATATATAAACGCAGCTAACCCCATGCAGCACAAGACCATTACACTGATTACTGCCTGGGATGTAGTTGCAAGCAAGATTTTACTGCTGATCACAGGCTTTTACACAGTGTGCAAAACTTCAGAGCTATCCAGTTACACCTGCACAACGTGGGTCTCAATTGATTTGGGGGCTTTACACTAGTATTCTGACTGGGGAAAAACAAAATGCATTATGGGAGCAAGCCAGGAGATCAGGACCTCTGCTGAATTATTTTGACCAGTTTTTTCTCGTTTTCCCCATCATTCGTTCCCTAAATGTGGAAACACAAGATCACTGGAGTAGCATTTTTTTTATATTTCCATATTAGGCCAAATCATCACACATGGGATAACATTATCATAGGTAAATATCTCTAAATAATTACAACACATATATTAATGCTACATCCCATTACAGTTACAGAAAAATGTTCATATATTTATTATTTTACTCTACTATTTAAAAGCATTATTCCAAAAGATACAAGGGTATAAACTTTGGAAGGATTGCCAAAAAACATTAAGAAAAACAAGTGTGGTGCATACTAATTTACAGCTGAAGCCAAGCTCGCACTATGGTCGAACCAATGAAGGATCTTTACAGTTAATGGATGGATTTTGATAAAATTTCTCACTGACGTGTGGTTTTTAGAATAATAATAATTTTTCAATTTACTTTTCTCTAGTGCCATCATGAGTTTGACAGTTTGGGCTCAGAGGGAAATATCTAAATGCTGAACAATTAGATATAAACATAAATGTTACCCTCAAAATTAACTGTAGTCACGTTTTCCTTCCCCGAAAAATCAAACTGTGTCAAATACTTTGGTTAATAAGTGAACACCTGTAAGAGGATTGAATTCCTCAGACGGTATTGTAGTGTTTAGCACATACTCAAGTAACACACTAACACATTAAACTCAGATGGATAATATGATAAGACATATTCCTGCTAAACTCAGGATTCACGTCATTAAGCTAGCATTCTTGTAAAAATGTCTACTTCAAAGCCATGGAGACAAATGGTGTGACCAGGTGCAGCTGTCGACTTTTAGACTTGTTATTATCCTAATATAGATTTTTCTCATCTCCCAGACTTAAATTAGTTAGCTAATGTCTCTAATGTAAATTACCAATTCACTTTATATGGACCATCTATGTAAGCACTTACCTAGCTTAATCTATTCATAGTAAGAGCAGGCTTCATTAATACTTGGTGCACACATTGTACATACATGAGATAACAATGCAGTGCGGGCCAGCACTACACTTCCCCCCGTGTGAGTGCACACCACCTTGTTTGTCAGACAGCCCATTACACTGATTACTGGCCAAGAAAACACTTGCATGCTGGATAATAGCCATAACCCTTACAGGGTATAACCTGTTTACAAAGCAAAACAATGTGTTTCCTGTGACACAGCAGTGTGTGTGTGTTTTGTAATTGTGAGAGTATAATAAGATTTGGCCTGACAATAATTGATGCCCTCATGCCGCAGTGAAGAGGGAGTTCCCTCTGCCCACGGATAAGATTTAAGAGAGTCCTGAATAGTTTTAACCTAAATGCAAATGATGTGCCACAGTGTGACAAGGCACTTTTTTAAAAAGTGTGCTCCCTCTCCCTCTGGGGACTAGTTTGCCATGAGATCGGTATTAATGAGACCGCCGCCTTGGTGCATGGAACTATGTGCAGCACCACCCAGCAGGGAGGAAGAAGGATGGAGAACAAAAGGGAGAGACAGAAAAAAAGACAGATGAAAATGCAGGGGCGATGAAGGAAGTGTTGGAAAGGGAGGGAGAAAAAAAGAAAGTGGCCACCCATGAGCATTAAAATTGATCAAAGTAATCAGATTAAGCCGCATTATTGGTGTAGCTCCTCTGAATGCAGATTCGCTGGAGCATTTAGTTTAAAAGGAGTTTCAATTCCTTTAGAATTAAATTGACAAAGCATCTTTCTTAAGCATTTTGAAAGCCTAATCTTTAATCCAAGCATTAAACCAATGGGCAGTACCAGCACAGAGGATCCCACCACAAAGCATTTCTTTCATTCACTAATTGATTGACAGAACACTTGGACCTTTTGGAGAATTCAGCAAGTTGTGCTTACATTGTTAAAGATGTACTTTGTATTACAACGAGACACAAAAAGTCAAGAGAATACCTCTGTTGTATCCAAGCAGAACTGACAACTTACTGCGTGCAGTTTTAGTGACAAGCCGGGGAACATGTTTGGAAAGATTTCACAGTATGAGGCTGTCAGATTTCAGCACCCAGCAGGGAGGCTTTGTTCCGTTCCAGGCAATAAGATCACAGTGAAGAGTCAGAGGTGGAATAAAATCATTCATCTTATTGGACTGTGCTTCCGGATAAGTATGGAGGGGGACTCAATGTTAAACTGGAGCTGCTATGGATTCATACAGGCCTTTAGGATTTTAAGCAGGCAGTTCGGGTACAATGTCATGCCGCTCGTTTTGCGGTTGCTGTCCCTATAATGATATGTTAACTAGTCAAGTCATCCGTATAGATTGGACGGATAAGGGCTTTTTGTAGGCCAACCCTGAAGTTGGCCAAACGGCTTGCTGCACCCGCACTGCGAGGGGGACCCAAGTTCCCATCAGCAAAAACACGTCGGTTTGCTATCCTGGCTCCAAAATGGTGGAATGAGCTCCCCATTGACATCAGGACAGCAGAAAGCTTACACATCTTCCGGCGCAGACTGAAAACTCATCTCTTTCGACTCCACTTCGAGCAATACAATTACTAACAAATAATTGCTAACAAAGCTTTATGTGTTATAATTTTTTTAACGGACGTTGTCTGATTATATAATCATATGCGCGGGCCGCTATGTCTGTTGATCTCCAGATTAACAGCAGCATGAAAATAACCTGCCGAAAGTGCCGATGCTCCATGCCAGAAGTAAAAAGCTAACGTTCGGCTATAAACAACAAACCTTATTTTAGGGCTATAACAAAAAACACTTTAAAAACCAGTTGACTTCAATACAAGGGGAACCGGAAGTGGTAAAAAGCTTACTAACTTCCGGGTTTTAGGACTCCTTCCTTCACCAATCTTTTGCACAAAAAAAGACTCCTAATTAACTCCTAGGGGTAACTGTCCATTCAGAGTTTTCTGCTGACACATCAGATGTGCATTGAGTAGAGGCCAAGGTCTCCTGACGGTACCTGTGGGCTCTACTATCTGCTGCAACCCAGTGCAATCTCTCAGCAGGGTTTTTTTTAATTGGTCTGTGATAACGTGAAGCCTGTTCCTAAGGGTTAACTATCTTCTTTGTTTAGATAAATGAGTAGCCTATTAGAATTGGCCACAACTGTGGTTTTACCAAAGTAACACAACAATTCACTTATTAGTATTCAAAGGAATCTACAGATCCTATGAAATATTTACAGAGAGGGTGGAATAATTTACATTAATGCATCAGAAGAGACAGGAATGATTTACTAAGTGTACTTCTGCATGCAGACTATGAATTTGGTTCTCATATGTCTGGAACAGAACCATGAAGTATCAGTTTCACTTTAGCTCTCCATTATTTTTTTATGTTTTTGCTCTTAGCATTGACAAGTTATATTAAACAAATTCAAAAGCAACGTCTCTTAACAGCATACTGTTGGTTGTGACTCTGAATGACCCTGAAACCTCATCCGTTTTTAATCAGGGTTTTTCCTTTGGTAAGAAAATGTTCCACAAGTAAAAATAAATCAAGTAATACATTAACAATAATGAAAATGTAAATAAAATAAAAAGTATGATAGCATACACTTAGAATCCCCAACCTTACCACAAAGTGCAGCTTGTGTATGAGTGAGTTTGCTCTCACGAAGGTTGTAATGCCACAAGTGTATTCTCTCTCGCTACACCCTGTTCCACAGAGACAATGATAACAATCGTCACATTGTGGAGTCACCAGAGGGCGAAAGGCAGAAATTACTTTGGAATTGTTGATTCTGAACTCCCCAAACGTAGTAGTAATAAACGACTATTAAAGACAACTCCCCGGCTGATAACGGCTAATTTCTAGATCATTATTCCAATGTGAACACACAAAGGTCGTCCTTCAACCCCGTCCTCTAACCACACCAAAGTGAGGCTCATTTCTGAGGGGGCTGTGAAGTATCCCTTTCACACCGTAAACATAGCGCTTTAGCTGTGATGGAAGGTTAGGAAACGACTTTCACGTAGTAAAAACGTTATAATTCATCTTTAGTGGATACATGATGATATGAATATGTTATGTGGGCTTATTTGCACTATATGAGTCATAAGAAAGTTTTCTCAATGTGGCCAAGGCCTTGTTTGAAAAACAATGTCTATGAATCACTCTCCTGCATATTCCTGTTTGCATATGTGGCATGGACAGAGGAATCTCAATATCACCATGGAAACAAAGCTTGAATTGATCATGAAAGCCATCACTCAAAAAGCTAGCCCATCATAAAGCAAATATTATAATATATCGGCTCTTTTATTTGAGATTCTTCTGAACGGGATATGAGATTATTTGGCATGTGATAATGTACCTAAATATACTGAATATATTAAAGGAATAGCCTACTGTTGAGCTGGTACAATGCAGCTTGGTTCTTCACCATACCACGAACAAACAAAATATTTGTATATATCATCCACAATATACAAATACTGTTTCATAGTATTAATGTTGAATCACATTTGTTTCCGATCACAAACAAAAATGTAAAAAAGATTTGAGTTAACTATTTCTCTACTATTTGCCAATAAAAGGTTGCATGTCTGTAGATCACACATTATGCTTATTTGACTTTTCTCTGTGTATTATTTGTATCTAAAATAAGATACAACATGCTAGCTAGCTTATAGCTAGTTGTATCACCCAATATGCTAAGCTAGGTTAACATACAACACGCTAGCTAATTGTTAGCTACTTGTATCTCCCAAAATGCTAAGCTAGGTTAACATACAACTTGCCAGCTAGCTGTTAGCTACTTGTATCTCCAATTTTGCCAAGCTAGGTAAACACTGAAAGAATAAGTGATCCTTGAAACGCTTGTGACTTTTTCAGAATAAACACACTTGATAATCAAAATGTGGCATGGAAACGGGGCACATATTGCTAGTGGATTTGAGGAGTTCATTTGTAACAGTTTGCTACCACCCCATAACATACTTCAGCATACATGTGCTGATTCTCGGCTAACACAGAGGGCAGACACGTGCAGTGATGTATACGGCTCAGGGTGTTTTATCTTATGCTGAGTCATTACTCAACCCAGCATAGAAACCAGTTTTCCCCGAGTCTGACAACATGCTGGTTGGAGCTATGATGCACTATGCTGTGAATTTTAATTTGGCTCCATCTGTAATCAGCATGCAGTCTGTTCTGCTGCTTTTAAAAAGATAAACAAATAAAGCAAAAAAAAAAGTTCAAGAGTTTTAAAGGGCCTAGAGTAAATACTGACGCCTTGATATTGATTTTCACAGCCGACTTCACAATACACAGCTAAAATACAAGTGAACTCCGGAACAGCTGAAGACAGCAGAATAAAAAGCAACGGTTATCCCTTGGTTCTGCTTCTTTTATTCTTGTCAAGCACTCCTCTTATACATCAACTATGCTGAAAATATCAATATGTGCATTGTTATGTACAGTACATAACATATTTCATTCCCCTACTTCACAATGTGGAATCTTTAGTACAATCATTTTTAGAAAGTAAGAAGTTTTCCTGCAGTTTAAAATGACAAATAATCTTTGCTTCTTTTGCAAGAATGTGACTTTTTTTTTTAACAATCTCTGCTTTTTGTTGGGAAAACATGTACTAGTTTTGTCATTATTTAGGAATTAAGGCATCATAAAAACATATAGTATGTGGTATTTTATGATTGTTCTGCCTTAGATATGCCTTCCCTAAAGACATCGTAAGCTTAGACTCCACAGTTTATTAGCAAGTTAGTCTATGATAGTGTTAAAGGAGTAATGGTATGCTTATTATTCTAAGGCCCATTCTGAATATAATCTGTGTGCAGTTTGCAATGGATTGAGTATTCAAACAGCACCTTAAACTGCCAATGAGATCTCATATTTGACAATATATCACCTTTAAGTTATCTAGTTAGGCAGATGGCAAACAAATGTTGATATCAATACTCAATGTCTATTTTTGTTCATTCATTTACCTCTCATTTAATAGACAAAATAATGATTCCTCCCACAAATATAAAGTTGAAGTCATTAACAATAAAACACACCATTGCCCTAGGTAGTTTTTTCAGGGGTGTTTGCCGCTCTACCTAGCATGGTCTGGTATGAGCATATGTTTATGGTCGGTAATTATTGAATGTTAGCAAAGTTTAGATTGCTGTGTAAGGCAAGGCAAGGCAAGGCAAGGCAAGGCAAGGCAAGGCAAGGCAAGGCAAGTTTATTTATATAGCACCTTTCAACACAAGGCAATTCAAAGTGCTTTGTCTTTGTGTAAGACATTGCAGAGTTAGTGCAATGGCTTTAGGACTCTTCTTTACTTGGGCTAATGGTTCACGATAGTTTGGAAGTTATATAGGGTTTTTATTGTAAGTTATTGTAATGAATACACCACAGGGAGAACAGCACAAAAGAATACGTATCAGGCTTTGTACACACATAAAACACTTGTAAGTAGGATACTCTTTTCAAGTTTAGTCTTGATCTTTTCATCACTAGCTTTAACCATGTGAAAAAGTGCTGCCTTGTCACGTCAATAAACAAAACACTTACTTTTGCCAAGCTAAGGTTTGAAAAACTCTATACCAACGAGGTGAAGAAGAAAGGCTAAAGACCTGTTTATTGTTGAGTCTGGATTTCTCAGCAGTGCCCACTCACTGCTGTTTTCACTCCTAGATCTATATTTGCAACTGTATACTGTTGTGGGATAAGTGAATCTACCCAGCCAAAAGGTGTTCAGACATTTGAAGGAAATCTATAAAATGTCTGACTTGGACCTAATAGCCCTTCTCTACTCCATCCCACTTTGTGATTGTGTTTGGTCAGACACAATGTAACATCTTGTTAAAACAGTATTCAACACAAAGTGACAACAAACACAAGACTATAGGGTACGCATAGATTTAAATTCTAGCATGCACAAAGGGCTAAGAGTTTAATGTGATAATATCGACAGACGCTTTCAGTAGTAATGACACATGCAAACAGATTTGTTTAAGGGAGATCAGCAGCTAAACAACGGTCTCAGAGAAAGGCTGTTTTCCGAGGCATGTTTGCCCAGTGGGAGAGGGAGAAGGGGGAGGAGACCATATGGCCGTGGAGCTATGTGCTTGTACTGGGATTTAACAGCAGCAGAGAGAAGGGTGTGAGTTAATGTGCATGTGGTGGTAAGAAGGGGTGAAGCTATTCTGCTCACATACTCATGCGGTGTCAGGGAAAGCTGCCCTCTCTTACCTCTCCTATCTCAGTCATAGCTTCTAGTTAGAGCGAGGAGGGAAGGGAAAGATAGTAAAGAGGGTCGGGGGGGCATTACAATTGAAGCTGGTGTAATGGGATTAGTGGAGGCGAAGAACACTGGACTACAAGGTGGATGGGATGAAGAGGCAGAGAGAAAGAGAAACATTAGAAAGATACTGAGTTGGGTTTTTTGATCGAAGGTCAAATCAAAATTCAAACTTCAGGGCACAAACCTTCTACTGCTGCTGCTGCTGTTACAAGCCCCCGGCCCACACACAAACACAAGTTTCCCAATCTGTGAACCACACAGGCATGTATAAGCAGCCCAAAACATGTCTTATCGAGGACCTCCCGAACCACAGCCAAAAAGAAACCCTGCGAGCGCAAGTCGAAAAAGTTTTCTAGCAAATTCTTCAGCATGAGGACTCTGAGGACATTTCCTTGAAACCACACGATTGGAGAGAAATCTTGATGTCATAGCAACACCGATCCAGACGTTCATTAATAAAACACCCGAGCTGTTAAAACAAAAGAAGCCTGAGGAAATATTTTTGAATGAGTAAACAGGTGCTCTTTCTATTTGGCTGGTGCCGACAAAGCAGAGTCGCTTCGTCTTCTTTTACTAAATCTGAGCACCTCTGCACCATGTGTAAGAAATGAATAAGTTAAAGACAAAAGGTTTGTGACAAACAAAAGCTGTAGAAGCAATTCACATATAAACACTCCCTTATCCCTGTGGAACACATCTAGACTCATTTCATAAAGGTGCCAGTGTTCTACATGAATGAGATTAGCAAACAGCGCAATCAATCAACGTCGCTCCCATTCCTAACAAGCACGGGACTCCTCATATTAACCGAGACAAAGCAAATGGTAAGTTGTGGTAGCTTGAGAGGTTCTTCATTTCAAATGGGATGTCTGATGATTATGTATGGGACACGGGAATGGTCCACTTCAAGGTGAGCATGGGATCACAGGAGGTTCTGCCAGCAGCTCCTGTAAAATACATGGGGCGCTCAGTTTGATGAGATTCAACAAGGCTGATCCCACTTGGCTGTGATTAGAAATTCCAGTCGAGCAAAGTCACGAATCCTGCAGAGTTTCTGCGAATGTGATCACACAGATGAATCCCATTTGAGAGTGTGGCAGATGGATTGTAGTGTTGCCAAGATTGGAAGTTTAAAAAGATTGTCTGGACAGGTTGCTAAGCTATTTAAATGGATGGCGCTGAGGCGCAAAAGGTGTGGAGGCAAACAAAATAGAGCTAGGGCCGTTAACTGCAGCTATACATTATTTTAATTATTACATGCTTAACAGACAGTGGAAAAAAGTATTTACCTACCACTAAACAGACCCTTAACGTAGAGGTGCACAGGCAGGGTTACAGATGCTTATTGCAAGAAAACTAGACTATACTCCTATATCTTTAGCAAAGATAGGGTTCACTGGAATGAAATGATGTTGTTGAATGCTATTCATGTGATGTTTCAGTTCTGTGACCACCAATGGATATACAAAGTGTGGGAACAAACCATTTGAGTCACTTTAACCAAATGGAAACACATTTCCCCAGTTGGAAAATTCTGCTACATTATATAGCCATAAATGAGCCTCCAAATGACACAATAAACACCCCCCCCAACGGTAAACCGATAATGTGCTCTTGTTCTATCTTCAAATAATCATTGTGTCAACCTATAGCAGGAATTCAAGCATGTTGAGGAGATTAACAAAGCAGCCATTCAAACGGGACCGCCCCTCGCCTGTAACACAGTCAACTCCATGTTGACTTAATTCAAAAGACACGTGCGGCGCAACCAACCAAACAAACACCAAAGCTATATGCTATCCTGGGACGAATAGCAATTACGATTTCTTGTACGTCTCATTGGTTAACCCATTTGTTTCCTCTGCCAAGCCACGCATATGGAAAACAGCTTAATCTCCATGTGTAAGAGATGTAGAAAACGTGTGATGGTTGTGGAAAGGATCTTAATCCCCATTGCACTCACATCCGTCCTTTGATCAGCCTTTACATTTTGTTAATATGTCATGCATCGTGTTGTCCTGTCTTTGCTCTTTTGTTTCACCGACTTTTTTGAATGTATAATGTGGTATAACAACACATATCTGGTATCAAGTCCGTACAAATCCTAGTTCTTAGTATCTTAGCCAATACTTTGCTGCAATAACAAACCACTCCACTTCCAGAAGCTTACCCCACCATTTGACCTGTCTGACTTGAGAAGAAAAGGGTAATGGCTGAGAGAAAACAGTTAAAGGGGACCTATCATGCAAAATGCACTTTTGTACGTCTTTTATACATGAATATGTGTCCCCGGTGTTCCAGGGAACTCACCAAGTGTCAGAAAACACAACCCTCTCTATTTTCCTCCATACCCAAATCTCTAAAAAAGGGGCTGCAACGGATCTGATAAAAACTGATCCAGATTTGAACACTGTCCTGACGTCAGGACGGTGGCGCTACGGCTATTGGGCCAACTCCACCAATCAGGAGGAGACAGCCACAGCCATTGCCGTTCGAAAGCGCTGGAGACGCTGTAGTACATATGCCAGGCCTGTAGGTGGTGCTGTTCTCACATAATCTGCCCTTGCAAAAACAGAGCTAAAAAATGTCAAATTGAGCAAAATGAGGCATGGCTAAAATGCATGATCTGTTTGGTATTTTGAAAAAAAAAAAGTATAAATATGCCTTATATAGGTATGGTCCTACACTATATTATTCAAATATAGCATGATAGGTCCACTTTAACGTGACTATTTAAGCCACATCAACTTTTTAAGTATGGTGTTCATTGGGATGGCTTAGTGCTCCCAAAAGTCAGTTAAACATGCCTGCTAAATAGCACTGGCTTAATAACTAGTTGTTCTTCATCACGTTGCAAAGTATATACAGTGTTAGCAAGAAGCTCGTGCAGTTCTTCCCCAAACATTTTGAAATAAAAACAATAGTGAACTAAATTGAATCCAGGCTCTTTACAGATTTGCCCAACTCTTTTCTTTTACAATAATTTCAATTAAGAAGAGAAAACGTCTTTATGAAGGTAATGTGTCTTAACTTACAAATTCATAGTAGTATGGTATGAAACTGGTATGAGTTATGAAACTGCAGCCTTTAAATGCATATACCAGCATGCAATGCATAGAGGGCAATTGACCCTGCCACTAAATCACAGACCATTCAAAGATGTTTTCCACCTAATTACCACACAATGGCTTTTATATTGTTCTGTCTTATTCTATGTAGTCTGAGGTATGCCACATCAGTGGTGAGAATTAACATCAACAACAACAAAATGCAATGTATTTTAAAAGGCAGGAGACTGATGCTGTGATCTGTAGCCAACCTAAAGATTAGAATGCCTAAACATTTTTAAACCAAAGCCTTAGCGGCTAATAACTTTTTCTTCATTTGTTTTGAGCTGGAGACACAATCTAAACCAGCATCCATCAGTGAAGTTAAGGCAATCAGGTATCTACTGGCACTACTATGTCACAATATCACAATGCCACTCAATGCAATCTGGACATTAGGTTGGATCATGCTTACCATTTTTTTAAATGTTGGCTTTGGGTAAAAGTTTGTTCCAGTGATTATTAAACAGTTTAAACTATGTTCAGCTTGGTTTTCGAGATCCAGCCCTTCTTGTGCAGTAAGTTCTCCACCTCTTTACCTTGTTACATTTAGTTTTATCTTCCTGAAATTGCTCAAATATGCACAGTACATGATGAATTCAGTTAGAGGATGACATTCAAGAAAAATGGCCTCACTCAAAGGTGTCCTGTGGCGATTTTCATGAAGTGATGGGACACAAAAGGGAAAGATTTTAAAAAAGAGACATCAGCTCTGTTTGCAGTCTCCAAGCCCAATCTACATTCTCAGATTTGACAAAGCTCCTCCGAGGCACAGAAAGACATATCAAACTGTTTTTACAGACAATGTAGTCATTCCAATGACATCAAGCTTATCTAGATGTAGAAAATTGGTGCGCCCCCCTTTAAATGCATTACCTCCGTGGTGTGATATAGTAGCACTGCTGTTGTCCCTGAATACTAATCGGGGCCCACCTACACTCAGGATTATAGTTTGGATTTAAGAAACACTAAAGCCATGAATCCTGAATGAGGATTTTGAAGATAAGTCTTCTTTTTCCTGGCTTGTTTGAAATAATTATTAACACATGTCTTAAAAAGAGACTTATTTTCCTATGGATGAGATAAAGACACACAGGCAACCATAAAAACATAGCAATTCAAGATATCAACAACAGAGAGAGTAATAGAGCTAAGGTGTTTATTGTTCTGACTACCAGCTGTGCAGAAATACACTTGCAGTAATGTGTAGTGCACCTGCTGAGGCTAAAAGATCCAATACTGACTAAACAGTAAACCTAGACACAAATCCACTAGAGCCGAGCAATAAAGTTGAAAACACACATATACAAAAAAAATCCTAAACCATGAAATAATGGTTAAACTGATTATACTGTATAGTTCCAAATGAAATTATGTATTCCTCATTGAGTTTTTAGCAATGTTGGCAGAAAATATGTTTATTCTTTGTGCACAAACATTTAGTTAACTTTCGTGGAGTCGCACTTTAATTTGTCTTTGAATAAGTTTGCCTATTTTCTGGTTTTGAATTACCTTTGCTGATGGTCTTGCTGCTCGAGGCACATCTTGTCAGGCAGGAACAAAATGTTGTTCCACTAAAGCAGAGCCTTTACAGGAAGTGGCTAATCAGAATGTACTAAGATCATGGTTGAACTAAGAGTTTTGAGATGTGTTATATTATTTACAGTATATTAGTTTGTTGCTGCTTATTATTTAGTTGATGGCGAAAATATTTATCTGGAAAAAAAGTTACCTTTTGTATTTTAAAGTAGTTGATTGTGCTTGTCTTTGTTAGCCTTTTGTCTAAAAAATTGTCTGATAATCCATTACACATGTTTCCCCTTGTGTTTAATTTGTTAGATGATGTCTTTCTAAAGTCTGTTTAGCCTGTTCTGTTTGATTAAATTCAAATTACTTTATTATATTTTACTTTTTTAAGGGACCCAAACTTAATTACCTATTTTGTAAATTGGTTGCTAAGATTTTAGGCAATTAAAACCCCCTTTTTTTTCTTTGAATGTTCATGCCAAATTGTTCCTTCACACATTAAATAACTTATTGGAGGCATCACAGTGTGTTAAATAATTTACCAGAAATAAACAAGCTTTAATAAAAGACATACTCTATTAAAAAAATTAAACCATATCACCTGTTCATGAGGAGTTGGACCCATGTACCCATAATGACAAAACACACATCGCTAACCATTGTACATTGTTCAATCCATCCTGTGTTATCCCACTTCAGTAAAAAGCTATGAGAGAAGCATAGCGATTTGTATAATCCATGACCCTGGAATCACTTGAGCTCCCTCGCTGCAGTTACACATGGCCATCCACTGGAAGGCTGGCTTCAGACAAAACATCAATGCTGTATGGCTCGAATAACAATGTATCCTGGTGAGTGTGGCGGGCTACACACTCAAACATAACATTTCTGTGAAGGGCTTGTTGAAGGGATTCTTTGGAGATTTTGTAAAGCATTTCCACAAAGTAAGGAGACTTCCAAGAGTGCAAATATCAAATCAGACATCTTGACATTAAGAACCATTAACCTGTTGTTATTGGGTCTGAAGGCAATCTGAAAGTAGATCACTTATCTGGATACAGAAAAATACACATTTAGATAAATGTAGTAGCAAAAAGTGACTTGGATGACGACCGTTTAGGCAATGGTTCCTTTGACCAGGAGTCAGAGCCATGGAAAAGATGTCATTAATCAAATAGATAAGATAGCCAAATGATTAAAGGAGAAAACCTTTGACAGATAAATCAATAAATAAAATAATCGTAATCCATACAAGAATTTCCTTCCTTCCAGTGTCCTTGTGAAGAAGAAGAACAAACAGAACTGGTTGGACATTACTCCATGGTGCTACAGGTGGTCAAAAACTCCAAGAGTAGGCTTTAATACCAAGCGTAAATGAGGACAAATTCCCTTATCAATGTAACGGAAATCACATGATGGATCCATTTAATTTAATCCAACCCCTTTTGGTATACATTTAAATTTAATATCAAAAGGAATGAACCCAGATGAGATTTTAAAAGTTATTTTATGTGACTGCAGAAAGCTTCTCCTTGAGTTTCATCAACAGCTGTTTTTGGAGCAGGTAAAAGATGTGTCTTTGACGATCCCTCTGCTGATTTCCCCTACACCTTAGGGTATTAGCTGTTTTCTGGAATTATACATTTGTTTTTTTTAAACACAAGCTGGAGTTTTATACTGGTGTAAAATAAAGTGTGCTGTCAAATGTCTTTGGAGAATCCGAGCGGCATGTGTTAAATGTGGCGAATGTGTTTGCTTGTGTAATCAGGCTGGTAAATTAGCACTAAACACCCCTGAGAGGTGGGAACGACAATCTGTCAGAACGCTGCAGTCCGACCAGCCGTAACCGGCTTACACTGGGGCTGCCGCAACCGCCTCTGTTGGGGTTAGCGCTGCGGCGAACTCCCGACGTGCTGGGGCTTATCTGGGGCACGCAGGAGGCACAACAATGAACTTATCACCATCCAGCCACTCGGCAGGATGTAGCTGCAACCCCGCCGCGCCGCTCTGACCGCGAGCCGGCTCCGGTTCATTGATCATACACACCAGCAGAACCTAATCTAGGGACAGCGAGCCTTTCACACCGCAGTCTCCGACTTTGGACATAGAAAGGCAGGGGCGAAAAAAAAGAATAGTTTCGCCAGGTAATATAAAATAGCTGCTGGTAGGGGGGGGAAAAAAAGAAGAAAGAAGTTCAATAACTTTGCAGGGACCTCCACACCCTGCATGTCAACTAGCTTCCAGGAATTTGATTGAAGCTCTGCACAAGCCCGCAGCAGGGCCTTTCTTTTCTTTCTTTCTTTCTGTTGGAGACTCGGTTATAGTGTCACAAGAATACATAAAAGTTTTAGTAGGAGGGTTCCTTCGAGAGTCCCATCTTTTTGGGACCAATCCAAACAAAGATGGCTTGCGGTGAATTTGCTGGCTGTGAAGCTTAAGAAGAAGCAACAAAGATGAGGTGTCAGACTGAAAATGAAGAAGCACCGTCCCATGGAGGCAATTTCTAAAGCGTGCAATGTGATTTTATGTGCAGAATAACAAAACGCAGGGTTACCTTAATATCCAGACAGATGCAATACACTCTGACACAGTTACTGTCAGTGGTATAAGATATTTCACGGCCAATGCAGACAGCACAAAGAAATTGTTGAGGCTGTATATGAGAAACATCAGAGCCTTTTAACCCTGATGTGATTTCTCCACACAATATTGTCTTTGTCTGCATTTCTGCAATCAATTAAGCCGTGGGAGCGGTCTGAGCTTTATGCATGGCATGTACACCAGCATTCATAAACCTCCAGTCATGTTCTATTTTCAAAGGTAGCCCTTTTATCTCAGCCTTTTGTACTTTTCACACTGACTGATTCTGCAGATTTCTCCCCCCATCGTGCCCGACTTCCTCCGTCCTGTCTAGAGGAAGCGATTGTCACATCAAACGGAACACGGCAACTTGCACCTCACAATCTCGATATCTGGAGCAAATTGAAGGTGATTTTCAATAACTGCGCTGACGAGCGACAATAGGCGGATCATAGTAATTCTCTCCGTCTGACAGGCCGCAATAAGAGACACCATCTGACGTTGTCTGTGTTTCAAGTGGATCATAGCTCGGTTTACGCTTCCTGCTTGAAGGGATATTTCACATGTCTGGTCGTGATGGATATGGTGCTGCATGTGTGAAATGTATTCTGATAGGAGTCTTATGATAGCAGCCCTATTTGCATATAAAGTCAGATTGAATGTGAA
Organism: Trematomus bernacchii; assembly: GCF_902827165.1. Classification (NCBI taxonomy): domain Eukaryota; kingdom Metazoa; phylum Chordata; class Actinopteri; order Perciformes; family Nototheniidae; genus Trematomus; species Trematomus bernacchii. The sequence continues at coordinate 9,883,230 of NW_022987689.1, read as the reverse complement.
ACTTGTAAAATTGGACTCAGTTCAACGTTAAAGGAGAAATGTTTTACTTTTAGCCTTTGTAAACTCAAGAGTTTAAGATTTGTATCATATTTCTTCTGATTTAAACACAAGTGACTTTCAAAGTAGCATCGGCCGTGAAGAACAATACATTGTCTGAAGCAATATTCATGATTCGGCATTGCTTATCTCTAGATGCACTTGTGATTGGATGTTACGCCACATTTTTGCATTCCTCAGAGAAAATGACAAGAATACAGCTTTGATTTGATTAGAATTAGCTTTGTCTGCATTATTTTGGTCAATGTTACACGTTCCTTCCAGGTTTATCTTTTAAGTTCCAATTTTGAATGGTGTCTTATGATTTCATCCTCTTTTATATGGTAGAATGCCACCTGTTGTTGTCTATTTGTCAAACAGCAATGCTGTCTCAAAGGAATTCCGGTTTTTGGAAATATTATATACAGTTAAGACTGCTGAAAAATACTAGTTTTACAAATGGAATAACTAACTTGTCTCAAAATAACACGGGGAAAAAACCCAACTAAGGGGAAGGATGGTTTGGTGTTTCATTTTTAACTAATATTTCTTAAATGAGTATACATTTGGGCTTCTTTTTTTGCATCTTAACATTACTGAAACTGGAGCAAACTGCATATTTGTGGATCTATTTCAAATACATATTAATACACATCGGGTGCTCTAGTATTTACAAAGCATTAGTATTTGGTAAGAATAATATTGACAGCATAAGGACGTTGAATGTTGATTTTTCTCACCCAGTGCAACAGTGTGGGTTAATAATATGTTTTTCATTTCATTTTGTTGGGACAACAATGGAGTTGTATGTCACAAAGGAATCAAATAACAAATGTTATACTTGCACACACAACACATGTTGTGAATTGTGATCATTAATTTCACTTCAGATAATGTGTGGTTATATTAAGACGAGGAATTGTATAATGCAACTTCTCAATCATTACTTTCTAAAAGCCCTATTTTGATGAACACATCGCTTGCTCTGCCATGTACGTAATGACATTCCTATTTTAAACTAGGAATCTACCTTATATTTTTTAGTTAATGTGCTTTTTATCTTGTTTTTAAGTAATGTGTTATTATTTTACTCATATTGTGTTATTCTATATTGTATTCGTTCCCTGTACAGCACTTTGGTCAACTGAGGTTGTTTTAAATGTGCTATACAGTATAAAGATTGAGATTGAGATGATATGTATTGTGAGTCCTATGAGCCCCCAGTGTGAATGAAACCTTTTTAGAAACTCAGAACTGTTATTGTCTCCCGGAAAACAGTGTTTCACATTCCCCTGCAGACTCTCTCAGAGGGAGAAAAATGCTTTATGGCAGGCTGGGAAGAAATGTACTCCCAAATCTCCCAAAATGACACCAGTGCTTAACAATCTTGGCTCTGAAACAATCTTGGCTTGATCAAAAATGGGGGGTTTGGGGAACAGTCTGGCTCCAACATCATCATCATCATATCCATCATCTGACTCCTCCATCCTGTGTTCTTCTACCTCTGCCTGGGTTTAATCTAAATTAAAACATAGCAGAACTAATCACTGGTCCTCATAATAATCTCTACTGTGGCTTCAGTGTGGACTCACTATGTCTAAACATATTAAGCAAACAACTAAATCACACGCAAATCTCCATCCCCACGACAAATTGCCAACAAGCGTGTATTTGCCGTTTGCCTTCTGTTTTGCTCATTGGTGTTGGCCAGGAGCATGGTGGTAACAAAGGCTGCACGGCGGGATATCGCCACGGTAATACCTTTCAAACAGATGCCCCCCATTGTGTCAAAGTCACACACTTAACACGCTTAGTTGTGATTAGAATGCAAGGAAAAAGGATGTGACTTTGCATTTCATTTTGCTTTACTATTAAAGGGGACCTATCATGCAAAATCCACTTTTTCACGTATTTTATACATAAACATGTGTCCCCTCTGTGTAAAAAGATTCTGAAAGTGTCAGGAAAAAAGACCCCCTCTCTTTTTGTCCTGATCCATTTATATAAAAACCTGTCTGAAAATGAGCTGATCAGATTTTGGCCACCTTATGATGTCATGTGGCTTGTGTAACCATTAGCCAATAACCCACCAAGGTCACATCCCCCCCCCCCTTATCACCTGAATCTCCTCCTAGAGCACCATTGTGTTCTTTTTAACCAAATATCTCTCAGAGAGGCGTTGGGAGTGGCTCCTTGTTTTCATCTAAAGTAACAGTCAGAGAGTCAGCACTTTTGAAACAGAGGGGATTATGGGATGCTCCAATGCACGATCTGTTTGGCATTTCAAGCCAAACACTTCAGAGACATGTTTTGTATATATCTGAGACCTATAATATATTGATGAAAAACAGTATAATAGGGGACCTTTAATATTTAGGTATAATGGGCAAGTATATGGAATTGTTTTAGGATATTTAGATTTTAAATTGGACTTTACTATAGATTTATTTACTTTTTACATAAGATAAAGCAAGTGGAAGATCCAAAGGTAATGCAAGATTTAAACAGGATCTACAAGTCATTGTAAATAATGGTTACATTTGTACTATTATTTACTTAATCTGTCTCACAATAACCCAATTTAATTGCAGTACTAAATCACTGTTATATTCACACTCATTGTAATGATAGTACATCATTTTGTAAAATAGGTTAATGGATATAGGTATTTTATATTTTGGAGCGTATATAATGTGCTGCCTATATGAGATTTAACTCTTAGAAATTGTTTGCCAAAGTGGGTTTTACTATACAAATACACGTTTACAGTTAGACATATTTACTTGGAACCAAAGATTACCGTAATCCATCTACAAAACAAGCTGCTGATGAATTATGCAAATACTACATCTGTTCCGCACATATGAATCTCTGTGGGAAAATGAACTGTCGCCAACATTAAATATCCATTCTCATTTGTCAACACCTTGAAACAAACTGTGTGATGCATTTGATGAGATTTCATAGCATGGCTGAGGGTCATAAAGAAGGGAGTTGGGCGCCTTTACTTCAAACTTTCACTAATTATACGGGACTATACAACTGTACTGTGTCCCAGATGTTGGGAGAAAAATAAATGCATTAAACACATTTAAATGAATTCTGCATTTATATTACAAATATAGTTATACTTAAAAAAGAGAAGAAAAACTAGGTATTGATTCAAAAGTCTCCCAGTGCCTTAAAAAACGTTTACTAGAAAATATTGTTTTCCCTTTCATTGATTTAACTGTTCACTTGTTTGTTATTAGCTTTCTTATTAATGCTTTTCCACAACATTTGTTTTCCTGTTAACGCTGGAAATACTTAATATATCCTATTGTTATCCGTCTATTTTATATATGTAATTGTCATTTTAATATATAGTGTTGAATTGGTGCACAGGACAAAGACAAATGAAGCAACCATTGTTCTTAATCTTTAGTAAATGGTGTTTGGTTGTATTGAACTCTAATTTCTATAATACTCCCAGTCATAAACACTCCCCTCTAGAGTATTGCTAAGATATCTTTGCATGATCACATATTATATAACCTTTTAGAAAAAAGGTTCCCCTCGGGGAAATGTAATTCGTCACCTTTTCATCCTCCCTCAGTTTCCAATCAGAGTGTTGCATGCTGACATCTATCTGCTGCTCTGACCCTGTGCTTCATACATCCCTGACATTAATATTCCTTTGAACTAAATGTCAGGTTCATTCTGTACGGGACCCGGCCCCCACCGAGGGGCCAAGGTGAATGTTAATTATTATGGCAGCAAATTGACTTTCAAGTTCAGAGGTTGTATTAATTATGAATAAGCAAGTTGACGTTGCATAAACCGCCCGAAGCACAACCCTTTGGCTTCAACCTCTTGAGTGAGAGCGCAACGCTTGATCTGAATGTTACACGACTGGAACATGGGTGTGGAGGGAAATTTAAGAAAAATCCTTCCCTTTGATATGTCTAATCTAGGCGGATTGTATGGTTTAAACAAGGATTACAGGTCTAGACCGACAGTGTTAATGCAACATGCACTCAACTCGGAAAAATAGGTATCAAAGAGAGTTCTCACTGTGAACTCAGACCTCAATACTCATTTCATGTTAACCGGCTTGTTGCATAGCTCTAGGGAACCCTATGGTGTTGGTCTGGAATATCTAAATATGTGTTTTATGTTTGCTATTTTATCTCTTTACTTTTTTTTTATTTGGCAGCCATCCATTTTAAAATATGTCCATCTATTCCCGGAAGTTATTCAAGTTATATATTCCTATATTATATTTGTTGTATTGCAACATTTCTCAAACTGTACTTTCTAAATTATTTTTTTGTAAAAGTGTATCTCAACGAAAAGTGAAATATGAATCAACATCCTTGCTCTGAGATATTTTAGGAATTCTCCTTGCATAAACTTGGATGCTGATGTGGTAGTTGGGGTTTGAAGAGCTGTGTTCACTCTCAGTTGAGGGAACATTTCCATGCAACCTGTCCCCTGCATCATGACAGTAAATCCTCCCAGCACCAAAAGCTGATTCCCCGCCAGCATGCTGACACTTCTGCTGTGGGAGAGTCATCAAACGGGGTGAATAATAAGGGGGAAACACTAAAGCAGCTCGCTGCAACAGCACTGCTATAGATAGAGGTTGAATTCACTCAGGGGCCACGTAAACTAAAATGCATGCACAAAAAACTGTCCAACTTAGTTCGAGAAACATGTCTAGTGATTAGAATATCCTCTCCAAATCATGGCTCACTGTACTGGATATAATCCAACATTGATAGGATTTTTAATTAAATTATTTCAGCAGAGATTCAATGTTTAATTAAATCACACATTCTGCCCATCATTCTGCCCCAAAGCATTTCCAATAATTTCAGAGCGTTGTTAAGTCCAAAAGTCAACATGTATTGAAAGAAAACAGATTTGTTGGCGTTTAGCCTTCAGAAACAACATTTGAATGCGATTAAAACACTGTAGACGTTTCTACTGGCCCCACGCAAAGGGAGGTTAGCATCTATAGGAATGCTCTAGCATCAAGCTTAGGAAATGGAAAGTTGAATTAATTATAGAAACATCATTTGATTAAAAAAGACAAACTATTTTAATCGGATTAATCATTTTATTCAAATCAACGGTTTTTTGAGGTGATGTTCCTAAAAATAATTTTTTTATTTTTAAGATATATTTTTGGCCAAACACTTCAAACCTAAAATTAATACAATTCACTGTCTTATTGCTTTTTGGACCGCAGCAGTCAGAAACATGTCAGTCTCTCACAACATACCTGAACTAATATAACACACACAAAACTAAATAAAGGGAATATAGGGCTATTTTAATATTGGGCTTTATAAGTAACACATTGGTCATTAGGTTCTCATTAAGGGCTTGTTGTTGGGATAACATAGGGAAAGTACCACAACCTACCGTATCTTAAAAGCTGCTTTAAATATGAAAACAAAATGTGTCTCATTCTCTGAGTGTTTGAAGCTGCAAAATATCTGAACAGTAATTTTATGCTTGAAGCACTTTGATGTGTGAGCACACGTTCAATCATTTCACATTTGCAAATGCTAATTGTAGATTGGTTGACGGTGCAAATCAGCAAAGTCATTATGATAAGCAAATCAGCAGATGAGTGAGATACTAATAAGTGGGAGACAAAAAAAGTTGTAATGAGGCAACTGTGAAAGTACAAATCTGGTTTATTTACTCAGTATAGGTTATTTTGACTACTTTCTTACCTTTATAGGAGACATTGATATTTCATTCTTTAGTTTTAATCTCACTAAGTTACACAGTACATCCACAATATTAAATTATTGGAATTCCACAGCCTTGCTGCAGGCTGCTTTATAGTTATGCTGCCTCTGAATGTGGATGTTCCACATTTAATCTAATTTTGTGATTAAATAAGTTATTAATTGTGCTAGTTGAAGTGGGTACTCATCTAAAGCTTGCATTATGTTTCATAACAGTGTTTGGTTTCAACTGTATAATCACAAAACTACAATATATTTGACTCAAAATGGATTATGGTTTAATGGAAAACAATGTTTCATCCAACTTTTAACGGACATTCAGCCTTCTGTTTGGGACATGTACATTTCCCTGTTGCGGGACAAATATGTTGTGCTTTTTTTATTCTGATTCTGATTTCTGAAGCCTTTGCAAATGTTGTAGCCTTGCAGTTGAAAAGGATTAACCGTCTCCAAAGAATACACAAGAAAAGCTACTGTAAAACGAGTCAAGGACAGAGAATACTCATCTGAAGTGCAACTATCATCATTATGGTCTCAGTACATTATACACTAGAATATTACTCACACTACAATCTATAACCAGACAGAAAACATTGACATTATCTCACAAAACAACCTCTATGTCACTTTGAATCTAAAATATGTGTATTGTTCCTGTATTCAGAGTTCTGTTATGCAGTCATTTTCAAATGTGGTGCTTATCTGGGAAATCAGGCACTTGGCCAAATCAGCTGTTGTTGTTTTCGTAACATTCACATGTCTCTTCCACCTTCCACCTTGTCCTTGTTTTCTAGTTTCCAGACGGTGGTCAAGATTCTCGCTGGAAGCTTCTGGTGTGTGGCTCAACAGATGGTCTACAAATATCAATTGTGAAGGCATCTGACTATTAATTAAGTGCCCAGGATTTACCCATGTGTTGTTTCGGTAAATAAAAACATCAAGTATTGAAATAAACTGCAGTTAGTATTAGTAGTATTAGTATTGATTCAAGGCCAGCAGGGAAACATTCAGGTCAATCGACTGTATTGCCACAACGGGCAACTCTGCAAAAATGAGTAAAATCTCCCATCATTATGTGTCTGATTCCATTGATGTCAAAGCCCAGAACTATAATTTACTTTTCTGTTTTCAACTGCGCGAGTCAGACGAAATAATAGCTCTAAAGGTGACGAGATGTCAAAACCAATTGTGTTTCTGACAAAGAAGCAATGAGTCATCTACATTAAACCATTTATTTTGTAAGCAACGAGTGCTGCATCCTTTTCCTTTAAGATGAGGTTCTTCACTGATAATAATGTCTCTATAATTAGCGTTTATTCGACAAAAAAGGCATAAAAGAAGGTCAAAGGGTATATATTTGAGCTTCCTGTACAACGATATCACGTACAAAGCCATCAGTTGTCTGTCATTCCCTATAATTAATGACAGGTTTAAGAGGGATGAAGCAGATTTTAGGGAGATTGGAAGATGCCTGATTACAAATGGTCTGGAGTTGGAAGGGGATAAACAAGAGCCTGCCAGACATACACTTACATTTACCGACTATTTTACAAATCTGTGTCCTGTTTACAAAGACATATTATTTCACTATATTAAGTCACTCTGGCAATGAGCCTTGTTACAAATCTGCAATGTTCCCATCATGGCTCCAGCCTGATTAAAGTGCATACACTGACAATACTGAATACAGGACTCAGAGAGATTGTTTGCAAATGTTTTCATCTTAACTACTTTGTAGTCTTTATAGTATGGAGAGCAGGGCAAAGTGAGGTCAAATGACTGTCACAATGACATGTCTTCCCCTATTCTCCTTTCACCTCTGTATCACTAATAAAAGCACTCTCTGGCCCAAAATGATCTTAACATTTAAAAAAGAAAATGTAAAGAAGATACTTCATGTTGTTTCTAATATAATTGTTTTGGTGTACACATTCCCTATTTAAAAAACTAAATATGTCCAATTGGAGTTTTAAAATGCTTCTAAAGTGACAATAGTATAATGAAATGTTTCTTTTTTTACTAGCTGAACAAAGATGAAATATAATAAATAATAATAATAGATTTATTTTGTTAGCGCTTTTACTCAAAGTCGCTTTACAAAGATAGTGAAAAGAAAAGAACAACAAATAAATATAGTTAAAGTCAAATTAAAATCAAGCAGTACAAAAACAATCACACATTAAAAGCCGGATTGAAGAGGTGAGTTTTTGTACGTTTTGGTCAGTGCAGTCTCTGATGGGTTGTCGGAGTGAGTTCCAGAGGGAGGGGGCAGCGACGGAGAAGGCTATGTCCCCCCAGGTCCGGTGCTTAATATAAATAATATGTGTATTCACTCCCATTAATATAATTATCACTTTAAAATGTATTATGTGTCCAATGTCAACAGAATGATCTTGAATAACATTAGAATGTCATCCACACATTCCAAAACATTTTTTAAAGTAACTGTTTCAGTTATGCATACACATCTTTACTGTGAATGAACATAAACTTTTTGTGCAGTTGTACATTTAAATTAAATATCTAGTTTAAGATAAATACTGCAATATGGTGTGTCAAGTGTAATTAAGTCATATTACTAAACTGTGTTGGGAGCTTCTTGCCTCCAAAGTGTCCCCAAGTAGTTTTTTTTCTTCATCTTCGTCTCCTCTCCTCCACTGAGTGACAGGAAGCAGAGCTCGACTCCCCTCAGCAACATAACCCAGTCTCCCCTCGCCGTGTTGAATGAAAGGGAAGCTAATCTTAATTGATGCTAATGAAAGTCAATGACGACCATGAGGAACATGTGCTAATGTGCTTGAGCAATTAACCTAATATTTACTGGCTGCGCCGCGACTCTCGGGAGGTTCTAGCTTACGTCTGTCTGAGCGCTCCCTCCGCTCTGACATGATGTGAAACGGCTGTCACCGAGGCATAGAGAAGACCAACGGAGAACATTTAGAATTAGTGATGTAGTGATTTCAAGAGAGAGGTGAAATAAATGAACATATCCATTAACACTAATCAGGCAAAGTGATGCTGAAAAACATCCGCAAAAAACTTCAGAAAGAAAAAGACAACTGGTAATTAATGCTAAAGTGAGAGTAATATTTTAAATTCAGATTTATAAAGTACCATTCACACATCAACTGAATGTTGAAATGAATACATCAGGCCGCCATATGGTGGACTTATAGAGCAGCAGCCAATGAAATTATTTATATATATATATATATATATATATATATATATATATATATAAAGGCAGGTTGCTTACTGCCAAGATACCATTCTGTATTTACTTTTCAAATATAACTGTTGCATTAGGCTATCATTTTTGGAAATGATCACACATATCTTTTACTTATACAGTATCACTATTATAAGTCTGGTTTTCTGTCTTCACTCCCTGAAAACGTCACAGCTCCTCAGGTGAGAGCGATCGCAAAACTCTGATCGATGAGGACACATTGTGCTCGTTCACTGAACTTCTAATTATTAGCAACGGATGCAAGACTCTCTGAAAAGTCAATATCATCGGTGCTGTGGTTAAAAATGTATAACACACAAAAGCAAGAGAGAAAGCAGCAAAAGCAAAAGAACGTTGCAATCTCAGTTAGGAACGTCTTTGATAAGACGGATCTGGGAAAGAACATGGGTTCAGAAGACCTCGCTGCCACTGAATAATTAAAAATAAAAATAACTACAGGGAGATACACAATAACAGACCAAACCTTAGAAAAGCAAGACAAGGAAAAGTGGAGCAAAGACAGAGGCTAAAAAAAATCAGGTGAGAACAGAAAACTAAAATAATTAAACTGTAACTATTTGGTATCACTCCATTTAGCTACACGGCTGTACAAGTCAAGTCTGCGTAGTGGCCCGGTGAACCCAGAATACACAGTATGTACAAAGAAGCAAATCTTAACATTTTAGAAGCTGATATTTAAAAGAAATGTACACAAAATATGACAACAACAATTATCTAATTTGTTACCAATAAATGTTCTGTTATTCAATAATTTATCTCAAATTATAGTGGATTCAAAGTATAAAGTGGCAGAGTAAGAAAACACTTAAGTGTCTCAATTTTCAACCTTAGAAAAGTACTAAAGTAAATGTATTCAGTTATTTTCCATCAGGCTACTGGTTAGCAATATATGCTGAGATTAGCATCATATAATTTGACAATAGTACTTCTGTTTGTTTAAAATAAGCAAGCAGTTCCTTATGCATTTGGTGTTGTATGGAACTCAGATCGGACTGTGACACCGGGAGAAGAACCAGATCATCATCATCACTTCTGTGTTTACACACTGAGTAACACTTCATTGTAAACAAATGAAATTAACTATTTGAAATGGTAGAATTTTACAGAGCAACACAGGTAAAAATCTCACTTTAAAAAAGAAAATCTTGGTGGAAAACTGTTTCCCTCACTTGAGAGAAGAGAGGCTTCCAGTTAATTGCATTGGTAAGAAAAATAACAACATACACTGGTGGAGGTTTGCACTAAATCCAAACAACACAAAATCTGCATAATAACTGACACCTGTGACTAAACGAGTCACTTTCATTACATGCATGAGGAAATGATGATACCGTTAAAATCTCATTTTAATGAGATGCCTCTTAAGAGGTACAAGGATACCAATAGCATTTTTTCCTCTAGCACATACATACTGTATAAACTTCAATCTATTGATCTGGCAGTAAAGAGCTTTAGCACTTCCACTGCTTCAGAACAACAGTATTCCCATCCCATATTGGTTACCTATAATTGCATCCATGTGCCATAGGTCTTCATATTTCCCTTTCAAGTACGGAAAAAATAATTGAATTTCCACATTAAACACTTATTTGTAAGACTTTTTTTATCACGTCCCAAAGTTGGTAAATGTCCTCTTTCAAACAATTGTTTTGCAGCCAGTGGAAATAGTTTCAGCAACACTGTGATTACTCAAATGTGATCTATGCATATTTGGAAGATGTTAATCTGCCTAATTGATATAGACGCTAATGACTTGAGCTAATTTACACCCATATTGTCTCAGAACACCAGATTGAATTTTAATTCAGTTAGCTTTTATCAAATATTTAAATGTAATTCTACTATTTCTCATATCAGTACTAGTCATTTATTAATTAAAAAAGTTAATTATGCAAACAACAGCGTACGTTCTGCATTTTATGACAACAATGGCACATTATAAGTGTTGCTAAAAGCCTATTTTAATATGAAAAGGTTTCTTATCAAACCATTAGGCATTCACCCTGATGCAGTGCTACAGTGTAATAATAGATAGGTTACATTTTATAAGTTATAATTAACTCCCAAAGTTTGAGAATTCTATTTCAACTTTCCGGTTATTACCCATCCCCTTGTGTGTTATGAAGCTTTTTCTGCATGTAAACGGTCTGCAGAGTCACAAACCCTCAAAGTACACCCTGTAGCGAGTACAACACAGAAAATACCTTTCTATGCTGCCCCAGAACGCCTCGTTGGAGATTTTACCTTTTCTTCCTGGGTACAGTGACGTATTGGGTATAGTGACGTAATGCAACGTAAGCGTGGAGCCGTTACGTTACGTGCGCAGAGCCGTTACGTTTGGACCAATCCGCGGACTTCCTCACACACACACACTCAATCTTTTCTTGCGGGTGTGTGTGTTTGTGCACACACACAGACTCACAGCCAGGCTGCGGGTGTGTGTGCTCGGGCTGGGTTCGGGCTGGGTTTCGCTGTGTCTCGCTGTCTCGCAGACCCCACGCAGCAGCCAGGAAACAACACCAGTAATCCAGCTCACACTGGCCGCTCCTCGCAGCAGCGAGCCCCGCAACGTCCCGCCAACACGGCACCCAGACCCCACGCAGCATTCTCATCTGTTTGTCATTACTGGTGTCATTTTCTGGTTGCTAACAAACGCCATTGTAACACATAAACACACATCAGAGCACAGTGGGCTCATAGGGAGGGGGGGGGGCAGGAGCTCCAACAAGCCGTTTAGGACAGAGAGTGAATACACATACTATACAGAGATGCTGTATGAGAAACCAATGTGAGTTTGGTAAAATTGAACAATGTAAATCTATTCTAGTATACCTCAACAATGGAATTATGATCAGTAGAAATGGCCATGACATGGGACCTTTAAGAGTTTGCAAGAGCGCAGGTACTTGCTTTCAAGCAGAACAGGGGCATACAAACTTAGCGGGAGTGTTTACGTGTTCGGCGTAATGACGTACAACGTCCTCGACAACTTCTATAGTCCTATTCAGCCACTTGTTAACAACCATCGTTTTTCAGACACGTAAACTCTTCAAAAATCACCAGTGGGGTCACTGCTGATGTATTTAAAGTCGTAGAACAAAACGTGATCTCTTAAATGTGTGTCAACCACAAACCTTATTTCCAGCTATTTCCCGAAAACATGTTCAAAAAACCGTTGACTATGAGACGAGGGAACCGGAAGTGGTAAAATGCTAACTCACTTCCGGGTTGTAGGACTCGTTCCTGCACCACTCTATTGCAAGACTTTTACTTATAACAAAGAATTATTATATCATGTTTTTTTCTTTTTTACTTGGGATCTGAATACTTCCTCCTCCCTTGAAGTCAACAAAAATAAAGCCTTTTTTTATTAGCTTTGTTTGACTCACAATAATTCCCCGTCACTCTTTGTTGTGCTGTATGCGATTGCATTGATTTCCGCTCAGACTCAGCTTTGTACCAGCTTTGCTCACTGACCCTAATATTTCTCTGACCTCATCAGGGAAGCTGTTCTTCCTACAGTGAGGTCCTGCAAGCAAGACAGTCATTATTTCAGGCAATTAGAGTTGTTCACAGGATCAGTATGGCTAATGTTGGTAAATAATCTGAATTCAGACAGGCTGCTGGCATCCTCTTTGCTCATTAGGGAGGAATGACACAGACAAGAGATCAGCTGCTTCATTCTAAAGAGGATGCATTTAAGCAAAACCCCTTTATTAAAAGTGGCCTTGGGGAAAACATTTGTATATGAAAAACCATGTGTGTAGACCTTAAAATGATGAAATCTCTATGTGAAATACCCAAACTACTTAATTGCCTATTATCTGCACCGTCCGGTTTGCTAATGATGTACATTTCCTTGCTGTTGGATGAAAAATATTTCTGATTCTGATTGTTTATTTTTAAAGACTCAATCCTCTAAAACTGTCACTTCCTGGGAGACAGCAAATGACCTCATCCTGCATTAGAAAATTAAAAAAAAAATTCCCGTTAACTGGGACCAGAAAATGAGCAAGTGTCAGCAAGAAAATATGTGGTGCTGGTGAATGGTAGACATTGCAGTCGATGTACAATGGCTTGCAAGCTAATTAGTTACATACTAGTACTAGCCAGGCCATAATAACCTGCCAGACAAGTTTGATATATTTTCATTAAGAAGCTAGCTAGCCTGATTGCTAATGGACAGTATTCTATCCTGTCTCACTGCTAGCCATTTCATTTTTTACATTACATTATATTTCATTTGGCAGACGCTTGTATCCAAATCGAATACTTTTAACAAATGTTTTGATGCCGTCTACAAATCCAAGTGCTTCATTCAGAACACAATTATTAGCTGAACATGCCAACAGAAAAAAAAATGTTTATGCTGTATGGCCTATTTCAGGAAATAGAAATGGAGCATTTCATAATCATTATTGATGTATTCATGTGTAGCACTGTGGCTGTGTGTGAGGTAGTCCGATCGACTGTGGGTTTGATCCCAGAGCTTTCAATAAACCTTTCAAAGTGTTGTTGGGCAAGATAATTAACCCATGAAAAGCGCTTTGAGGACTCCTAAAGATTGAATATGAGTTATATAAATGCAGTTCATTTACCAGTTATAATGTTGCAGAATGTAAATGTAGGGCTAGTTTGAATGACTTTATATACTGCTCTGTAGCTCATGAATTTACCCAGGATCGGTACAGTGTGTTCCTTCCCTATAATAATACATCATCATCATTAATTCCTTGGTTACATTATATTAATAATATTAGGAATCTGCAAGATAACCAAAAACTGAAGTTATGAGAGGAATGTAGTTGCCAAGATGGATTGAAATGAGTCAATGGTCAATGTCAAACTTCACAAAAGTTGAACTAAACGGAACTGCTGATTGAAGCGATTCCTTGGAAAAGGAAGTGTTTTTGTTCCGATATTCTGCTGCTTGTAGAGTAGAAAACTCTCTGGCAGCAGGACGGGAAGTAGATGTTAACATTCTACTGCTGGCCCTCCCTCAGTAAGTGGTCAGAAGAGAACTGCAGACGGCAATACTTAGTATGTCTTCTTGTATAACCATGGTGATAAATTGAATGCCATGAACTACATGAAATGAATCCATTGCCTTTAAGTCCATGTAGAGCGGTCCATTAATTGAGACGTTTCATTTTCTGACATGTGGGTACAAAATGTACCAGTGCCAAAATGACTAAGATGGTTGCTACGTTTCTGAAATGGCAGTCATTATAGAGCCATACATACACATTTAATGACTCACAATTACGGTTTGGCAGAGCTTAGAGACAACAGTGGCACAGTGCCTTTAGCAATCAGCCTGCTTTTCAATTGTTGTTGTTTTCTTATTACTAACAATGCAACACCATTGGCTAGTTTACTAAGAAAAGAAAATGCGTTTATGCATTTTTCTATTTTTGTTCGCATCTTGGCGTACCGACTGCCCTCATAAAGAAACAAAAAATGGCTTGTTTAGGTTGCTTATTTAGACACAAATAATTCATCCCCTTGTAGAAAATGGGGCCAAAGCCTGACTCCCATCCAAAATGATGATTACAATGCTACACATTTGCTTTCTCCTGTGCGGGAATGCATGTGTTACTTTGACAGCCCAAGCCAAAATAAATCCACATCCGTCTTAATTATGTCTGCTATTTGTCACATTGCACGTATAGATTCTCATTTTTTAAGGCATCGGCTGTCCTAGTGGCCACACAGGCAGGTTCCATAGCGCCACATCATGATACGAATCATAGCAGATGATGCTTCATCGTTAGTTGAAATGTGTTACATTTTCAGCAACAAAAGGAGAAATAAAATTCTCTCAGAGGTACGGATTATATTTATCAAGCTCCTATTGTTGTCATGATTCATTAGGGAAAATAAAGCTGATGATATAGATTTTACACCTAAAGATAAATATGTAAAATAGTAACATAGCTTCCTTTTTCTTGAACACAGAAATACATTTAGTGCCTCTGTCTAAGCTTTAATCAAATGTCATACTCAAAGCACTTTGCCTTGTGGCTCCCTTGCTTTTGGTTTTGCAGATGACTTCTAATTGTACAACAGTCCTGCTGGATTACCTTCATCTCCTTAATGGCTTCCTGATTGCGTGTCGAGTTCTTCTGTTAGCTTTATTAAAATTTCATTTCTGCAGTAATTAAGCAAAGCGGCACTTCTTTTCTTGAGGGGTGCTTGGGCTGCTGAATTGTAGGCACATTAATTAAACGCGATGATCTTGTAAATAAAGCAGGATGTGGTTTAATTGCAATGTTGGCATATTGTCCAGAAAGAATGCCAGGAGATTGTGGCATATTAATAGAGCTCCGCAGGGACTTGGAGGAGTGCTTTCTTATGTTTGTTGATAATTTGATCCATTCAAATAATTCTGTCGTAGCTGCCTGAAAGCTATATTCAAGTTGACAATGTGTGTCGAGCTGTGCTTTCTGTGTACTTCAGAAATGAAGGCGTATATCTTCAGTTAAGACCTTCATCCAACAGTCGGCTTACCTCAACAAAAAAAGGGAAACTTGAAATGCCTCTTCCCTCCCTTAAAACAAGCCTCCTGACAGTGAGCGAGAGTAAGCTTGTTACTTTCCAGGCAGCTGGAGTGAACAGTGTGGCACAGAATGCAAATGTGAATGCTGCTCCACCACCACAACAAAATAAAATAAAAAAAACACAATTTCTCAGCTTCAGTCGGGAAGACAGGTCGTCTGTCTTCCTCCTCCGGGCCACAACGATAACATCTGTTAGCACATATGGCACATCGGAAAATAGGAGGTTTGTAAATCTAACAGAAACAATGACAACAAGGACAACAAAATCATACACTGATCAAAACCAGGCGTATGCATGTTGTGCTCGGTCGTTGTGTATGTGCGTATGTATGTAGATATATCCACCCAACTGCCGCCTGGCCATGGTTTAAACATATGTGTGTGCATCTCGAAAAGCAGCCTTTTTAGAAATCAGATGATAAGTCCTATTGAATTAAACATGTCTTCTTGAGCATTTAGCATTCACGTGTAGGTTTGTGAATCTATCAGGGTAAAGAGAGATTAAAATCAGAAGGGAAACTCATGGGGACGTGAAAACCAATCTGTGTGTCCGGACTGCTCCTTCCACCCCTTTTATTAATTCTGTGGACAGGTTATGTTATGAGGTCCTGTTAGATAAATAGCAATGGCCTCCACCCTCTCCTTCACTGGTATTCAAAAAGCCCTAATGGTCGTATGTTTGGTACAGATGCTCAGTTAACCTTCTACCGATGAGCCACACATCCACCGCAAATACTGTCAGGGACAGAAGCCTCATGTCAGGGACACGCTTTAAACTCACCAAAATGTCTCTAATAAAACAGAAATGGTGCAACAGAAGAAATATTTAGTGGATTTAAAGGTCACCTATTATGCAAAATCCACTTGTTCATGTCTTTTATACATAAACATGTGTCCCCTCTGTGTAAAGACATTCTGAAAGTTTCAGGAAAAAAGATTCGCTCTTTTTGTCCTGATCCATTTATATAAAAACCTGTCTGAAAATGAGCTGATCAGATTTTGGCCACTTTATGATGTCATAACGATTTGTTGGCTTGTGTAACTATTAGCCAATCACAAACCAAGGTAACCCCCCCCCCCCACCTTATCACCTGAATCTCCTCCAAGAGCACCAATGTGTTCTTTTTAACCAAATATCTCTCAGAGGGGCGTGGGGAGGGGCTCCTTATTTTCATCTAAAGTAACAGACACAGAATCAGCTCTTTTGAAACAGGGCTGAAACAGAGGGGATTATGGGATGCTACAATGCATGATCAGTTTGGTGTTTCGAGCCAAACACTTCAGAGACATGTTTTGTATATATCTGAGACCTATAATATATTGATGAAAAACAGTATAATAGGGGACCTTTAGTACAGCCCTTCTTATATTAGGACCTTTGTTATTGGAACTACAGCCACGGAAAAAAAAAACAATAGGACATGTTTTGCTATATTCTCAACCTGCTGATTTATTTGAGTCTAAAGCTATTGTACAACTATAGTGGCTTCCCATTGTCTGAAACAGATAGGTGTCAGCGGCGTGCTGTGTGCTCCATCCTGTAATTTATCACTGTAAATAAAACAAATATTTTCATCCTAACTATTAACATTCTAAAAGAAAATGGAAAGTAGACTGAGTCTATTAATCATACATTTTCGGCAATATTGTAGTGCAATATTGTCGTTTTACAATGTTGAGTTAGCATAAAGCATACTCTTAATTAAGGAAGCTTTCTCTCTATTAAATACATTGTTGTGTTTTTTGATGTATTAATCAGGACAGGAATATAAATTGACATAGTACTATTCGGCAGGTTGACTTTAGATTCAGCTGGGTTTATCACTCGGGTTTATACAGTGTGAGTGTGAGAGAGATGTTGTGACAGTGCATGTGTGAAGCACAAAGGAAGCTAAAGGTGGGGTGTAAGTCCTCTGGCAACAAAATAATGATGTACCGTTATTTTCTTATCCTGCAGTGTTGATAGGCATGTTGTTTCCTTCCAGATAGTAAGGATTGGATATTGTAAATATCCCATTATGTTGTTTTTTTTGTTGGATTCGTAACCATACTGTAAGTGTGATCTACGTTTGTGAATATATGTAAAATACAAAAGATGTACAGTTGCAGAGTGAAATACAACATACTCGGCTCATTGGATGGCATATTCTTCTCTTTTACATAGTTTACCCTGAGCTGAAACCCATTACAGGGCTCAATCAGATGACAGCAAGTGTGTGAAGGTGACACACACTCCGCATTAGGTTCTCTGTTGAAGTGTAGATGGCAGAACTAAAATAAATCACGTTGAAGAGCCACACACATGACATTTGTTTTTTTAAAGTCTCAGTTCACCCAGAACTCGACTAGAATTTGAACTACTTTCTACAAAATAACTAAAGATTTATTTAACGTCTTCCAGTGTAAATAGATGGTTTGGAGACTTGAGCTTGATCATACTTCCTTTTCAACCTTTTTTCTCCACTATCTATCTTTCCAGGAGCATTTGTATGGTTCCATGAGGGAGATGAAAAATATTTAAATTACATTTTCACCAAAGCAATCATCACCAGAGTAGGTGGTAAAAACTGAAAAGTGAGCGAGTCAAAATGGCCGTACTCCGCCAACATATACCAGCACTTGGCTGCTGTGGTGCAAACTTCCCATTGTGAAGGGAAAGTTGCCCACTCGTGGTTAGCCAGCGATGGCCTGGGGAGAACTAAGAAAGAGACACTCTGGGGGGTGTTGAGAAATCATAAGAAAAGCAGGCGGCTTTGCTGAGAATGAAAATAATGTAAAAAAAGCTTGGAAATATTCCAGCCTGCAGAAATATATCACTCTTTTCACTTTCTTTTTAACAGACAAACTTCCCACATGACGAGTTATTCTTTAGCTTTCTGGGCTCCGTGAACAGAGGATACAGCAATTTCTTTTGAAGGGCAGCACATTCTTGCGATACAATGTAGTGTGTGTAGCTAAAACGTTGTTGGAATACTCCAGTCAAATGGCCAATTACACGAGTCCCCATTGTGCGCATTTCACCTTCACACAGCTGCCTAATGCTCTGATGTTGGTGCTCCTGCTCATGGACGCGGCAGCAAATAAGAAATGTTTAATTTGGATATTCAGAATGAGAATCTTAATGCTAATTACATTACCGCGGAGCAAACAAAGCCAAGCTTCATCAGCATCAGCTCCTGGGCCCGGACAATTACTGCCACTTATCTAATAGATGGACTGGCTCATCTCTCACTCCGTCTGTTTGTCTTTCGGTCTTCCCCCCCCTTACACTAATGTTTCCTCCCTCCCTCACTTGTTGGCCTCCCTCGCATTGACCTTGTCTGTCTTTTCCCGTCTCCTCATCCTCCTTCTCTGTCACCTTTTCTCCTTTCTCTCACGTCAGCTGTCTGTTTCTACCTCGCTCGCTTGTCTTTTGCTTCCCACACCTGTCACCCTCGAGGGGTTTAATCATCAGCTTAATGTCACACCCTATATACGGAATGCCTGAAAACACACACACACACACCTCCAGCTGCTTTAGCTTTTTTTTTTGCAGGTAGTAAGCAAGTTGAAAAGCATGCTCGACAAGACGGAGGCCTCCCACGCGCAGACTGCCTGATCTGCTTGCATATGTTAGATCCTTGATATAGTGTGTGATAAATATGTCTTTGAGTACAGAGCCATTTGAGGCAAGATGGGAGAAGCTAATGCTTGACTTGCATTTAAAAACAACAGAGGTAGGCAGCTCTGGCATTGATTAGCACAGGGACTGACAGGCAGTAGTAATGGGAACAGAGAGAGAAAGACAGATTTAACCGGACAAAGTATCCTAAATGCACACTAAGATGGGATTTGTCTAAATAACTAATGAAATACAACATATTGTAATAATGAATAATGATAATTCCATTCTTGCATTTGTAATCATGGCATGTTTGGAGATCAGTTAGCCAACGGTAGTTTATTGACTGATGATTCTTTGCATTATTGATTCATGTTTTCTGCACGATTAAGATCATCGATTACGTTTATGAAATGTTAATTTAAACAGAGAAAAAATGCAAATAAGACGTCTTCACTTTGCTCATTTTATTTGATCAACAAGTCCAAGAAGAATTTACTGTCTTATACAAAGAACAAAATCAGCAAATATTTAAATTTAAGAAACTGGAATAAGTTAATATTTGGCATTTTTGCTTTAAAAAAGAACTGTAACAAATACTTGATTAGGGAAACAGTTGGCGATTATTTCTTTGTTATTAAACTTATAGATAAATAACTAATCATTGCAGCTCTTAGAAGTACCTAGGGGCAGTTTAAACTCTGCTTAATAAGGAGTATCACTGTTTGTTTATACTGGTATCAACCTCATGCTAATATGCAACACAATAGTCAGGTATTCAATTGGCCATTATGTTAGACATTTAAAGGTGGGGTAGGTAAGTTTGAGAAACCGGCTCGAGATACACTTTTTGTTATATTCCATGGAATGCTCTTAACATCCCGATAGCAATGAATATCTTAAGTGCTTTGACAAAAAATACATAAAAAAATCTCATCTGTGGAAGCAGTAATACTGTAAAAAGCACGACCAATCATTTTAGCCGGCCCGGCTAAAATAACTGGATGGCCTTCCTGCCTGTCAGCCTTCCATCTGTGCACAAACTTATCTCGTGCCCTCATTGGTCATGTGCGCGTTCGTGTGTGTTGGAGGAGGGTCTCTGTAAGGAAGTGGGAGATTTTTTCCGGCTGTGTATTTTCAAATTCTAGCGCACTCAAGCTGGTTTCTCCAAAATTACCTACCCCACCTTTAAGTTACACACTATATGGGGAAGAATGTCAAACCTGAGGCCATTCATCTATTGAACTCTTACCACACTTGGGATTTAGATTCTTTGAATAAAATAAAATGTCAATCCTTTTAATTCCCCTCAAAGACATTTCCAAATGTATTTTTATATTTGGTAATCCTAGAGAGAAACACTCCATTACAACTGCTTCCTGTTACTGTAGGACCTCTATGCGAAGGTTGGTAGTATTTGATCTTGGCGAAGTGTTACAATCAGTGAAGAATTTTCACCAGCATCAGCTGTACCAACAGGCAGGATTCTTTACCTCGGAAAGAGCATTTTAGCAAAACTGTACTAATTGTCTTGAAGTCAACGCTTTATAAATAGGTTTTGGGTTAAATGCCTAAAACAAGGTATGTGGTTATTACAAGCTTACGGGATTGTCTACGACTTAAAATATGTCAGTAAATACCCTACTCATGATTGTTTGAAGATTTTAAGTGTCTTAAAAAAGGTGGTAGCTAACAAGTGCCTAAATAAAAGTACTAAACCCTATCGCATCGGAGATATGCCCAGCTTTAGCTTAGCGGTGTTGACGTGAAGCCATGCGACTGTGATTCATATTGTTTATTGCATTACGTTAGCTTTTTACTTCTGGCTATTGCATTTACTCTTTAAAAGTTATGTAAGTGTTGTAAATATGTGGAAATCATCCTGCTGAAATAATCATGTAGTTATTAGCCACATATCTAATTATTGCAATATTCCAGATTCCAATGGAAACATCCCATTGCAGTTTGTCAAGGGAGCTCTTAAGATGCTCAATTCTGGGTTGGCCTAAATAAAAAGTCATCACTGCAACACATTGTCCCAACCTCAGCCACAGTGAGATGTGATGATCATTTTTGGCTCAGTGACTTTGACAGAAATGCATTCATATGTATTTCAAATGTACCTCATGGCAGTGCTTCAACAAGGCTTGTTAAACTTGTGTCTCTCTTTATCTCCAAACCACCTGTATCAGTGTCCATTCTATAATAAATGGGCTCTTTTTTTTATCTCCTGCATGGTTTATAGGTGATATTCTCCCCAAGGGAGCAATAGCTGACAAATAGAAAATTCATGACCATGTAAATATTTCACTAACATGGCACGGCTGGCATGCACACCACACTCAGAGCCGTGGTGCCAGCCTCGGGCCAGTCTTGACATTGTGAGAAAAATAATGTTCCCATTAATCCACATGGTTTAAATTTCCAGATGCTACATCCTCTTTTGACACGGTCGGCCGAGTGACTTCATGAGACATCTCTGGAAATGTAGCGGTGCTGAGTTCGACAGAGAGGAAAAAGGTGAGGAAGAAATGTGAGACATTGCCTTACTGAACATTTCTTTTTGTTCCCTACACGACAGTAGCTTAAATGGATAGAAACGGTGGGAATGTGACTTCCTGTAAAAAGTATAGGGCACTTTCTGTTTGATAACTAGTGCAGTATCAAAGTGGGAGGAAGGGTGAAGTGAGAAATGCAATCACCTTTTTCTTTTTGCCGCATTCACTAAAAAAGGAATATTCCAATACTTTTTTTTTACAATTGTTGTTGCCAACTTTTCAGCATTTGCAAGGCAATACATTCACTTTACTCACACCATAAGTGCGTAATGAGGATGATCATCTCTTAACTGCAATTCAATTTAAAATGGATACAATTATACGACAGCAAAGTGTCAATTAAGTCTGCACATATTGGGTTATAAAGAACAACATGTAGCATATCTTTTACTCTGTGAACATCAGCAGATGATCAACAGTGAGTTTATAATGTTATTATCTGGGAGCAGAAGGAAGACAGCTCCTTTATCAGAACATTTCTCATGCATGGCTGATAATGTGGTAATTCATTAACACTGAATGTGTTTGATAATGTGATGCCCGTCATAATCTGTGTCGTTTAGTTGACAATTAGGCAGCGGTCCCGATCAATGTTGCTATGAGGGACGATAAAGTATAATAGATCATTTGTTCTCAAAAGGCTTGCCACAAGGCTCAATCTAAAACTGTCAAATGAATCTTTTTAGAGAATAGTTTTTGCTTTATTACTGCTGTAACCAGTTTTGGGTTTGTTAGGAAGGACAAGAACTAATGCACTATTTAAAAAAAAGATTTAAGATAAATCAGACATCTCAGTTCAACTTCAGTCAGTCAAAGATTATGCCAGACTTGACATATCAAGGCCACAGTGGAAATAAATGGAGGAAAAGATTTGTCTTTCACCCCTCACCCTGATTCCAATAAGCTTATGTTTTTCCTTTTTTTTAAGTTTGTACTCTGTTGAGAGCCAACAGGAGAAAGTCTGTGCCCTATTTTGAGTTCTAACTGATTGATCTCAAGCAACCAGATTTCCCGGGGTTCCGACTGAGAGACTGACATAACAAGGTCAGGAGATGCCAAGGGGAGACGGAGATGTGCCAGTAGGTAGCTACAAATATCAAGCAAGTAATCTTCACACTCAAAAACTTGAAAAATGTCAGTACTTGCTGAGCCTGTAATAAATAACTGAGACAACTGTGATGATCAACAGTGTTACATTGCAGAGTCTGATATACTTGACTGTACAAAGCACAGGATTTGGGATATCATTATTACGTGCATTACTAACATTTGAAATCTTAAACAATATACGTATGATGAGCAGCTTCTTCAACATTATTCTGCATGTCTATTCATTCTGTTGAGTCACGGTATGTCTGTACAAACACTGATCAAGATGAGGCTGCACTAATATTATCATTACCACGTACGTCGTTGAAAAGTCTAACACTAGTATTAGTGTAGTATACTATGTATTAAAGGGGCCATATTATGCTCATTTCCAGGTTCATATTTGTATTTGGTGCCTCTGCTGTGACATGTTTACATACTTTAACGTTCAGAAATGTCTTTATTGTTCTCATACTGCCTGTACTGCAGCCCCTCTGTCTGAAATAAATCACTTTATGCAAATGTAGGATTTTGTTTGATTTCTTTTTTTAAGATGATGACATTCAAATATATAACAAAAGACATTGTAATCTTCCTTCAAAAGCCTCAATAGAAACTTCAACTGCAAAAAAAAGTAATTTGATAAAATACAGCTCTCTTTCAAGCCACATCACGAGCCTGTGAGCCAAAAAAGATGTTTAGTTAATGGGTTTTCATACATTTTTACCAATTTCTCTTCTAGACTTTTAGAAATTAAGGAAATATCTGGGATAATTAAAGTACAAAACTCAACTAAATATAGAACAAAGATCTATTTGTAGACATTTTAATCTCCTGAAATGTTCATATACTAAAGATTTAAGTCTAAAAACACGTATCTTGAGAATCAGAACTAGCTGTATGGAGTTCAATCAAACCTGAAAGTAACCGGCACTCAAAAAAAAAAGGGATGTCGTGTTGCCTTTGAACCGATGTCCTTCATGTGTGTACCACCTCTCCCCGAGGTTGAGAGGCTGACAGATCGAGGCCAGCCTGTGATGACAGTAGCAAATTAAGATGTATTGCTTCTACCGGGGTGATGAAATCAGGACATCAGAAGGGGAAACCGAGAAAAACTATTCCGCCGCTCTCACCACAAGATCTTCCCCGCGTGTTTCCTTTAACGAAAGCTAATCCGAGAAGCTCTGGGGAATCTGTTTTCCATTATTTTTATATTGCGGAAGATGCCCCTTCTTGTGCGTGCACATAATAACAAGATTCCTCAATCTTTCATTTTATTTGTTCTAAGAACTCTCAAAGGCTGCCTGTTCATGGGTCGCCATAAATTACTACACTCTAATCTTAAAACAAGGATGAAAAATATTTCTAGGCAGAGGCTGGCTGTTTGTCCAGCTCCTAACCCTCTCCCACCGGACGCTGTGAGCCTGCATACAGATTACAGTTTCCTTCTGCCTTGATCTCCCTCAGCCAGACAGCCTAATAAAACACATGTGGGCAGCAGGTTCCATTTTATGAAAACTATATCAACCAGCTGCAATATATATTGAAATGTGACTTTTTGCTGTTTTCGTTTGCAGATTCATCTTTTTGCATGGATTTTTTCCCCAAAAAGAATCTTACATTTATTGCAGATGAAATTACTGTTCGACATGTTTACAGTTTACCGCAGCAGTGCTAAGAGTTTGAATAATTTAATACAATTTATTTGTACTACTTGGTACTTCAATAGCTTTTTGATACATACTGGATAGGGCTAACCTGAATGCTTTGAAGATTAGACCGTTGCCTTGTAAATCCATTCCTATACTGGTGAATACAAAAAACAAGTACAAGTACAAACAGGAGGGAAACTTAACTTCCCAGAGCTCCAATTAAGAAGATACAAAAGTACTGACAGCTGAACACACAGTTCATTGTAATGAAACCAGTGCACATACAATAAGTAAACATTGCATTGAGCGTCTTTCTCTTGCAAATGGTCGATAAGATAAGGAATAGTAATCCCACATTATTGATTATACATCTTCAACATTAATTATCTTTCAGTAATTCTTAGAGGGAAAGCATGTTTGTTGAAGTGCGTTTGAGAGCAGCGACCTCCAGTCGAATGCTTTTTAAGGCTTCGAATAATTTTCAGTGAAGCACTAACGAAAATGTTTATCAAGGATAGCTCAAGTCTGAAATGTGTTCATTGCAGTCGAGCACTGACATCTGGCCCTGTTCATAGAGTGTGTGTTGATTTCAGACTTGTTTTGAGTTATTGTAAAGATGCTTGAGTTTCGACATTTTACATTTCAAAAGTGTGGGGTTGAAGTAAGATAAAAAAGTGTTTTCTGTATCAGTACTTCACTATTGTCCAGTAGCGTTGCCAACACATTTGGAATAATGCGTAGCTCAATGTTTGGGTGCTTATTCAGTTGCACATATGTTCCAATAACATATCGGAGTTTAACTACTATTACCTCGTGTTGGGTTCCAATAGCCCTGTTCCTTTTGGATCAAGTGCCCACATTGGCTAAGCTCCATCGCTAACAAGTCTCTTATTAACATTTTAGAACGCTTGCTTTTTCAGTTGTTTTTTTTTAGCAAAGAGCAATTTGGAAGATATTTGCGTGGCAGACCTCTCATTTTTAGATGGTGCTGACACTTGCTTTTGCTGCTTGAATTACCACTATTGGCACATCAGCTGTATCCTATAATTTATGTAACGGTTAAATTGAAACTGTTGGTTGTTGTCTCATTAACATGCTTTGTGCAAGTGTTTTGTGGTCAGCTAAAGAGCATTTGTGAGGGAAGACCCCACTTTGCAGCCCCACTCTACAACCAAGAACAACACAGTTACAATCCTCTCAACTCAATTTGAGTAGTCAGCAAGTAACAATGTCAAGCATACTATATTTATATTTTCTGTTTACAGTTATGTAAAATTAAGTAGGCACCACCTGGTATTTGTCTGACACAATTAATCTACGTTTCATGCCTTTTGTTGTTCAACATGATTTCCAGGTTGTAGCTCATTCCGAACATTAATTAGAATGCCACTCAAATCTGTTTGTGCCTTTCCAACTGCCAGAGGGTGACCAAAGATCTTTGGATTTCATTGAATGATAACTCGCAGCACATGCAAATGTTGAAGGCAAAATCTAATTATGAAAAATTCACTGAGGGATCCAGAAGGATTTAGATTCACACGAGTACATTTCATGCTGGATTTGGATTTCATAAAATATCTTTGTTCCAATCATTACCAAAATGATAATGAGAGAGTATTAAAAAACTTTCTTTTTTTAACTTGACAGAAAAAGTCAGATTTTCTTAAAATGTAAAGAAAACCAAAGAAAAATAAGTCAGACCAAATCTCACAAATCGGCAAATATATGGCACTTTTTTGGTACATTTCGCTCAGTAGAAGTACAAATGATATCATACTCCAGACGGAGTACCAACAGTGACATTGTTTGAGAGAATAAAGTAAGGCTTTTACTATATAAGGCTCCTCACGCTATATTTTACAAATGTGTTCTTCAGCAGCATGGTTTTCTTTTTCACTCTTTTGTCCTTTTTGCAAACTGTCAACTTATATTAGGGTGAGAAACTAGAGAAAGGAACAAGGCTGAAAATCTGTAGCTGAGACTAATTTGTCCCTGAGCTGAAAGATATCGTACCAATGTTCTTTTATAATAATCACTTTCAGATAGAAGCTGTACACCGAGTTTAAAGTGTCTTCTCCTGCTGCGGCAATACAAAATGCCTCCTTCCTTTAAAACACCCGTGTAAGAAACCGGTCATGTTGCCATGGAAACCATTCACAAGCAGTTATATGCCTTACAGTCTCTCTTTTTATGCCCCACCCTCTTTCTATATCTCTCTTACTCTCCCGTTGTCTAATTCCCGCTGCTGTGCACAAACACCAACACAAGCCTTGATCTCTGCTTGATGCTAAAAGATGATTTATTCCCAACAAAGGCAGAGCAGGGGCGATAGAGGAAGGGAGGATTCTGCCGGGATGAATTAAGGCTCATACTGTCGAAGCATTTTGGACATGACCCAAAAAAAGTGAAGTGCTTTGGTGAAGCAGAAAGATGGCAGGAACATGAGGACAAATTAAAAGGACCTTTGGGCTGGATTTCAACTTCTTCAGGGAGTATTCAGAGAAGTAGTCTTGAAGGAAGATGTTTGCTGAACTACTAAAACAGGGCTGTATTTCCAGATGCATGCAGCCAGAGACGTATATTACTTTAGGGTTATCATAAACAGAATAGCACAAATGGCTCCAGTCTTGAGGGAGTTCATTGATGTGAAGCAAGAAGAAAAACTCAGAATGTTGTGAAGGTCTTTCATGGAGTTGTGTATTCCACCTCCCTCGTGTATCCATAGGAAGTAACTGTCTGTATTTATATGCCTCTGGCGAAATACTCACTTGAAAACTGGGTGGAATAGCGTCACAACATTTCAGCCAAGAAGTTATGTTGCATGAGAAATCTCTGAACACTGACATTGGAGATGACAAAAAATGATTTGCTCAGGTTATCAACTGAAGTGCTGATGAACACAATGGCCAGCAATGCAACAAGGTTCAAGAAAAAAGAAAGAGCTCCTCAAGGCTTGTTGAGTACAATTGAGAAAAAAAAATAAGCCTTACGTTCTTGGAAGATCAGTTAAAGAAATGAGATACTGACCAGTGACACCTCATTCTGAAGCCTCATATTTTAAGTCGTTTGGAGTTTTATATGCCCACCAGTACAGGACATTCATTATCAACTAATCACAACAGCATGTGTGTATAGTATGGAAGTGGCACACGGTTAATTCCACAAGTGGATGACATATGCTGGTAACAATCTCCGCACACTTTCACATTATTGTTCCATAAAAGTCATATTTTTGATGTGCATATAAAAGTGTCTGCTGCTTCAGGAATGTATGTTAAAATTAAAGAGGCAATACAAACAAACATAAAGGTTTATGTGTAGATTCTGGGTGGATCTGCACCAACTGAGCCTTGAAATATTCCAAAACACCAAAAGTGACTGAACTGTCCCAAACAGACAGGTAACATGGCTTCATATACCTTCCAATGTCAATTAATAACTAGTTTCAATAAGGTTAAAAACAACTAAGATGTAATGAAAGAAAGAAAGCCTGTATACTCTGTGGTTCTATTATATGAATCCCAGAGAGTAGGATAAAAGTGTGGAAACACCTGAAGTGGCAGTTTATTCATGAACCAGCTAATTAGCACTTTTAATGACTGATCTAAGACCCTGTTTACACGAGGATGATACGGGTTGTATCCGCATAGTTTCTCTTGCGTATAGCCCTTTCGTTTACACGACGACGTAACAAAACGATAGAAACGGACCCCGCAAACGATAACGGGTCCCAAGGTGGATAGATCTGCAAACGGAACACTCTGGGGGGTCAAACGGCTCTGTGTGTATATCTATACATATATGTGTATATATATATATATATATATATATACATATATACATATATCTATACGATCATCTTCTGATAACGATGAAATAGCCCTGCCTCCCTCTCCCCACGTCTCCCTCTCCCCACGTCTCCTGCTCAGAGATCAGCTGCTGGGCTGTCAGAAGAGGGGGAGGAAAAGAGAGGCTCCGTTTATTATTCTTATATTAGGCTATTATACAAAGTCGTTATCAATTTGTTTTAATAACAAAGAAGACCTCTGACCGGCACTTTTCTAATTTTGTCCGGAAGATTTAAACTTTAACGGACATGTTGACCGGCGAACGGAAACTCTGCCGCATGGTTCCCTCGTCCCTTGGAAGAGGCGGAGAGGTGGGTGTTTTTCATCTGCTGTGGACTACCGGAGAGATTTACAGCAGGAGCACATGCCGTCCACCGCGGAGAATAAACAGAAGGGCAACCATGGCAACCATGCTCCGGGGGTCTTCTTCGCTGCTTTTGGTGTATTTTGTGGCGGCAGCAGCGCCACTTACAGGCCCGGCATATGTACTACAGCGTTTCCAGCGTTTCCAGCGGTCTCGTGTGAACGGACATGTTAGTTGAGCCGAATGCGTGTGAACGAAAGACTTGTTTGAAAACGCATACGGTGCGTAAACGCAAGCGTTCTCGTGTAAATGGGGTCTAAAAGTCACTGCCTTTCAACTACAAAATGTTAAAACCCAGAACCTGCATCCCTTAATGACAGAGCATTACAGAATGTGCTAACCTGTCAGTGATATGCAACTCTTGAGCTCTGTTATCATGCAAAAAAAGCTGAAAAGTTTGGGAAAGTTGAATGAATGTAACTGAGGTGAAAGAACAGTGAAACATCAATTCAAGCTTTGAATACCTGGCTTGGAATTATAATGGGAATTTGGATTGGAATTCAAAAGGAGGATACACTTGAAAAAGATCTCTGACAACAAATGAAACTCACCGACTTCATTATCTGTCAACGTGGACAAAAGCTGCATTCAGCGGAAACATAACAAAAATGCACATTTTGCAATCGCTGCACCCCCACACTCGATCTTCTAGTTAATACATTCACACACACACACACACACACACACACACAACCTCACTGACACCTGACCTGCATGCCAAATGTCAGCTTCCTAGAGTGAAGACTGTGGCAACCAAAGAGTGGGGAAAAGTTGTGCAACAATCAACAGAGCACGCTACAAAGCTGCTAAAAAGTACAGAGTTCAAATCAAAACTTAAACTATTATACAAATTCATTATTTTTCACTTTATGAGGCATGAAAATACCCTTTACCCTTTACCTTGCGGGTGTCTGTGCTTGCCAATACAATCCATAATTAGGTCGCAATTGGAGTTGGTCTTGTGGTTATAATAATTCAGTATCAGCTTGACCTATGGCATGTCCTATTGACCTATCAGTAAACAAAGCTAATCAATAACAATGGATCAGGACACCTTGCTGATTGGATAATCATAACAGGGAAGCATCTAAGTAGCAGTACGACATTGTCTGACTGCCTTCTTTTCGCATCTTCAGGACAGCTGCCAGAAGCTTCTAGAAACCGGGACAGAACAGGAACCAAAACATTTAAGTCCAAGTTGCACCACTATCTCAACACAAATGGTGCAGTTGTATGACAAAACACAGCGAAATATAAAGACTACACTAACATTTCATCGAATTTGAAATAGCAGTTTTGCTTAGAATGAACATTCAATGTTACGAAATTACTAGGATGCATTGTTCAAACTTTTCAAAACTATAAGAAAAAACACTGGCTCATGCCTACATTCACTTCAATACCATTGGTCAACGTGTCATGGCCATGGCTGTACTTGAGTTTTCTGTTTTCCCCTTTCCCATGTGTCTTCTGTACTCACTGTCACCATGCCTACCTGCCTGCTACGCTCAGGACTGTTTCCATTCAGCCGAATCCATGCCATTCACATTCCTCCAGCTTAACATTGCAATTAACCCTTTACACTAAGTCCCTCTTGTCTGAGTCCTTGCTCAGGTCAGACCTCACTGATCGTAACACAATGTTCAGAATGGTTGACGGTAGAGGGAGTTTAATTAAAGCCACATGTAGGTGCAAGGCTATTGGAAAAAGCAAGGCACAGGAAATACAACGTTTCAGTGACTTGTGCTCAGGGCTTCTTATTCTGTATTTGTTAACAATTTAGCCTACGCAGAACTAGATATTGACAGTTCCTGTTTGCACTGGATGATTTAGAGACAACTATCACTAGACTTCTTTAACACATAGGAGACGTTTAAAACATGACGATTCTCAGAAAAGTTAAAGAATTGTAAGCAGCTTCTTTTTTGGTATGTTTTTTATCCTTGTTTCACCAATCCTGGTTATCATAAAATGGGTCCAATCGCTGAGGTATTAATGCAACCACTTCCCTAGATATGCTAGAACAGGAGTGGCCAACCCGCGGCTCTTTGTCCAGTCTCATGCGGCTCCTCAGTTCATATCGAATTTTAATTGTGTTTTGTTTTTGTTGCACATATGTATCCCAGTTCACAAAGGGTTAACGACACACAAGTTCCAGCCCAATCGTTGCACAGAGTTTTCAACAAAGAAGTGCTTTAGCCAATCAGAATGCAGATCCTGCAGTACTGGAGGCGGGCTTTACTGCACTCGCGATGTGACAGTGAAGGGAGAGATCTGCTTCCGATCGGCAGAAATATAACTCAGATAATAACTCAATATAATATAATGTTGTCAAATCAAAACGGTAACAATTTGCAGTTGTATATGTGAGAAGGCCTGCTCCCGGAAAGCTGGCTACTGACACAGAAGGGCTCGCAAATGTGGTGATTCGCAGTAAAGAAATAAACAAGAGAGAAAGTGCATCTGTCAGCAGAGCTTCTGTCAGTCAGAGGGTTAGGTACAAGTTAGGGCTGTGCAATTAATCATATTTTAATCGCAATTACGATTTTGGCCTGCCACAATTACGAAAACAACATAATCGACAAAAACAATTATTTTGCTTTGCTAGGTTGTGACAGTGCACTGCAACATATTTGATCTAATTAATTTTGGTCTCATTTATTTGTATTTATCATATTTATATATGTTTAGTAGCTTGGGGAAGTGCGCTCCAAAATATTTGTTGATCTTGTTTATTGGTATTTATTATTTTGATATTATTTATTTAAATGTATTATTTATTTATTTTTGTATTGGTTTTTCAGTTGAATTATACGTGCAGGGTAATCAATAGTTAAAAAGATACTGTTCAAATTATTATTTGTATTTGTTTTAAAGTTCAATAAATTGATTTTTTCAAAGTCAATGAATAATCGGTAATAATCGTGATATCAATTATTGACCCAAATAATCGTGATTATGATTTTTGCCATAATCGCACAGCCCTAGTACAAGTTGAGATGTCATGTGAGGAGAATTAACAAAAATACACTTCATTTATTTACATTTATTTGTAAATAACTGTCATGAATATGTGTGTGAGATTCAGACAGGGAGAAAAAAGTCCAGGCATATTTTTATAAAATGATTAACAAAGATCGCAAATGTGCCCTTTCATGCATTTGAGCCCCTTCCACATCCTCTGCACGTTTCAAGAAACAACATGCATAGTAAGAACTGAAGAGTTTGTGTGTGAGACACAATATTAATGGTTGACTATAACTGGCCTCTGGTCTTAATAATGGTAGGAGAGGTTTAAGTCCATTTCTCTCAATATCATGGACTGTGACATTTATAGGAAATCTGGCTGAGCCGAGGTATGTGTTTCTGTATGTGAGAGGGTGTGTGTGTCTATGGGAGGGTGTGTCTTTGAGTGTGTGTGTCTGTGTGTCAATTATTGTTCATTTTTAGATTTACATTGTGTGAGAGATAGAGAGGGGCACAGAGGAAGAGAGTGAGGGAGCACACAGAAAGGCTGAGAGCAAAAGAGAGAAGGAGAGAGAGAAGGAGAGAGAGAAGTCGGGGGACATACACCCAGCATGTGTGCCTGTGTGTAAGAGGTGGAGTGCAGTAACACAGTACAATTATTGGCTCTTCACCTCTGATTCATTGGCCACCCCTGTGCTAGAACCTTGGAGAGTTATGTAACATTCATAAAAGAGGAAAGAGGGAACTACAAAAACTTTGTTGGCATGATGTAACTCACCTACACTGATAACAAGCTTTAAGTCAACGCAGAAATCCAGTTAACAAATGAGTTATGTGTTCACTAAGCTTAGCAAAGTGTCTCTGACATCCTACATCTACAGTAATTAGATTTCTCTGTAAAATATTCATTATGACGGGAGTATATTAAGGCCGTTTTAATTGCTCAGTGGAACGTAGATTTAGTCCATTGTCTTATCCTCTCGAAGAAAGAAGCACCCCTGTATTACTAAGAGATATTAAAGGATAGAGATTGGACTGTTCCAGGAACTCCACAGCATGGTGGTTAGTTTCACAGATGAACAGACAATGCATGTCATTTTATAGTTGCAGTTGACAACACTTGTGTCTTTTAAGGATAATTTACATTACAAGATTGGTCAAAGATATATTCCCCAGCATAACAACAATTTCAACAAAGAGAAATAACATGAAGCTTCTTCGATGTCCTAAATATCAAAAAATAAATCTCAATACCAGTTGAACGAAAATGCACCTTTGACTACTGCACCTTTGGCCACAATGTAACCTTTATATGGAATGGATCCAAATGGTGCAAGCTAAGTTATGTAGTAGTGCTGGAATGAGCCACAAACCCCAAAATAAGTTAGCATTTTAGCACTTCCCTTTTCTCAAAGTCAATGTTTTTTGAATGAGTCGGTTAGATGCCCAAAATAAGGTCTGTTGTTTTTTGTTCAGCCACATAAGTATACTCTATGTCTGAAGCTTGTATGTGTCTTAAAGATTGTGGGTGCTCACAAGCTGCTAAATGAGACAGGAATCCACCTCAAGTGTTAGCGGTGGTTACATTAAGTCATGCGACCACCATGTCATTTATAGCCTAATATTAGCTATTTATTTCTGACATCAAATATTAAAAACATGGTGTTAATGTGTAGATTACTCGTTGAACAAAACTAAGCATAACAAATATGCAACAGAGCTCATTTCCTGTACCTTTCCAAGATCTAATGTAAGAATCCTGTTGCTTTTTGACACCTTGCAATGCCAACTTCTCGGCCTACAAAAAGATCACTGCACCACTCTATTGTCCCGGTGAGCTGATTTGAATGGGAGGCAGTTAGAGGCTGACACCTTCCAAGCCTCCTGCCCAGATGTGCAAATCACTACCACAGCAGTCTCTCCCAGAGGGAGACTTTATTACCTCACCTCCTGCACAATTTATGGCAGAACACCAAAAGGGTATATTTCTAATAACGTAGCCGGGCTTCTCTGACACTAATGAGTGGCTTGCAGTCCTGCAGCTAAAGTGTACTGTCAGTCACAGAATCGCTCCTTTTCAAATTGCTTATTGGATGCTTCACAGCGAAGCAATTTGGCGAGAAAAAAGCGAGCCACTGTAAAAGTTGAAAATAAAATGTGGAATTTAAATTGCACCCAACCTACAAAGCACACACACATTTAAAAACAGATACACTTTTAACTTCAAAGAGGTGGATGGGCTCAGGAAAATAAAACAATCTTAGTATGACTCGTAACAAGATTCCTTTTTTTCCCTCTTCCCAAAGTGAGGCATGCAGCTTTATAATTCCGCCTCTAACGAGAACATTGAGACCATGACTCTTAAAAAGTCTGATCTCTCTTTTTGACGTCTTCAAACACTCAAATAAAGACTAGGGGTTAGCTGAGGATGAGGTGTCCTGATGAGATAGGGGTGGGGGGGGGGGGGGGGGGGGGGGGGCTCACTGCTGCTGGTAAGAGAGGTACTGTGTAAGCTACAGTACTCTATAATAAACTGATTGAAGTGTGAGGGTCTTGAGGCTGAACTTCTGTCAGTTACAGAAGAAAACATATTAAAATGAGACTTCTGAAACCAATCCTAAAGCATAATATACTCTACTTTTCAAACATGTTTTAGAATGTTGTTCTATACGACATATCCTTCAGAATTTGCGTGAATACACTTCTTTAATAGAAAGTAGTCAAACTTATACTTGCATAGCGTATTCATTTCTACAAAGTTATGTTAAGCATGTGGCTGGACAATGAAGCAATTGAAAAGCAAACAAGAAAAAACAAAGGTTTGGGTCCAACATTATTACGTGTACATGGAGTTACATAAAAGTTACAAAACAAGTCGAGCACATTATCGTTCTTTTGTGTTTGTTATGGACTGACTGTCGCTTCTAGAGAATCAAGAGCAATACAACACAGCATTGGAAGAAAGGACTGTGTTCCTTAAAACACAACATGAACAATAATGAACAGTTATCACAGACTAAAGCATAAATCATTGTTTAGAAATGAAAATCCTCTGGAAAATATCCCAATACAGCAATTCAAGGGGCGAAATGATGTGTTTACTCTTGGTCCAAATCAGAGCCAAAGCTTTATTTTTCTAAAATGGTTTCCTCCTCACCGTATCCACTGTTGAGATTTACTGATTATCAGGGCTGTGATGACCACACTCGTGTGCATTTTTCTCTCTCTCTCTTTCCCTCTTAAGTAATTTCAGTGAAATTGATTCCAACTGGGCCAAACTGGCCACGGTAACCACCATTATCCCGTCCCAAGTGGGCCAGCAGAGAGAGGAGAATGAAATATAAATCCAGTAATCCACATGACTTGATGATGTCATGTATAAAGCTTTCCTATCGCTTGTTCTAAGCTCAATGATCAACACAGATTATGTTTGACTGGAATTTCTCCCATTTGTCCTGGACATTCAAATGTTCCCAACCGCAATCATTGGCACCACATTTTCAACAAAAATGCTGCTGTAAGATGTTCCAAAATCAGATCCTCTGCATTTCTAAAAAGGGAATACTGCTGATATTATATTCTGTCATTATTGCTGCTTAGTTTTCCTACACTATGTGTTACACTCAGACAGCCACACCTGGCATTATGTCACACACATCTTGTATAATGGTGAAGACACATGTGTGGTAGGAACAATCTACAACATTAATCATAACGATGCTATGCTAATGCAGACTAGAACAGCCAAAGGCTAGTGTGAGGCGACAACAACTGCATGCTTAACTAGAAAGAGTTTAGAGCTTACACAAACAGCCGTCAGCAAGCATCTTATCAAAATGCTGCTGAAACAGCGTTTTAAATGTAATTACCGCTGGTTATCAATACAGCTGCACAATGTTAACGTGAATTGTTTTTTTTTCTTCTTGTCAAGACATGTATACAACAAGTACAAGTTCTGGTTTGCATTCAAAGCTGCCATTATTTCACACAATAGGTTTGGTTAGACAGCAAAGGAAATCAAGCATTAAACAAAAGAAATACATTAATTAATTAAAGGCCGCAGCTGCTCCAGTGTTTATACTTGGGTCTCTCACAATGTGGAATTGTGGGAATTGTGGGCTCCCCAGTGTGAAGTTTCATTAAAAGTTTTCCATCCTGGTGTAGAATGTTACATGAGGAAATGTCAGATACAAATGCACACTCGATACTATGCAACGGCAGTCCTGAGAGATCTGCTGTGCTGTTTATTTGCCTGAGCTTATTTCCCTCTTCCCCATAATGAATTAACTGTTGTTTAAAGTAGGCCATTATATTACCTAATCAAACATTTCGTGTAAATTAAAACAGACATACATTTTAGTATATAATACAGTATGGGATTTATCTTCAAGTAGACGAGCCAAATTGTTTTCCATGCACACGACGCTGCCAGCGCCACAAGGGGAACGTCCCCAATTGACAATTGACTTCAAGCCAATTCAGATATGATGACCGTTCAAACTGAATGCATAATGGTGACAGCGGTCAAAAGTAAGTCATCGATGCAGAACATGAGCAGTGAGACTTCTACATTTTCTACTTCTGGATTTCTCCAAAATGAAATCAAACAGTTTCTACTGTATGGGACTGGGTATATATCTTATATAATGTTGAAGAAGGTAAAGTTTTGTGTCACATCAAGTTTAATTTTGAAAGGTTTCGTAAAAGTAATATGTAACCCTGCTGGTTAAGGCATTTGCTGCCTTCACTGTTTTTCATCATTGGCATAAAGAACTCATCTTGGGGGCATAGAAACGATGTTACTTTTAACAATTAATGTAAGAGCAATTTCATTCATTCATCAAAGATCAATTGATAATAAAGTAAACTACAGTTATTCTCTCTTCCAAGATGGCAGCAGGCAGTTCTGGCGCAGTGGCAGCAATCTATCTCTGCATGATTGTCCTAAATCTCAAACCTCTGTGTAGCTACACCACTCATCTTGCCCCCATGGTAAAACAACATGTTGAGGATACATCATTATCTGTACCAGCAACATCGTTGAATATCAAGCACTTCGGCCATGGTCGGCATATTATCTACAGTTCATTCATCTGGCACTCCTGGCAGACTCTCTCAAACAAAAAAACGGTCTAAAACGAAAAGAGGAGAATATTGGGCTATTGGCCCTGCTGTGTCTCTTGCTCCCGGGAGATATCCACCCGTGTCCGGGTCCCGGCGTCTTTTCCATCGACCTGACGGCTGGCGGCCCAGCCGCTGAGCTCCACACGCCATCAGTCGGCTTCCGAAGAGGCTGGCTAGCAGAACAACTAGCACCACCAGCGGGTCTCTGCGGTCTCGTGCTGATGGCTGCGGACCTAGCAGCAGGACCTCTACCCACACCATCGGAGGACTACGGGTCCGCGCCGAGGGCTGGTGGCTGAGCAGTGGAGATCCAAACACCGCCGGCTGGCTTCAGAGGAGGCCGGATAGCTTCCACACCATCGGAGAACTGCGGGTCCGCACCGAGGGCTAGCGGCCTAGCAGCGGAGATTCTCGCACCACCGGACACCACTGGACTGGCTTCAGACGAGGCCGGCTAACAAAACAGCTAGCTCTGCCGGAGGATCTCTGTGGACTCGCGCCGGCTGGCTTCAGACGAGGCAAGCTAGCTGAACAGCTAGCTCTGCCGGAGGACTGTGGGTCCGCGCCGATGGCTAGCAGCCTAGCGACAGAGAACCACAAAACAACAGCTAGCTCTGACTGCTCCACTGTCAACAACGGCACCGAGGTAAAGCCTAGAAATCCGGTATTTAAAAAACACTGTTACACAAAAAAATGTCAAACAGTGAATCAAGCAAAAATAGTGTGGGATCCTCGGCGCAAGCCGAAGGGACTATTCAGTGGATATTTACATTTCCACAGCATTTGCAATAAACATGAACAGTTAGAACATCTCCGTCTTGAGTCCAATATTGATTGTTTTGGAATATCGGAATCTTGGCTAAAACAGTCGTCACCATCCACTCTTGTATCTATGTCAGGATATAATGAAGGGAAAAGGAGGGGGTGTGTTGCTTTATGTGAGGAATACCTTTACTGGTAGGGAGATTGCACTCCCAGCTAATATTGAGTTTGATTGTGTTGGTGTGGAAATCACACTTTCTGAGGAAATGTCCCTCACCATGATTTGCCTATATCGACAACCCACCACTAAGGTGGATTTCTATGACCAGGTAAAACTCCTGCTGAATTCCTGTGACTCCAACAAAGAGCTAATTATTGTAGGAGACTTTAACATAAACTGGAATGATAAACAAAATAGAAAGAACTTAAAACGGATCACGGATAAACACAACTTAATACAACTAATGGATCAACCGACTAGAATAACCAAAACCTCCAAGACTATGAAAGATTTAGTATTTACTTACAAAGCTGACATAATAGTTAAAACCTACAACTTACTGACTGGTCTTTCTGACCATAATCTTATTCTTTTTACCAGGAAACTCACAGAAAAAGGTTCATGGCCACACCTAAAACCCCTGCCTTCGGTTCTCGCTTCATCCCCAAAAATCTGCAACAACGTTTTATTGATGCAGTGAAAATGATTGATTGGGGGGACACTCTGTCCTCTGAAGACATTGGTGAAAACAGTAATCTGTTTATATCTAAAATGAATGATACAATGTATTCCTTCTCAAGAAGAGGGTGCCTTAGGGACAGGAAGGAACATCATCTTCCCTGGCTGAATCTACAATGCAGGAATTTAATTAAATCCAGAGACCAACTATTTATTGAAGCAGAGCTTGAAATCCGGACTATCCACTGACAGACAGAAATGCACTCATGCTCGTAACAAGGTAACACAAACAATAAGACACACCAAAGCTAACTTCTAGGGATGTCCCGATCACCTTTTTTTGCTCCCGATCCGATTCCGATCATTTGATTTTGACAATCTGCCGATACCGATTTTTCCCGATCCGATCTTTATGCAATGCATTAAGAGAAAAAAAAGGTAACAGATAACGGCTGATCATCCAACGCGATTAATTCAGCTATCTTGGCTGTTATTTTTTGGCCTGTTCACTGTTCTGGAGCAGTTTCTCTTTCCTTTTAAAAGTCTCTGAAAGTGTCGGTTATTTCAGTGCCGTTACCTGAGTGGCCGCTGTGTACTCGTCGTGTTGTTGTTGGTGTTTGTATTAGATTGGTCGTGTTGAACGTAGCTCTGTTCTTTCCACCACGCGGAACCTCCGCCTTGCAAACATTGCATCTGGCTGTTACACTGCCTTCGCTTTCAATTTTATAATACTTCCAAACTCCTGACATTTTCTCTGTCCCGACTCCCGAGTCACCAGCTGAACGTAGCCTCTTGTTAGCTTACTGCTACTATTAGACACTGCGCCCTGCCCACTCTGTTGCCAGATTTGAGAGAAATAAGCAACCAGGTCTATGAAAACAAGCCCAAAAGAAGCAACACATACATGATGTTGTGTAATTTTAAACCAAAACTAAGGCCTCAGGATGACTTCAAGACGTGAACATGGTCATTTTTGTTTTGTAACATTAAATACAATTATAAAAATA
Organism: Trematomus bernacchii; assembly: GCF_902827165.1. NCBI lineage: Eukaryota > Metazoa > Chordata > Actinopteri > Perciformes > Nototheniidae > Trematomus > Trematomus bernacchii. Next base: position 9,843,989 of record NW_022987689.1, on the reverse strand, counting down.
TTTTATAAAAAAAGAAAAAAAAAAAAAAAAAGAAAAAAAATCCCGATCCCCGATTTTTTTCTTCCGATTCCGATCTTTTGAATATCACGTGATCGGCTCCGATCCCCGATCACGTGATCGGATCGGGACATCTCTACTAACTTCTACATCAACATAATTGAAGGTGCGAAAGGTAACGGTAAAAACGCTTGGCAAATCTTAAATAAACTATTAGGTAAACAAACCAAACAGGAAAATAATGTTCTAGAATTAAAAATCAATGATTCCCTGATAAAAGACCATGCAGTGTTGGCCAACTCTCTCAATGAGTATTTCATAAATAGTGCATTGGACATTACAAAGCTCTTCCCGCCATCTGAGGTCTCACCTAGCCCGATTGTGGATACACACCCCGTTTTTGACCTGGAGGAAATAACAGAGGTTGAGGTAAAAAATATAATCTTAGGGTTAAAAGGTTAAAAGGTTTGCAAGGCTAGGGATGCATATGATTTAGACACCAACTTTATAAAGACACATATCGATGGTCTAATAAAAGCAATTACTATGCTAGTAAATCAATCTATCAGCACTAGGGAAGTTCCATCGTCCTGGAAGGTGGCCACGGTGACACCGATCTTTAAATCTTGGGATAAGGCAATGATGTCCAACTACAGACCAATCAGCATCCTCCCCTGTGTCTCTAAGGTAGCTGAGAAATGGGTGTCAAAACTAATCACCAACCATTTAGATAAAGGTTTCGCTCCACTCCACCCAATGCAGTTTGGTTTCCGTGCTCACCACTCCACTGAGACAGCTAACTGTGTCTTTGTGGAAAAGGTTAAATGTATGTTGGACACGAGCCCATATGTAGGTGCTGTCTTCCTTGATCTCAGGAAGGCTTTTGACACTGTTGACCACCAAGTGCTCCTTACAAAGCTGACTTATTTCTATTTTTTGGCAGTTTCGATACAGTGGGTTGAGTCTTACTTATCGAACAGAAAACAGTGTGTTTTGGTCAACGGAGCCAAATCCCCCTACCTTGTGAACCCTGTTGGGGTTCCACAAGGTTCCATTCTTGGACCGTTACTGTTTTCTCTGTACATTAATGACTTGCCTAATGTATGTCCTGAGTTGAATGTACAAATGTATGCCGATGATGCGGTCATCTTTGTACATGGGACAAACACTGAAATTATCTCATGTTGTCTCTCAAATGCTTTGGACAAGGTTCAACACTGGCTGAACAACATTTGCTTCCAGTTAAACGTAAAAAAAATAGTATGCATGATGTTCAGTAAACGACCAGTCAAAATCGAAGGATCCAATGTGTTTTTAAACGGAGCTGAAATAGAACTAGTCTCCCACTTCAAGTATCTTGGAGTCATACTGGACTTGACTTTTAAGAAACATATTAAGAAAGTATCCAATACTATTAAATTCAACTTGCAACATTTTAAACAAATTAGACCTTTCTTAACTGTCAATGCTGCAAAGTCATACCTCCACTGTATGATTCTATCCCACATTGAATACTGTTTGACAAACTGGTCGTTTGCTTGTGCCACAAACCTGAAACCCATAGAACAGCTGTACAAGAGAGCTATCAAGGTGTTTGACAGAAAGCCTTATTCATATCACTGTACCATCCTTGAAAAACACAATCTCTTGAGTTTTGACAATTTTAAGTCTTTTAAAAGTTTGTGCTTTATTTATAAATGTTTACATGGACTGGCCCCCCCCTCCCTCCCTTAAGGGAATTCATCCACAAAAAACACACTGGACGCTGCACTAGGTCAGAAACCAGAGGAGACTGTGAAGTCCACTGTAGACGGACCACTTTTGGACAAAATGTCCTTTCCATTAAAGGCAGCTCTTTGTGGAATAGCCTCCCAACTGAGATACGGGATTGTCCCTCTGTCAATAGCTTCAAAGGTCAACTCAAAGAATGGATGAGAAACAATCAGACGTGCAATCACCGCTAAATGCACTTTAACAAAGGGGTATCTCCTCCTGCACTTTATGTAGCTCTTGTATCCTCTCTTGCACTTTATATGTCGTTGCTGCTATATTGTATTACAATGTCATAAATACTTGTGTATGCTGCTCTTTTGCACTTTTTGCATATCATGTATTTTGTTTTTGCTATGTTTGTAAAATGTAATTTTCTTAAATGTTTAATGTGAGGAACTGGAAATTAGCTCAAAGCTAAATCTGGCACTGTTACGCTTGACACATTTGAATGTTTTTAGTGTTCATTACTGTGCATTGTCCCTGCCAAATAAACGATTAAATAAAAAATAAAGAATTAAATTGAAAATTAAACTGTGTGAAGAATAATTTGGCCGTATTACTGAGTTCAGAGTCATTGGCAAAAGGATAGGCTAAACTCAGATGCTACCAAATCTGGTTTTAAATAAATTACAAACCAGGATATTGCATTCTACAAACTTTCAAACGAAACCCAGCTGTAAGGGATGCTTCATAACAATTGTCAGTTGTCTGTACATAACACTTTAGATGGCATGCTGAATTGTATACAACAATAGCTGCTCTGACAACCAATCTATCCTTGCTGAGTGTCCATTTGAAAATGACATAATGTAGTTTGCATCATTGCATGTGCCCTTGCATCACTGGATGTGTTTGATGTTTAGCTCAGAGGGCTAGAAATGAATTCAGAATTATCAGTACTGTAGAATATCAGTAGTAAACTCTTAATACTATATGCCTGAATATGCTGGAAAGTCAAATGATTGTCATGGGGCACTTGAGGATTAGGATGATGTGCATGTAATCAGTTCATCCCCTTGTGACCCCCTTTTAAAAGAAAACTAAAGTACCCATGTCAAATGCTTGTATGAAAGGGAAAACAAACTGCTTTGAAAAGTGACAACAATGAGACAGACGGATGAAAAAGCTCAGTATTTGCTTGGATAAACTTGGATAAAGTTGCCTCAACAAAGCCTGAAATCCAACAAAAAAGTTGCGTTTTAATCAATTACAACCCATGCATGACACTAACAGCACAAAGTGACCACAAAACAAGAGAAAACGCTAAGCCTAAGAGTTATATTAAAGTGAGAGTAGTTTAGCTGCATACGTGCTAGTTTGTTAGCAAGTAGTTTCGTACACATACAGTAGCTAACCGAGCACGTGTGTAAGCTAAGGGAGAATACACAATACAAGACATAAAAGGGACGCTCCTCTTACAAATCTGTACATTGCTGGTTACAAATACATTGAATAAACATACACTTTTGATAGCTAAAGGATGCTATGCGGCCTATTATTGCCAAAATAAGTGCTAAGTGTTGATTGAGCACACCTGTGTTATCAATAACAGGTGCTTAACTAATTAACCACCTTTGACCGACTATTTATGACAAATAAACGCGATTAATGGCGTTGCTTGTTCATTCGGGTTGATAAATAGCATATAGGGTTTTTCAGAGAAGTGGAGACAGGGTTTAGAGCCAGGGCTAAGCTAATAGACAGATGCTCCAGTGTAATAATAAACAGTGGAATTGTTTTTAAGCTGCTAATTGGCGGCTAATGAACCGCGGAGACCGCCGTGTTTCTGAAAGCTCACCTAAGACGAAAAACGGGAGCTCGGTGTTTTCCAGGTCGTCCACCACCACGACATCCCCGGGAAAATCGTTCCGAACGGAGAACAGGAGCTTGGGCTCGGAGGCCGACGGACTGTGCATGATGCTCAGGTCGTTTTCCCTCAAAAAAGGCAGCGCAGACACGGTGACGCTCTTCATCTTGCACTCGGAGTCCTGGTTCTGGTCATCGTTGTTGTGTAGACCTCGGACATTAGGCGTTAGGACGGCCATGAGGAGCCACGCGAGCCCCAGCAGCAGCAGCGGTCTCGGCCCCATGTTGATGCTCGCCATCTCCGTTTCCTCTCTCTTCCCTGCTCGCTGTTCCTCTCGCAGGCTGCTCAGCCTCTCAGCCCGTTAGATGAGAGAGCGGCACAGTGAGCGAGGGGGAGTGTGATACACCGACGGGCTCTCCCAGTGTGGAAAACAAACGCTCCTTGTTTCTCTTCTATGATCAATCACATGGTTTTTGCAGATACCACTCTGAATATTCACTGTGTGATTGTATTGCGTTTTTAATGCTGTTGACCCCTTTTCTGTATTGATCGATAAACTGTCCAAATGGCTTTGTAATGGCAAAGCATGGATTACTAGCAGGACATGCACCCACTATGCCCTGTGGGTCCCATCACCAAATGCATCATTGTTTCTAATTTAATTGTACATGTGCAGTGCTCTCTCATAAACATTTGCATATCATCTCCAAGCGAATCCAATAAGCATTTTTAGTAGTTTGCCTGACCTCTGTGACTGGGTGGACACTCGACTGGCTGAATGCATAATTGCATAATTGATGGGGTAGATGCACAACCTGAATGTTAAAACTCTGTAGGTGTCTGCACGCAGTGACACCAGCAGATAGAAAGGCCAGACGATTTAAAATGTAAAAGGAAACTCAAGGGGATGAAAAAGCAATCAAAAGCTATATCTGACATGAAGTTTCTACCACTATACTATAGGGAGGCGTTTGGCGTAGTGGACTAGTGCGTTGGTGTTCGGATCAGGGGGTCATAGGTTCAAACCCCACTGCAGTCAGCATGTCGTTGTGTCCCTGGGCAAGACACTTCACCCCAAATTGCTCCTGTGGGGATTGTCCACAGTATTGAGTATGGAAGTCGCTTTGGATAAAAGCGTCTAACAAGTAACATGTAATATTCTCTAGACCAGTGTAACTACAACCTATCATCGGCTCAGGTAAGCCAAGGCTGCGCTAGACAGACTGGGATTTCAAAGAGTCCACACACAAAAATCAATATCACTGATTGAGCGTATGAGATTCTAAATAGCAACAAAGAGAAAACATCATATTTCACTGCACGTCACCAACTTTACAAAACACAAATATCTAACCTGTTAGACCCCAAGCCTGTTTTTCAGGTTTCAGGCTCGAAAATGACATGCCCAGAACAAATGACACTGATATATCGTGTGCTTCGTATGAGCTCAATTAACATCATATTTGCTCACTTCATTATTACGAGTCTGTGAATGAGTAAACATGTTTGACTTCAGAGAAAATAAATGTGTGTGTCTCAACCTGCACCAGAGATGACTAATTTGATTTCAGATAAATATTTGGCCATCCTCCAGGATAATACTGTACATGGTGTGAAATGGAATAATAGTAAAATCAGGAGAGACATGTACGAAAAGAAGATAATTGTTTATTAAACCAGATCTGATGCGTAGCAAAAAGTTAAATCCACCCGTGGAGTCCAGAAACTGGTAGTGGTAATTAATTATACTGCAACTGGTCTTTGTGTAAAACTGCAAAGGATGGGCAGTGATATGAAGATGGAGGGGTGCATGTACTGTAACAGCAGCATGAACATACTAAAAGTAGGCAGACAGATTTTTTTAAATAAACGGCAGCAAGATGACAGGTACGATGGCAGACCCGGCCAATGGCAGCAAGGAAATTAATGAGAGGGAAGAACTACTAAAGATATGTGAGAAATAAACCTAAAGAATATTGTTGCTTGCTAAAATTACACTAGTGCTTCATTTGTAGCAGCTGGATTGCTTGGGATTGGCTCCGTCAATGATATGTTTTAAAGATATCTTCTTATTTTCAGAAATAAATTCCGTAAATAAGCAGAGACAGAACATACATTACATTTTTTGTGTGGAAGATCCTCTGGATTTTCTCTTTGCCTGATCTAAATATGTGTAAAACTGGGCATCTTCTAGGTAACAATTACTAAATCAAGCCATCATTCATCTACACTGTCAGAGTCTTGTTTTGTAGTCAGGATTGATGGTGGCTGTATGAAACATGCAATCATCTACACTGTATTAAAAGAAGATGAATGGGTTTTCTGTGGTAGAGGTCAAGTCCCATACAGATAATGCTGGATATAAAGCTGAGCGTTGTAGCATTGTTTACTGCCTTCATAACAGGGACGCCAGGAGGCTGTATGTTGATACAGCCTCCTGGCGTCCCTGTTATGACTCATGTTGGTTGAGCATTTTATAAACCCGGTAGTAACGCCCGCAGTTCAATGCACGCAATGTTCATGTGATGTCATTTATGGAAAGATGTTCACACATGTAATGTACCACTCCTGCCTGCTTCCAATTTGTACATTTTAAATGGGACCTTAAAGTTTTGCTTTACACACCAATACATGGCAATTAATATGGTCAAATATGTTGATTAAACAAGCATACTGTAATCCAGTCTATAACTAATCTAGTAGAAAATCAAGATTTAAGGATATATAAATATTTTAGACCAAAGGTATTTAAATTGTGAGTGACCTTGTTTGTTAGCCTAACTATAATCAGAACCATACTGTAATGTTTATATTTATATGTTTGTAATGTATCTAAGTCCTTAGGTAGGGAGGGCGTCCATTATAGGTCAACTTTGAGGGTCCCTAAATCAACATGTAATGCAGAGTTAGGTGGTAATTCCCTTTGGGTTTTGCGTCCTCCTTTCCATTACACTTAAAACATAAATATATGAATATACATTTTGATTGGTTCAGCTTTAAGAAGAAAACCACTATGAAAAGAGTAAAACATTGAAAACAAACCAATACAGAGAAGAACGCCATTGAAATGGCACTGAGACTAACATTTTCTGAGGGCTTTCAGACTCTAAATCCCTTGACTTTTTTGTTGGGCAGACAATTGCTATTTGGATTTGGATGCAAAGCCTTCAGAAAAGAAGATTGTGTTTTTTGTGTCAATACTGTCCACCCATTTAATATTAAAGCAGCTCTGTGGTCTTCTTTTAACCTCAATTTCTCTCCCTCATCAGAATGCGTTATAAAGTAAAAAAAATAGGGCAATGTTTGGTATCAAAGCTATAAAAAAAAAACAGAGCAAGCAGAGAAGTCGATTGGCCTCGGCCACCCACAGTGAGACATTAAAAAAGTTAACATCGATTCAAGAGAATAAGTGGAGCAAACAGTGCCAAGACTTTCTCCCATTCATTATTGATGATGGACTGGTGGTTACAGTGGTGAAGGAAAAGTCATCAGTATTCAAATAAGATCAAGTGTTCTTATAAAGTTTTAGCTTCTGGATGTGTGTGCCCTTTTTTTACTCTGAGGCTCTCTGCTTCTGTACTGTCCTGAAGAAATAAGTGGCAGCAAAGATAAGGACAGAGTGAAACTTTTCGGGTACATTGCCTTAAAGGCCAGAGAAAGAATGATAATTTGGAAGATCTTCACGTACTGTGTCAGCATCGACTGAAATGTTATTTCTCTCTACAGTTTAGACGATAGGGCTTGCGATATCTATATTTCTCAACATGCCGAGAAAATTCCACAAAAACAAAAACACAAAAATGAATTGATACTTCATAGCCCCTTGTGATCAAAGTTTGATATCTTATTCCTTTGTGTCATAGGCAAGGCAAGGCAAGGCAAGTTTATTTATATAGCACCTTTCAACACAAGGCAATTCAAAGTGCTTTACAAAAATGGAAGACATTAAGAAAATGGCATTTAAAATCAGTCATTAAAAAGAAAAGATAATAAAATAAACATTAAAAGAAAAAATACATGGATAAAAGTTACAGTGCAGTTTAAGATATGAATAGTTCAATTAAAAGCAGCGGCAAAAAGAAAAGTCTTCAGCCTGGATTTAAAAGTAGTAAGAGTTGCAGCGGACCTGCAGGTCTCTGGGAGTTTGTTCCAGATATTTGGAGCATAATAACTGAACGCTGCTTCTCCATGTTTAGTTCTGACTCTGGGGACAGAAAGCTGACCAGTCCCTGAAGACCTGAGAGTTCTGGATGGTTCATAATTTAGCAGTAGGTCAGACATGTATTTTGGGCCTAAACCATTCAAAGCTTTATAAACCAGCAACAATATTTTGAAATCTATTCTTTGACACACAGGAAGCCAGTCATAGAGCTCCATTGCTGTCTAAAATATATTTAAAAAAAAGATATTTTGACGCACACTGTTTCACTGGATGACATTTTCCTAAATGGGCCTTAAAATGCTTATTTTCAGGTGTCATATTAGTATGTTGTGCCTCTGTGATATGTGTACATGCTTTCATGTTTAAAATGATCTTTATTTTTCTCATACTGCCTGTGCCGCAGCACCTCTTTTCACTGGCCGTGTCTCAATTCAGGGGCTGCATCCTTCGGAGGACGCAGCATACGCAGTCCACGAAGGATGCAGCCCACGTAGACCGGGTAGGCTGGACCGAGCGGCCTACGAAATGAGACGGTCTAGCCTGCGGAGCACTTCGTATTTACGTCACGTGATACGCGCTGTTCTGTTGCGCTGCTCCAGCAGCCTGATAGCAAATTAGCTTACAAGCTAACTCAGCTGAAAAGGATCCAGAAACTTTACTTTTTTACTTTAACCATTTTTTTAAGTACATTATGTATATAGCTGATGTCATTTAATCATATTATTTCATATTTATATATATAATATATATATTTATTTAAGTAAGTCTTAATTTTTCTGTACTAATAAAACAATATGTTTTTTAAATGAACAAAAGCATGTTGTATAGATTGATTCTTAAAGGTCCCATGTCATGGCCATTTCTACTGATCATATTTCCATTGTTGAGGTCTACTAGAATAGATTTAAATTGTGCAATTTTCCAAAATCACATTGGTTTCTCATACAGCATCTCTGTATAGTATGTGTATTCACCAGGTATTCACTCTCTTTCCTAAACGGCTTGTTGGAGCTCCTATTTTATAAACATGGCTCACAGCTTAGAGTTAGCCTGGGAGCAGGGGGGTAGGTTTTTGTCTGAATTATAAAACTATTTCTATTGTACATAATATATAACAATTATATAATAATTTTTTTTCTCTGATCTTATTCATGCTGTAGTAACCATTAATATATATTGTAGATCAAATGACAATGCCGCCTGATGTTCAATAAAAATAAAAATAAAAATAACCGTGTTTGGGGTTTTGCTGACTTCTTTGATACTAACATTTTTGTCTGGCAATTCATATTTTTCAGTCAGGTGACCCATTCAGAGTGGAAAAAAACCCTATTCAGCGAGCATGGGAGCTCAATAGGGCTACTGCACAAGGCTGAGTGCATGTTTCTGCCAATGAAATCTGGAGGCTTTATGAGATTTGTACTCGCTAGGGATGGCGGCCCGTCTAATTGCACAAATCCACAAAGTCCTCCACTCTGGGTTTTTGTTCTGAGAAGGGATTCACTAGAAACACAGCCAGACTTGTTTCCTATTCAGTTTGTGCATTCAATTGAACAACAATTATTTTGGATTTCAGTTCTCGGGCAGTGGAAGCTTGCTTTGTTTTGCCCTCCAGGTGGGAGTTCTCCAGGGCTGTGATCTTGGGACACACTGGTTTCTGCTCAAGAAAACATCAACAAATGGGAATACATTATTGGTTTTGGAAGTGTTTATGTATTTCTAACAGGCAGTAAGGGGGCTTTTTCTTTGTGACAAACTGTCCTTCAACCACATAGCAAAGCTGCGGTGTCGCCTTGAATTTGTACCTGCACTTATGATATATCTCGCTTAGGCATTTCTCAAATAAACGACCCGTTCTCTAATGACTTTACAGCTATTTAGCACGTATTTAGTCTCAAGCTGCATTTAACACTGCATCCGAAAATAATAATAATAATAATTCAGTGAGAACAGTGTCAATTCTTACTTAGCGATTAGAAAAACTGTCTCCTCAATACATTATACAGTGATAAACAGAAGGGAAAAAAACGAGTGAGCAGCTTGACTCTAGTCGGGATTATGCAGAGTTCCAGTGTCTATAATTAAAGAGAAGAGGGAAAGACTTGAAGACAGAATGATAAAATAGTTTTTTGTAAATGTGTGTGTGCGTGTGCAAAAATAGATGAAGAATGGATGAATGTATCCGCACAGAGATTATAGATCACAGAGTGTGCACATGTGAAAGTGGTTGCAAGCAAGGCAGAGATGAAATTTCGATACATTCGCTCGCATGAGTTCTGGGTCGCTGCCGATAATCAAAAGCGGTAAAAAAAAAAGGATGACGGGAGGAGGAGGGAAGAAGGGAGACTGGGGTAAAAGAAAGACAGTCAGTGAAAGTTGAGACACAAAAGAGAGAGAGAGAGAGAGAGGGAGGGAGGGGAAGAAGAGAGCTCATACATCAGCGGTTGTGTCTAACAGGTGCAGCGATGGTGGGGAGGGCAGACCGAGGCCCTGATCAAGAGAAAGATCTCACTGTTTAATCTTGAGACTCTTCCCCCGTTGCCAAGCTAGCAAGGCTATGGCCCGCTGTATGGCTCGTTCTGTGATCAGGAGCAAACAGATTCATCTTTTTCTGCTCGCTCGCCCGTCTTCGGGGCTGCAAAGTTGATTAGAGCCTAGAAAAGGCCTTTGTCATCATGCGTTTGGAGCTCCAATAACTGGTTCAAATCATCCCGCAGCGGTTACAGTCGCAGCGTCTTCAAGTGCTCGGAGCGTGATATAAACACGCCACTTCAGACAAACCGGGCGAGATTATGCAGAGCCTTTTAACCCACTGCTGGGGGATTGCAAGGGCCTGAAATTGCTGGTTACATGATCCTGTGCATGCATGTGTATGTGCATACCCATGTTTGTGAGTGTTTGAGCATAAGAGGGTAGAGGATGCAAAGATTGGATGAAAGCAATGAGATCCTTAAACTGTGTCCAGGCCTGTTTACTATGATAGTGATGTTTAAAAAAAGATTAAAACTAGTTTACTCCAATGTATCCACAATCCAATCAGCCATGTCTGCATACTATAATCATGGACGAAGGTTGTCTTTACAATAAAAACTGTTATTTGAAATGTTGGAAATGTTGGAACATATGGCACATGTTTCCACCCTCGCCGAGACAAACTGCAATCATCTTCTTAAGAATTGAAAAAACATGGTTTTGTGTCCACTATGATTGTTACTTTGCATCTCATGGGACCTTTACATCCTCTAAAGCTATTTTTAGTTTACCATTCAAATGATTATATTAACCTTCAATGTAAAGTTAAAATCCTTTCTACAATATTGCACATGCATGGTATGGGTGTAGATCAATGTTTATTTTGTTGTTATATATTCGTTGCACATATTGTTATGTGCTTTCTTCAGCTAACCTGTTAAGCCCTGAGCCTGTTTTTCAGGTCTCAGGCTCGAAAATGACATTCCCAGAACAAATGACCATATCTTCCCTTCTAAAAGGGTTAAATTAATAATCTTTTTTCTCAAAGTAATGATAAACCTGTGAGTTGGATGTAGAAAAGTCAGAATCAATATAGATGTTTTTTATTTTAAAGAAAATTCAGATTTTACATAGTAAAAAACTGTAAATTATAGTGTCCGTCCAAAAATTCTTTTTTACTTATAGTGAAAACCACCCTTGGATGATGGGTTAGTAGACTAAAAGCTTTAGGAATCCAAAGTACAACATATAATAAGTACCCTGTATCAAGATTGATGCAAAACAAGTGACATTTTACCTTTTTAGAGAGATTTAGCAAAAATAAACCACTTCTGGGGTCATTTGGGTGGATTTTCCACATCTCTGGCCCCCCTTGTTCGATTTTGATGGTTGACACCTCTTTCTGACCGTTAGAGCCAATAGAATCGAAGGGGGAGTCCCCCACACACACACGTTGTGAAGAGAAAAGGTGGGGGCTTCGCGCATGTAATTTTGCATCAGCGTGAACCTATCTCTAGCTTTGACATCTGGAAACGGAAAAGCAGTTTTAATGCTTATGGATTATCAGAAGTCATTTCAAAGGGACACAGACACATTAGATTAACCTATGGATTAACTTCAGCAGCGTTTTTATCGTTTTAATGCCATTGAAGACCACTTTGGAGAAACTACAGAGCCAAGGTAAAAATGTTAGCATTCTTAGCTACCTAGCGTCACCTGTTTTGATGTCCGTTTTGCTTATAACGTCGCAAATACGTATAATTCAGTGGTAATGTCGGTGTCAATCGATTCTGTCACCTCACGATGTGAATCGATGTGTTGGATGTGGTGAAAAGATAAATAATAAGGTTTTGTGAGTGATTTTCGGTGCAGTAAGGTATTAGCATTTTTCGCTCGTTGCTAATTCAGAGGCTCAGTGTTAGCATTGTGGGTTTTCTTTTGAAAAAAAAAAAAAAAAGATCAGTTAGATGAGTTTCTTCCCGTTACATGGATATAAAACATTCATAGTTTTATTAAATGAACATGCCCTCAGACACTGTTTCCTGCAAGATGTTGCGGCAGTGCCTCGGTACCGGGGTCTCTCGGGCTTAACAGGTTAAAAAATATGGACAATGACTGTAGAATTGATCACAGTAGTATTTATATAATGATTAAGGATATTGAACTTTAATTTAAATGCACTTGTTGTAGGTTTCCTTATATAGGGGAAGAGGAAGAAGACATTTTTGGAGCTTGTACTTTTTTTTCTTAGATGGTACTGCTCTTTTACAAGTTAAAGAAGCCCTTTTATGCTTTTGGGGGTTCTCCTTTTCCTGCAGTGTGTTATGTAGGTTTTTGTGCATGCAAATGTTCTGCAAAGGCTAAAACTCCAAATTCCCTCCAGAGGGAAGTTCTCTCATGGCCACTCCCCCCCTGCCTGAAACGTGAAATCACTAGGTAACAATTGAACCTCTGTTGTTAAGTGGTCCAACACATTGGACATGACGCTAAGGGTCGGGGAATCTCAATCATCATCTCAATCACAATAGAGCCAGCCAGCTAACCAATCAGAGCAGACCGGGCTCTGGTTTCAGATAGAGGGTGAAAAGAGGTGCTGCAGCACAGGCAGTATGAGGAAAAATAGGAACCTTTAGAACATTAAAGCATGTTAACATGTCACAGTGTAGGCAGAAACACAAATGTGAACCTGAAAATAAGCATAATATGTCCTCTTTAATGTAAAATAATATTACATCAATATTTGTCCCATCAGAGTTTGTGATAAATGACTGTCAGTATCTTGTTAATATAAATAAAGACAATGTGATTGTGTAACAGCACATCTCAATATGTGATAACATGCTGATAAGATTCCATTAAAGGCCAATCAACTATTGAATTATTGAACGGGTGAATCCTGGATTGTGTTTTATAGGGCTTTGATAGAAAAGCTCCATATAAATGGAGACCATTTAACAATTACTGTTGTATTATTGAGAATCTGCTAGATTAACTCAATTAAAGGTGGGGTAGGTAAGTTTGAGAAACCGGCTCGAGATACACTTTTTGTTATATTCCATGGAATGCTCTTAACATCCCGATAGCCTACCTGCCTGTCAGCCTTCCATCTGTGCACAAACTTATCTCGTGCCCTCATTGGTCATGTGCGCGTTTGTGTGTGTTGGAGGAGGGGCTCTGTAAGGAAGTAGCAGATTTATTCCGGCTGTGTATTTTTTAATTCTAGCGCACTCAAGCTGGTTTCTCCAAAATTACCTACCCCACCTTTAATTAAAGACATGTAATAGAGTACAAATTTAAAGTAGCAGAAAATTGAAATATTCAAGTAAGGTTAAATATCTCAACTATTTTACTTAAGTACTTGAAAAAGAGGTAGCGATATGACAATATACATGAAGCCACTGAATAAAGCAAAAGTCAGAAAAGAACAGTGCACATCAAGAAAAAGACCAAAATATATCTGCTAGATTTTTCTTTTTTTGTTACCCGGAACCAGAGCTTTGTGATGTGGGAATTAGCATTGAGTCAGCAGATCTTTCAAAATTAGGTTTGCATGCGACACTGCAGATGAGAAAATTATTGCTGTGCTCTGCAGTTTGGTAAAAGCACTGAATCAGTGGAGCTGCTCTGACAGGAGACAAAGACCTGGATCTGCTAAACAGTAAGGCTGTGTGTCTCTGACTAAATGGACGTCTCTGATCTACAGCACTAACAAGGACAGTCCACAATTGTGTGCATCCTAAACATGAAAGACACCATTCACACATTAGCTTAATGCTAACACAGCTGTTAGCAAAAACGTCATTCTTTCTCTGTGCTCTTGGTTTAATAGATTGTTGTTATCCGTCTACATAGAGCCGTGTGTAAGTCATATGCAGTGTAAGCTGGTCACTGTCACCTCAACTTCTCAAACCATCCTGCAGAGTGAGCGATTGCCATGGTAACCGGAGACTGGTTGACTAGAGAAATTACCATAAGAAACAGATACTGTGTAAACCCCTGGCTAGGGGAAATATTTGGACAGCTTTTCTTCACAATGAGACACTTGAAGTATTCATGCAGAAAAGCACTTGCAGCCTCAGCATCAGCGCTGCTGTCGATCCTGTTAGTGCCATCATGAAGCTTCTTCCATCGTGATTCTCTCTTTTTTAACAGCATCGCTTTGTAGTCAATGAGTCTGTTGTAAAAGCAGATATAGTGCCAGCAGGAAATGTTAATTCCTTTAAAGGTATATCTTGGTTAGCCATACCAGGCCTTAACTGTATCAAAGGATTCAACAAAGTGATGACAGTAAACTGGCTGCTCTGACTTACTGGATTGGTGGTTGCATGTGCATGAAAGCCGATATGTCCTGTTATTTCCATATGTTTACGAATAAATCAGACAGAGATGATGTCTTTTAGGGTCATTGGTCTTTACTCTCAACATAAATGATGGAATCCATTTGGTTTTGGATAGCGTGGTTGTCACTTATATTCCAGTATAATGCAATGACCCTCAACCAAGATGTAATAAAGTCATTGTTCCCCATAAGACTGTTGAATGTGAAACATGCTTGACTCTTATTTAGTTGGAATGCTGATACAGCATTACTTGTTCTTCTACGCACAAAATTCTTTATTATTTAGTGGGAATGCTGATACAGGTCCGATCGTCCCCCAAACTTTGCTTGTATATCACCGGTCCATGCCTCAACAGCTCTCCACAATATCGGAGATCTCAACATAGGCTGTTCCCATGGAAACGCATCCCTCGCCAAAAAACAAGATGGTGTCGTAACTCCTATGCAAATGGTCAAAACACCACCAGACTTCAGATAATGGTTAATGGTCCAGCCCTCAACATGTCTATGTGCCAATAGTGAGTTTTCCTCAAAAGCTGTTGCCATGGCAACGCATCCCTTGCAATAAAACACGATATTGCTATAACTCCTATGAAAATTGTCAAAAAGTGCTCAAACTTCACATGTGTGCTAAAAGACATCTACGTGAAGTTTTGAGAATTCTTCAAATCCCGTTGCCATAGCAACACAATGCTCGCCATGAAACAGCGTTTTCTCATGACTTCAGTGAAAATGCTCCAAACTTCACAGGCTTGGTAACGATGCAGCCATCAACACATCTAAGCGTATTATGGGGTTTCATCAAGTTAAAAAGTTTGCAGTTAAAATATTCTGCTGCTTTTCCAAGCCTTTTTACTTTATTTTCTTCTCTTATCACACATTCAAGCCCCCAGTGTTCATGTATCATTTCAATCTAAATTCTTCACTTTCTTCTTACACATTACATTTCAGCATAGCAGTTCAGCGTCAGCTTTTCAGCATAAAGCATTCCCACTAGCAATTTCTTCAGGAATTGCATTCTTTAGTTTATAATTGATCCCAAATACCATTTCACTGTTTTTCCTCTCCCTTTTAACCCTCCTGTTGTGTTCGGGTCAAATTTGACCGATTTACTACTTTCATCAATCATAACTTTTTTGTTTTACATTCGATTGCATTAAGACTTTATGATATCCTTCACAGTAGACATTTGAAAATTGCTGATCACTACTTTCATTGAATTTTGGATGATTGTTACCTCATTCACACCAACGCAACTCCGGTTCAAGCTCCGTGCTAGAACTTTTCAGGTTCAGAACCGGTTTCTTCGGTTTAGCTCCGGCTCTTTTCACACCGCCCAGAGTCCGACTGGTGCTGCGTCATTGCGTCATTGCCTGCGTCATGACGTAACCGTTTGCGTGCCAGCTTCATAAAGCCAAACCGCGCGGAAACCCCTCACAGCTCACACCGACAACAACAACAATGGCCGATTGTGCTCCAGCTTCCTCTGTACCTCTTCGGAAGACCAGATTCCCAGTAGGTAGCTGGTCTCTTCAGTGGACCACTGTTGCTTGTTAAGTTTATCCATCGTTGTGTACAAACTGGATAAAACGCGGGCTTTTTGTTGTTGTTCAGGAGTTGATCCCGCCCCTGCCCCTGCCCCCGCCCTCACCTCGACGTAAGCGTGACGTATGTGGTGCTTTTGCTCTAGCCGGACAATTTGTTGGTGCTTGAAACGAACCGGATTCCGGAGCTAAGAGGCTGCTCCGCTGCGGTGTGAACAGGAAAACCCGGTGCTTTTCAAGCTCCAGCTCCGAACCGGCCCTGAAACACCGTTGGTGTGAATGAGGCATGAGTCAACTTTGTAACACCCATGGTGGTCCCGGTCAAAAATGACCGCCATAAAGAAAAGGAATTAGTAACCATCCGGATCAGATCATGCACGCACGCACGCACGCACACAAACACACATACACACACAATGTGTTAATGTAATAGCAGTTAAAACAGTCACAGGACCGGGTTAGGGTCAAATTTGACCGCGAACACCAAAGTAAGGGGGGGAAAACGAACACAACAGGAGGGTTCATCTCACCGGCAATTAATATAAGCAAAAGACAATAAATAGGGTGGATTCAAATGGATTCAAATATGCACCACTGCCAGTCAACAATAAAGTGAGTGACAAGATAAATGTTGCAAATTACCCCTCAAACATTTCTGCTTTCATATGTAAGTAACAATTAATGACACCATTAATTCCCCCACTCCATCTCCCTCTGCTTGTTTCCTTGTCACCTTTTAAGTGTTAACTGTCAATTTTCTAAAAAGTACTATAGACAATTGTCCCAATTTCTTGGCTAAAAGCATTTATTGTCTGGCAAATGTACAGCTGACATGAAAACGTTTTAAAGGTAACATTTTTAATTAATATTTGGGTTAGTTTTGGCCAGATCAATCGGTTGATTATAGGCCAATCTTGAAACACATTGGGTGAGCCCTATTATCAGACCTGAGTGGTTATTAACAAACCTCTTTTTTTACCTTTATGCTGGGTTTCTGAAGTTGTATACTTTAAAAGTCTTTTAGGTTTCTTTTAACAACAGAACGTTTTTTTCTAATAGACTTATTTGTTAACCTGTTCAACCCGGAGACGGGTTTTTTTTCTCACAAAACTGTGTCTCAGGGCTTCTTAAAGGTAGGGTAGGTACGTTTGAGAAACCGGCTCGAGATACACTTTTTGTTATATTTCATGGAATGCTCTTAACATCCCGATAGCAATTAATATCTTAAGTGCTTTGCCAAAAAACCCATAAATGTTTTTTATCTGGGAAGCCGTAGTACTGTAAAAAAGCACGACCAATCATTTTAGCCAGCCCGGCTAAAATAACTGGATGGCCTACCTGCCTGTCAGCCTTCCATCTGTGCACAAACTTATCTCGTGCCCTCATTGGTCATGTGCGCGTACGTGTGTGTTGGAGGAGGGGCTCTGTAAGGAAGTGGCAGATTTTCTCTGTTGTGTATTTTCAAATTCTAGCGATCTCGAGCCGTTTCTCAAACTTACCTACCCTACCTTTAACATTTAAAAACCTATTAATGTGTCATGCCCAATTAACGGGAAGAAACCCAGCTAACTGACGATACGAACCATTTTTATCGAAACAAAACAAGTCTCACAAGAAGCGTCTAAATGAGCTCTGAGCAAAAAGATGCTAACACACTTAGCACATAACTCTAGGTATAAATACCTGTATTACATATTGGATCTGCACAAATAAGATATCGATTAGCAAGCTGATATTCCACAGATTCTAGGAGTATAAGTATCATCACTGAGCGATCTGAACTCGCGACAGGGGAAGCAAACACAGACATCACAACACGGAGCTTTACGGAGCAAACACGGGACATAGTCTTACCCAACCCACTCTCTTCAGTCTGCGTACAAATGACACGACTTTACACATTGGAAATGCATGCAATAGATATGCTAACCATTCCCATTGAGATCTTCAAGCTTTGGGATTGGATGTTGGAGTGGCAGTGCGCCAAGGTTACGCCGAGCGTCAAACAGCTAGTTGAAATGGAACGAAACCACGGCAGACTAACCAAAACTGGACTTGAACGCCCCCCCAGAACTACACATGCTGGCTATTGTGTTTCGCAACATGTTCTATGGCACGTCTCTACTGGGAATTGTAGTTTTAAAAGACGTTTTTGTGTTTCCCAAAATTAGAAATTGACAGTATTAAACTGTGTACACCCCTGGAGGTTTAGGCAATAGGAAACAAATTGGTGTGTACAAATTTAAAACATGTAATTAATAAATGGGTGAAAATCGCTTGTGTACATATGCGCAGCATTAATATATACCCACATGCCAGCTCATTGTTACTTTGTAATTCTACTCCACTACAACTCAGAGGTTAACCTGGTATTTTTACTCCACTACATTTATTTTAGTTACTTTGCAGATTCTGATTAATGATGTGAAATATAAACAACCCTTAAAGCAGACTTTAGTTACACCTGAGTAAAATTCAGAGAAGGTGATTGTCAAGTGCCAACAATCAGGAGAGATATTTGATAGTTGGTGCTTGAGAAGACTAAACATTTATCTGTAGATCCCTATAAAGTATATTCATTACTCGTTATTCTCTACTAATAGTTAATTAAAAACTGTATATAATGGCTATTTTGCACATCCCTTTCAAGATTTCAAGATTTTCAAAGGTTTATTGACATATCATATTATACACAACTACGGTGTAGTTATGCAATGAATGAAAAACTTGGGCCACAGGTTCCTCAACAGTGCATTACAAGACATCTATCAATATGTGTGTATACCTCCACCATTAAACTGTCATATTCTGCACATTTCTTATACTATCTACATACATCTTATAAGAGTATAATACATATGTATAATATCAGTTAAAATACGTGCTTAAACATAGTTGACATTGCAGGAAAGCAATATATTAGACGTTAAGTACTTTGTCATCTGTAGATACCCCCAAAGCTTTTTTCTTATTCAAAAGAAGACCTTAACCTAACTTATTATTTAATGTTTAAATAAAGCCTTATTAGTTTGTCTGTTTTGCACATCCTCCTATTAATATCTAATAATAAAAATAATAAAATTCAATAACGTGCTTTAACCACTAGGTGTCCCTTTCTATCAGCTGTGCACCGTTATGGTGTAAATATAACCTATCTACCAATTGGATCAAATATAAAAGCCAGCCGAATTAGTGTTGATACTGCAAGGAGACGTATTGTGTGAAAAGAAATGTAAGATGTTGTTTAATTGCTGATATATTTATGATCCACGTCACGTTTTCAGTTTTGGCGTCAGTTCTTCCTGTTTGTAATAAGATGCAAATGTAATCTTAAGTAAAATCTACTATACAATAGTAAGTAAAATGTACTTACAAAAACTGAGTGTGACAGTAAAGTTTACTTAAGTGCCTTTAGTAACAAACACTTCTTAACTGTAAGTAGAAGCTACTTGAAATATACGTTGTTAAATTTACTTAGGTTTTCTGCGTGCGTTTTCTTACCTCGATTTTCCTAAGTAAATCTTACTCCCAGTTTTTTTCAGTGTATGATAGCTACCAGAGCAGTGCTTGAATTGGAATAAAAAAGGTGCCAGTACTCTAAATCAGCAACTTTTTCAAGTCAATTTTATTTATACAGCCCAAAAACAAGAATTTGGCTCAAAGTCATATAGTATATCCTATAATGCTGGTGGGTTTGTCTCTTTACTGTATATTTTAGAAAGGCTCACTGTACTTAAAAAAAGTATGAAAGGCAGCGGATATGGCTAAAGCCTGACTCCTACTGGCAGCTGGTTAAATGATTCCTCGTCACTGAGTACACTCACGCATCTTTCAGCAGCTTGCTTTTGAATTGCTTCACGTGAAGCAGATTTAAGTATGTCAGCAGCTTTTACATGGGCTTGTGATTCTTTGTGTTCTTTGATTTTTTTTTCTCAGGCTAGCTTGTTGTTTGCACTTGTCACTACCGAAATGAGACACTGCACACTCACCCCATTCAATCGAGAGTTTCAGTCCTTGTCCAGTGTGTTGTCCCGAAGATTTTACCTCTTTACATATCAGACATCCCAGCTTTTTGTCTTTAACAACGAGGCATCGAAATGTTAATAAAAAGATGATTAATTTATCCCTTTTAGAAGTGAATATATAGTCATTTGTTCTGGGATTGTCATTTTCGAGCCTGAGACCTGAAAAACAGGCTCAGGGCTTAACAGGTTGAAGGTAATTTAAATAAATATTATCATTAAAACCAATTGGCAGATTTTTTATTAATACTACCATAGTACAATATATGATTTTGTTCCATATTTTGGTACAACAATACTCAGGTTAAAGAGTGGTATTCTTAACTGTGTCAGTTAAGCTACAGATGACAGCATAACAAGTGTAAGTTCTATTTTTCAATGTGACTGATCAGGATCTGACTCACACCACAAAAGAACAAGAAAATGGCGTTTGCTCTCTGCAGAAAACATCTGGCTGAGACAAGAAAAGGTCACTTGGAAATAGCTGATTCCAAACTTGAAAGGCGAAAATGCTTTACATCATTAAGGAGAGAAAACTCGCTAATGATGTCTGGAAATATAGTGCAAAGCACTTTGTGTAAAAATCTGCAAATATTTCCTCATGGTCGCTGTTTGCTGAAAAGAAATTGGGTATAAAGACGTAGCTCTAGCTCTGGCTCTGTAAATGGGAAACAAAGAAAGTCGCTTTGACAGCACCCAACACTTTTCTATCCAGGACAAGGGTAAAGTCATGGATAAATAAATACAAATAAGTGTTTTTCTTTAGGCTTTTAAAAGTCAACAATCTCCAGAATCGCACTAAAAAAGAGACCCAGAGCACAGTGGATAAAGAAAAGATGTGGAAGGCTCTTGTGTGTCAGAGGCTTTACAATTCAGCGGTGAACAAAGTCATCACTACATGCTCAGAACAAACTCTCGAGATCCAGAACTGGAGTAAACAACAACCCGTTCACGACGTTTGCCAGGGTCTGTTTCCCTCTATATTTAATAAGACCTACGGCTCTTCTTTCTAGCAATGTAGATCTTCCCCAGGGACTTCCTCCCAGCAGAACCAGACTTTAATGAACACATGAGCAAGGGACATTTCATTCCATTAACAATATTACATAACTGCCAGAATAAAAATACAAAATTGTGGACAATGACACAAAATATAATCCTAGAAAGTTATTTGATTTTGTCAAACCCATTGAAAAAAGTTAAACGGATAGCACTTGTTATTCACATCATACATCAAGCAAGGGGGAGAAAACACACGTCCCCCAACTTTGGAGTCAAAGTGTGCAGAGAACAATTGATAAAATGTCAATTTCTGACACTGATTGATTTGAGCTGTAGTTTAGGACAACATCTAGGGTACAGACTGAACACTTCGTATAAAGAAAATATATGATCACTGACGGACCAGATCTTTGTCAAAAGGTGAGATCATCTGGACGTTTAATGTCCTTTACTTTGGTCAGATAATGTGAAAAAGTTATTATGACTTTGCAATGAGATTACGACAGTGACTTTATTACTTCCCTGTCTTCACCTAAATCAAATAAAATCAAATCAGGTTTTATTTATATAGCACATTTAAAAGCGATTTTTGGTCGAGCCAAAGTGCTGTACATGTAATAAAAACACATTACTACAATCACAATAATCGACAATAAATTACAACAGATATATCTTAAAAACAAAATAAAAATAAAACACACGGAAAAGTCAGGAGTCGTGCTCCGCTCTAACTAGAAAGCCAGAGAGAAGAAGTGTGTTTTTAGTTTAGATTTAAAAACCCCTAGGGTCTGGGCCGACCTCACATGGAGGGGCAGAGTGTTCCAGAGCCTAGGGCCAGCTGCTGCGAAGGCTCGGTGCCCTTGGGTTTTTAGCCTGGTCTTGGGCACTACCAGCAGTAGCTGGTCAGCAGACCTTAAAGCTCTGGCTGGGGTGTAGCGCTAGAGCAGTTCAGCTATATAGGCCGGAGCCAGCCCATTTAGTGCTTTAAAAACAAATAAAAGGATTTTAAAATCAATTCTGAACCGAACTGGAAGCCAGTGTAGTGAGGCCAGAATAGGGGTGATGTGGTCACGCTTTTTGTGGCCAGTCAGCAAACGTGCAGCAGTGTTTTGGACTAGCTGTAAGCGTTTGATTGAGGCCTGGTCCATACCCACATACAGAGCGTTACAATAGTCCAGTCTCGAGGTTACAAAGGCGTTAATAACCCTTTCTAAGTCATTAAAAGATAAATACGACTTGGTTTTGGCCAATAGTCTTATTTTAAAAAAGCAGGATTTTACTACGGTGCTGACCTGCTTGTCGAATTTAAAAGTGCTAGTGAAGGTCACTCCAAGGTTCATGACCGAGGGGAGGATGTTTTTTTTGATAGAGCCCAGAATATCAACCGGAGAGGCTGGAGGTTGCGGTCCAAAAAAGATGACCTCAGTCTTGCTCTCGTTGAGGTTGAGAACGTTTTTGCTCAGCCAGGATGTTATCTCTGCTAAGCAGTCCATCAACTGCTGTAGTGAGTGTTTGACATTTGCTTTGAGAGGCAGATAGATCTGTACATCGTCGGCGTAGCAGTGGAAGGGAATGTTATGTTTTGTGAGAATTGAACCTAGGGGCAGGATGTACAGTAGAAAAAGGATGGGGCCCAGAATCGAGCCTTGGGGAACCCCACAGGTAAGAGGGGCTTTGGCAGAGGAGAAGGCACCTAGCTGCACTGAGAAGCTACGGTCTGTCAGGTAGGACCTGAACCATGCAAGGGCAGAGCCTGTGATGCCAGCGGACTGTTCAAGCCGTGACAGCAGGATGCTATGGTCCACAGTGTCAAAGGCAGCTGTCAGGTCTAACAGCACCAAGACAGCTGGGCTACCTGAGTCGGTGGCTAGGAGCAGATCATTAAAAACTCTTAAAAGGGCTGTTTCAGTGCTGTGCTTGGGTTTGAAGCCAGACTGAAACTTTTCATGGATTCCATGGATGGTTAAAAAAGACTGCAGCTGGGCGTAGACTACTCGCTCCAGGGCTTTAGATAAAAAAGGTAGCTGGGAGATGGGCCTAAAATTTGCGAGAATGGAGGGGTCGAGATTTTTCTTTTTAAGGAGTGGCTTAACCACGGCATGTTTGAAGGCAGCTGGGACACATCCTGAGGTAAGAGAGGTGTTTAAAAGTAATAAAATACTTGCTCCAACTGAATCAAAAACATCTCTGAGAAGGCGAGAGGGAATGCTGTCTGAGGTGCAGTTTGTCAGCCGCAGGTGCTTGACTACATCCGAGAGAGAAGAGAGGGATACAGGCTCGAAGTGGTCGAGGACAGCAGGGCACAGAAAAGGAGCAGGATCTGGGGTAGCACTAGTGTGGGCTAGCCTAAGCCTAAGAATCAAGGAGATTTAAAAAGTCCCTAACCAGAGGTTTGGACTCGCAACACACATGGACATTGAAGTCTCCGGAGATCACAACACAATCATATTTCACCATGATCCCGGACAGAAAGTCAGAAAAGTCATTTATGAAATCCTTATTACACTTTGGCGGACGATACACGACTGCGCAGAGTATAGGCGAGGCCGGGTTCAGTTGGCATAGCTAGTTACAGGGTGAAGCAATCGGCATTGGAGGCTAGCTCTAAACACTGATGCTATGCCCCCACCATGGCCAGTGGCACGGGGGGAGCTGAAGAATGTACAGTCAGGAGGAAGAAGTTCAGAGAACGGTGTATACTCGCCAGCGTGGACCCAGGTCTCCGTCAGGAACATAAAATCCAGTTCACGAGAGGTGAAGAAGTCGTTTAGCAGGAACGTTTTGTTTGCTATCGACCTAGCATTTAGCAAAGCCATGCAAAGTTTTCGCTCCGGGCTTGCCGAAGGTGTAGTAGTGCGTCTCAGCTGACGAAGATGTGCGTGTTGAACGCCGCGCGGGCCGGGAGCAGTCAGTCGGGCAGGAGGAGCTGCCAGTGGGCACAGCAGAGTCCGCAGCTCCGGAAAAACGGGGCGAATCCACCGATCCCTCACATGGCGTGCAGCGGGAGGGCCATGACATCCGAGGTGTGGATAATTCACAGAAGAAGCCGTCAGGTATGCCTTCAGATGGACCAGTGCACCACCACGCTTTCCCCGTCGTCGAAAGCGCTTTCGGCGAGGCAGGATGCAGGGCGACCGGCGCAGGTAGGTAGGAATATCCGATAGTAGAGGGGGGGGGGGACGATTTATGGTTGCCAGATGTAGGTTTGGGCAGCAATATCAACTCCAGTGAGGGTCTGAGGTGGAGGAGAGCTTGGCGATCATAAACGAGCTAAGGAGGTTTGCAACACATTACATTATGTTACCTGAATAACTACTAAATCAGTTCAACTTTGGCACCAATCTGAAACCTCAGACGTTAAAATGACTGCAGTTCCTCGTATGGACACTGAAGGCTTGATCCAAAAGTGAGTCTATTCCCACAGACGTTAAATGCCCAACTTTACAGCAAACACATAGCCTACAAAAACAGTTTTGATGTCTATATATTATTTGCCAGTTTCACATTCAAGTACATCTATACTTAAGTGCATATTACAGTAGGGTGGCATAACATGGGCCATTAGCTGTTTACTTGGCACTAACTCAGCTATTTCCAGTCACTGATCATGACATCTTCGCGTGCTTGTAGTTTTTGGGTGATTTTCGACAATACTCTTTGTAAATATCAGACTGGGTGTAGTCACAACTCACCGACGTCAATTTCTGTTTAGCCTCTAATCTCCTAGCTTCTGCATCAATGCAATCTCTCATTCCACCTTTCTGCCATCTGTCTTTCGGAAAAAATAAAAGGGTGTTCCTGGGGTTTATTTTATTTATTCTCTTCTTCTTCTACCATTCTTTATAGCTTTGACTGCCTTTATATGTATTGCCGTCTCCTGTCTACTCATACTGTCAGCAAAGCATTTCTCTTCTATAGGGAAAAGTATACACAGACAGTATGAGGGTTCAAATGAAAGTTGATAGTGCAGCACAGCTCACACACTACAAAATCCTTCATCCACTCACTGGTTCTCTCGTCAAAGATATGCAGCATCAAGACAGCTTGATAGTGCTCAATCAATTGCGTGAGTTGAACTATAGATTGTCATAATTTCTTTGATGTCACTTAAGGTTAAGAGCTTTGGGAAGTGATAATGTTAGTGGTGGTACATGCAACAAAATACATTACAATACTAGTGCAATTAGGCTCTTACTGGCAGTTTAGCCCAAAAACAGCTGTGAAACAATGCCAAAACTTGGGTTGGTATAGGCATGGGATGTGCTGTTTCAGGTACAATGAAAAACATGATAGGAAAAATCTGCATGATAGTTCATTTTTCCTGTGGGGCTTGTCAAATAAAACCGTAGCAGTATATTAGAATGAACATAGTGTTTTCTGACTCAAGTAGTTGCTTCAATTATAAAAGAACAAAACGTTGTTGGTATCCGTTCCCATCTGTGCTTCCTCTCCAGTTTGGGTAGACATAATAAAGTAATAATATTCTATTTAGACTGCTTGTTTGACCTTTTGCGTTGTTTTTTAACTGTATTTTACTTGAATATCTCTGCTGACTTTTGTTGCTGTATCAACAAGAAACTGTACCACCTCTACATAGCCCACAATAACCTGCTTACATTTTCAAAAACATTGAGTATAAAAAAAAAAAAGATTGAGGGTCAGTGCGCATTGTAGACTGAAGTTACAATCATGCTGTGAATCTCATATTAAGGTAGAATAACAGTGACAGACAGATATATCCCCAACCTGCAGTCTCCCATATGAATATATTTATTACAATGAGCTGCCTTTTCATGAATTACTTAAAATAATCTATATTAAAATAGCATATTTTAAACTCAAGCACAAGTGCTTTCCAGATTAAAAGATTGACAGAATAACAAATAAAAATGACAAACTGGAAAACCCCCCTGTGCAAAATAGAAAAAACAACAATAAAGTAAGGTGTAAGTAAGAGAAAGAAACTAATAAAAGAGATACAATGTAAGTGAAGGTAAAACCACATGTCATAGCTTTATGCAATAGCTTCAAATAAGTAGGTGCACATAGTTCATAGACACAGCACAGAGAAATATAATATAATTTCTAATCTTGCTCGCTCGGGATTGTTGTGACTAGTATTGTACCATGCTAATATCATTGTTGCACTACTTTCCTATTATCATTGTCTTTCTTTAGAGCTATTATACACTACACAGCATTAGCTTTAGCATTAGCTTTAATATTAATTTCAAGATTAGCTTCAGAATTTGCTTTAGCATTAGCTTGAGGATTAGCATTAGCTTCAAGATTAGCTTTAACATTAGTTGTAGCATTAGCTTTAGCATTAGTTTTATGGTAATCTGGCATTAGATGACAGAAAATATGTAAAAAGTAATCACACGCATGTATAAGAAATGCCCTCAATAAAAACACAGTTTTAGTTCAAAAGCTATTTTTTCCAATATTTTTGACTTACCAGGTGTTAGGTCTTTTTCTCCATCTGTTACTTTGTTCATGCAGAGTTTCCTGGTCTGACTGTCAACAAGTTGGGAGTGGACAAATCCAATTACATAAATAGAGAAGGTGTGCATAGAATGTACCATGTGTAAACCAGTACAGAGGGGTCTTTCTGCTGATAGTGCAGCATAAATGCCTTTGTAGAGGATTCTACATATTTATTCTCGCATAATGAGTTGTGTCAAGACAGATTGAATGACGTTGAAATGTACACTGAAAGATTTGTTAAAGTTATTTTGCATATGTTGGTTGATTGTTTTCAATTAACTGTGGTATGTCTCATGGGAGGGGCTGCACTATAAAGCCAGAGGCAGAGCATCTTCACTTCAGTGCTGGCCTTGTAAGCAAATGAAAGAGCCCTATAGTAAGGTGCCTTCTGTCGTCAATTACAGTATAGACCATATATTAATATTAGTTTTTTTGATATGTGTTTCTTTGTGATGTTTCGAAATGTCAATGTGGACTTGAGCAGTGTCGATAACATCTTTGCAAAGTGAAAAGCCCTTAAGAAGAATATCCACTAGGTGAGTACAGGTTTATTTTTGTTATTGAGTCCGATAAGGGATTTCAATCAGCCTATTTATTCGTCTAATTTGTAGGAAAATACGCAACTTCTTTAATCTGCATCTGTGATAACATTTTGCCACCGTGCCATTGATGATGAATTATATTAATGCAAAGATGAGTGAGATCAGTACAGTAATCCATTCATTCATACTGTGTAACGTTAGGGCTTTAATGAGTTGCTGTGTTTTTTTTCATGGCTGAGTCTGACGTTGTATTGATTTGTTAGTAAAGGCTTGCTAAAGCTATTATGGATGCTATGGAGCTGCGGCTGCTGTGTTTGTGGTGCTGATCTGATGCTGTTGTGTACCACCATATATGTGGATGTGCATTTGTAAATGGGAGTTCATAAGTTAAAAGTTATTTAAAATAAGCCAACCAGAATGTGGATGGCCTTTTACTTAATTTAGATTTTTTTTCTAAATAAATAGGGCAACCATAGCAGTGATGATGATTATATGACAGGACATCCTAGATTTAGACAATAATCTGGCTGCTGAGTTCTGGATGTTGACCACGTGGTTGTTTTACCAGGCGTGATATAAAAGCACATGTGTTTTTTCTGTTTTATTAAACTTGAGCATGTGTCTTATCTTAGAGATGTTTTTAGTTGATAAAACATGGTTGGGTGCTATTTCTGGTTTGCTGCTCAAGGATACGTGGTTATCAAAGTAACCCAAAGGTTCTTTGCCATGGACTTAACATTGGCAGTAAGTGAACCAAGGAAGGATATCAACTGAATAAATGATAAGCATGGTTTCGACTGCATAATCTCCGAAGAGTCAGAGTGTCTTGGTTTATCTACAAGTGCAACCAAGACTGGATAGGCATAGTTTATCAACAGCATGTGTGAGCCGAGTGTATGTCGGATTGTCTGTAGCACTAGAAAGGAATGTCTGTGTCCGCTGTGTGCTTATTTTATTATATTTTTCTGTAATTTGTCTCCAATACACTGTTAGTTGAAATGGACATACTGTATGATCAGACACATCTGATGAAAATGTTATTAACATTTAGCCCCAGAGTTAACACTTGTCTGATGTTTGGCCACTATTCTTGCACTATTTCTATTATATTTTATTTGTATTTACTTGCACTATTTTATCTGTTTTATTTGTTCTATGTCCTATATATATGTTGCACGTTTTTCATTGACATATTTACAATGTAGCTAATGTACACATGACAATAAAGCCTTGAAACTTGAAACCTGATTGAGATTTGGGCACTTAGAATATTAAACCAGATTGTATGATTAAGCAGTGTTTACAAAATGCTTTTTTGAGATTTGATTTTTAAATATCATTATGGATACTAACTTATGCTGGTTAACAATTCAAACAATCAATGAAAACCTTTCACTAAGTTAGAAAATAAATAAAACTTTAGATTTAAAACATGCACCATGAGATTACGAATTAAACTGAATTAAATTATTAAAGGTTTCAAAGCCACTGTGAGACAAAGTCCACAATGATGCATGCACCATGAGTTTCTCCCGACTGAATGACCATAAAACCAACAAGCCTTTCAGCTTTGTAAGCTTAACTTATTTTATTTTGTATTTGTCATTCGCCAAACAAAATGAATGTCTCCAACTGTTTCGCTTATTAAAGCGGATTTAAATATTAAAAGAGAAAGGTTTTCATCAAGATAAATGAAAAAGAGGGATGAAAAGGAGTGCTTGTTGGACAGCAGAC
This sequence comes from Trematomus bernacchii, assembly GCF_902827165.1. Taxonomy (NCBI): domain Eukaryota; kingdom Metazoa; phylum Chordata; class Actinopteri; order Perciformes; family Nototheniidae; genus Trematomus; species Trematomus bernacchii. The sequence continues at coordinate 9,815,108 of NW_022987689.1, read as the reverse complement.
TTTCTATGCAGCGCTAATTTGATTTTCAACCCTAAAACCACTGACAAATACATAATCCTGCTCTCTTGTAAGTAGTGTCAGGCCAATTAAATGTGTTTTGTATTCTTTATATAAATACATTGCACAGTAAAGTAGGTGAGGCTTATCCCCCATTGTTCAGCCATCAACAAGTACAGGTATGTGTTGGCAACACTTTATTGGAATCGCACCTTGACACTTTGTTGCACACTCAAACGATATAATGAGCTGCAATGATTCAGATGTGAGAATGTGCTTGATACATTTCTGAACTATTTCTAGGGATGGATCATTTGTTAAGCTCCTTGATTATTTATAGACAAGTGTATAATGAGCCTTCCTCGCCAGGAATAATATGATATCACCAGGGTGCATGAGGAGTTTGTATGAGGGGGAGGGTAGTTGGGAAACCAAGTGGTCTCTCCGTCACCAACACAGTATGTGACTGCCTTGAGTAAATCTCATATTCTTTTTTCGTGCTACAACTTGCAAATGCAAAGCGAAGCGTGAGGAAAGGAAATGAGGTACCTGGAGACTCTATTTCCTGTGTGTTGGTGTGATTGCTGGTTAAATTAGTTTGTAAATCTCTTGACAAAACTGATTCGCAGGATCAAGATTGTGTTAAGCGATTCGGAATTTTCCTCTTCAATGCAGCAGATTGTTTTAAAAAAATAGGAAAGGTTATGATGTCCAATATTTTTCTAAGATAACGTCAACTGAAAGGCAAAAGATCTGACCTCTATTCCGGGCTGGGCAGTAAATCAAATTAAATTGATTTATTTGAATCTGCTTCAAATTGTGACAGATTAAAGCTTTTTGGGGTTTCCCCTTCCCTGGTGTGTATAGGTTTTTGCATGTAAATGGTTTGCAAAGGCTAAAATCCAAGAGTTCACAAAGGAGTTTCCCTCCCACTCCGTCCCTCAATTGGATTCCTACATAGTTACATCACTGTCAAACTTGCGCTTATATTGGTTAGCGCTCCATCACATTTTGTTTTTATTGTGTTTTTGTGTTTTTAGCACTTCTTAACACGTGGCTTGTGTGGTCATTTATTATTTTATGATTCCTATGATGTTTTAATGTTTAGTCAAGCACTTTGTGACTTTGTCTGTGAAACGCGCTTTATAAATAAATGTTACTTACTTACTTACATTGTATGTGATAGGCTAAGGGGCGGGAGATCTCTAAGCGGATCACAACAGAGCCGACCAGCTAACCAATCAGAGCAGACTGGGCTCTGGTTTCTTACTGAGGGTAAAAAGAGGTGCTGCAGCACAGGCAGTATGGGACAGATAAAGCACTTTTTGAACATTAAAGCAGTTACACATGTCACAGGAGAGGCACAAAATACAAATATGAACCTGAAAATTATCATAATATGTCTGTTTTAAGTAAACAACTGCTTTATACATTATAATGAGCTGACTTTCTTAAAATGTTCCTTTTTTTTATTTTAGGCTTCTGTGACCGAGTTTGGCAACCCTCACAAATCTTTCTGCTTCCTTTGCACTGTTTTGCCCTCTGTGAAAACTTGCTTACTCCCAAAAGAAACATTTTCCCATCTAATGGAGGTAGGAAGAACAAATAGCTAGGTTGAACTAATTACTGTAGGAATGCAGCCAAAACATCTCGTTCTCTGTCTCTCCTCTTGCGTTCTCTCTCTGTATGTATTACACACACACACACACACACACACACACACACACACACACACACACACACACACACACACACACACACACACACACACACACACACACACACACACACACACACACTCCACACCAACACTTCTTTCCTTGCGTCTACTCACTCCCTGTTTCTCTCCTGAGACGTGACCACAGGGAGTGTTTCTATATGTCAGCTTCGCAAGACGGATGGTCGACATCTGCCACAGAGACTCGCCGGACATATTACCTGAGACACCAAACAATAACCTCTATACACACACACACACACACACACACACACACACACACACACACACACACACACACACACACACACACACACACACACACACACACACACACACACACACACACACACACACACACACCACACACACACACACACACACACACACACACACACACACACACACACACACACACACACACACACACAAACACATACACATGGGAGAAAACACACTGAAGCAGAGCCCTCCCTGGCCCTAAACGGCCTGCCAAGACCTGACCTTCTAGTTACGACCATGATCACCCCCATGGGCACGGGTGGCATCTGGCTAGGTATTATACGCGTGTGTGAGTGTGTGTTCTGAATCATGCATTCTTGTGTCCCTGCTTCCCTGCATGCTAGTGCTGGCTTTCCCATTTGCGTGTGTTTATCTGTGTTTCCCTTTTGCCTTATGTGTGTTTGTTTGTGTATTGTTGGCACGAAGAGCAATGCCGCAAGGAGCCCGGGCAGCATCAGAAGGGCCGGTGTGCCCCCAGAGTTTGACCATCTGTGCGTTATTGGTTGTCATTAAGGTTTCTAATTTGGAGGTGTCTTGGGGAATAGCCAAACGAGGGCAGAAAATGTCATTACGCTGTTCCTCCTGCTGAGCTGCCGTGACCATATTTACATATTTATACACCTTAATTGTCTTTGCCTTACTGCGTGACATTGAGGCAGTTTAGTGCGAGGGGGGGAGGGGGGAGGGAAAGTGAGGAGGACACAGTTTACAGCATTACACTGACTACCTACAACTGAAAAATACTTTTTAGTACAACATACACATGGACAGCCAGGCAGGGTTTGTATTTTGCAAGAGCACACATACTGTAATTTGATAGTAACATCATTAGATTTATAAATGGATAGATGGATGGATGGATGGCTGGCTTATTCCGGTACGCCCACTCAGCAGTTTGGAGGCCAAACAAACTCTGACATTTTTGAGTGCCTTTAATAGTAATATTAACTCAAAAATAAATGACCTTAGAAACATTGTAAACTGCAAACATGGATGTTGTTGAACTTTAATATATTCCTAGAAATATGAAAAAACATTTATAATTCATAAAGCTTTATTCTGATTCCTTTTTCCATGGGCCCTTTAGTTTTTAATGATCTGCTGCCTTCAAAGGGAAGTGATAACAGAGAGTAAAGCAGGTGCGCCATGTTTAACAATGAAATCCACAGCCTTGATGTCATCTCTCATCAAACCTTCGCCTCTGAAAAAACATGTTTATCACATTAAAAAAACATCCTTCTTCCATCTTATAAACAGTGCCAGTCTCTGCCTCTCCCTCTCTGTCTCACCTGCTGAATTGCTCATGTACGCCTTCATCGCTCAATGATTCCACTTCTTTAACAGCATTATGTACGTAACATCCCCCAATATCCCACTCCTCCACCATTTATAAAACATCCAAAATTCGGCTGTTAAACTGCTCACGAACTCTCACACCAGAGATTACAACACTCCAAATCCTTCTAAACCTCCACTGGCTTCCCATTCAACAAAGACTCCAGTTTAAAAGGCTCCTCATGGCCTTTAAAGCCCTTCAAAAGATAGCCCTCTCCTTCCTAAAATGTGGATTTGGTCAACATGATGTCACCCATTGGTATGGTAACGACCAGTGTGAAGCTTTGAGTTGCCATCTTCATTTTTGTCTTTTCTCATGTTTTTTTAATTTGGAACCACATTACAGTACAACCAAACTATTCAATCGGACTTCTTCTTTCAACCGTTAAAGTAGAACCTAGTTATCAGAGAGAATGCAAGTTTAGGGCACTTTGGCTTCACTTTTCAGACCTTAGACTGCCCCATGCCTCTTACCAGGTCCAAATACCGGAACTGGGGAGACAGTATTCTCAATTTCTGTCCCCTCCCTCTCACTGACATGTATTTAAATATGCTGATAGTTTGTTATCCCCCCATCATTCATTGTATTAATGCTTTATATGCTGTAATTCTTTACATTCTGTAGTTGCTTTAACCCTCCTGTTGTCTTCGGGTCAAATCTGACCGATTTACTACTTTCATCAATCATAACTTTTTTGTTTTACATTCGATTGCATTAAGGCTTTATGATATCCTTCACAGTAGACATTTGAACATATAAAATTGCTGATCACCACTTTAACCATCCGGATCAGATAAAACACACACACAAACACCCACACACCCACACACACACACACACACACACACACACACACACACACACACACACACACACACACACACACACACACACACACACACACACACACACACACACACACACACACTCTAGATGTGTCCCCCCCCTTATGTGCCCATCCCCCCATGTGAATCACACCTGGCACACACAAACACACAGAACAATTTGACACATTTCCCGCTCTTATGTGCCCATTCCCCCACATGGATCACACATGGCAGACGCAATACATGTTCGGTGTCTATTCTTTGTATATTTACTGCAGTTTTTCCTGTATACCAGTAGTCTGATACAATATTTACAGTTTGAAAGGGTGTTAAATGAAATGTGGTGATGATTAATGGTTTTTGTGTTAATGTAATAGCAGTTAAAACAGGACCGGTCAAATTTGACCGTGAACACCAAAGTAAGGGGGGGAAAATGAAGACAAAAGGAGGGTTAACTGTTTTTGTCCCTTTCCCATGAATATAGCCTTTGAGTATTTTTTTAAACCTTTATACAATACAATGCATTATGTCCTCTTTTTGGTGTCATTAAATAATAAGTGGCTTAAGTGCCTGTTACAGACTATTCATCACTCTGGTAGAATCACAGTTATTGTGAATACACTCAGAAAAGGAGCCCAGAAAGGTGGCAGTGAAAACGATGGATTACAGATTCTCAGCAGTTTAACACATTCATTACTCTGTGCTGGTGATTATGTGTATACTGTTTCTCAAGTGGGAAGCATATTTTCTTCCTAATAACAATTGTTTATCTTTGATTAAATAGATGGTAGCAATAGATAGGTGGTAACTTCTGCTGTTCATCCAGCCTGGAGCTAATATCTGCTCCTATTTTGCGGCGAGTGTCCTGTATCCTCTCCTATTCAGATTAGTATGTGATGCTAAACCATTTAGTCAGCTACACTAATCCAAATTAATGGAACACTACCCTGTAGTAACGCCTCCAAATCAGTATTTAGGGCTTTCTATTGTTAGCACTTTACAACACAAGCAAGCATACACACACACACACACACACACACACACACACACACACAACACACACACACACACACACACACACACACACACACACACACACACACACACACACACACACACACACACACCACACACACACACACACACACACACACACACACACACACACACACACACACGGTCAGTAAATTGGTCCATCCAATCTGAGGAAATGTAGTTCCCCCCTCATTACAGTGGATTGGAAACTAGCTATAGTTTTTCAATAATGTGAGATGGTAATACACTGCATCTACTGTACTGTATAGTGAGCTGCTAGCTTTTTGTGAATCTTTTATGGAAAAATTGACACATTTTATTGGATGTACTATACATATATCTTTAAAGCTTGTGACATTTAGCAACTTAAAGACAAATGAAATACAATAATTGACACAAAATAAATAAATCCCCATTTTGATATTTGATTCTTCTTTACAGATAGCTAGTTGGTAACTATTTGATCATTTAATCAAGCAAATAACTGCAGCACTTGTTGATGTATTTCTTATTCTTTTAAAAGCTGTAGGTAGATAGATAGATGCTGATGCTTCTGTTAGCTAGTGATTTGAGACCAGCAGCACCAAAGTGAATTGTTGCTTAAATTGCCAAGCTACATTAAAGCATAATTTACAGTCGCTGCTTGCATACTGGAATACAATTGCAACCTCGAGTATCTGTATTTCGAGCTTTGAATTATTTATCACTGTAAACTTTGATTGAACTCAAACTTGTACACACTTGTGATCCTGCAGATCTGCCCTTGTAATGCTCAGAGCCATCTCACTCTCCTAGCAACATGCAGTCAAACTCACATGCACATACATAATGGGATGGAACGTGCACAAAATCAGCAATCAAACACAATTATTGACTATTACCATGAGTTGTTATGTTATCATGTGCATAATTGTGAGACCTTGTTTGGTGTTCACAGACTGTGGTGATGAAGAAGCAGTTGTTTTTAACTTTGCAAATGTATTCAGTGTCAGCTATCAGTGGAGCTAGAATACAGAAAATTGACTGCAACAAAGTTATAACAATTGAGGGAACATTTTTCATAGCCCACAGGCTCAGACTGCAGAGGTGACTTCACGGGTCTTTGCTATCAGAGCCCCGGGGTGAAAGGATGATTTGCCTGCGGCTCAAAGATTCACAGACTCGCTTTTTCTTATATTTCATAGAAGTTGACTTTTTGTGACTGTGGGCAAATTCATGCAATGATTTTGTTGAACTCCTTTGTTTTTATCCCTTTGTTCATTTCTTTGGACGTTTGTGCTTTGTTGTAACTTGTTATTGTCAAGTATCTCATTTATTTTGTTTGGCAGAAGCTAACCAACACCAATATGTATTTTATTTGTCGGGCTACAAATATTGATTCCATCATTTCAAAAACAGGTTCTCTTTTTTTCATTCAAGAGCTTTTTTTTCTGCTAGACAATGTGAGAAAGTGTCCTATGGGAGTACTTGACTCCACCCTCTACCCTACTGCAATGGCCAAAATGCGGAACACAAGGCTTAAAACTGTCAGTCCATAAACAATGGGTGATGTCAAGGTAACTACATCCACTTCTTTTGGACGTGTTTGGTATGTTGATGCTGAAAGTTAAAAAAAGGTAGAAAAGGACTTGTTTGTAAAAGGCCATGAAGGCAAAGAGGAGAAGTTTAGATTTATTATAATTTGTTGAAGTTTGTGTTGGTTTTCTGTAAATAATGCTGGTAAGCAGTGGTCATTTCACTTCTGGTTTCCCAAAAATAAAATGGCGACCACCAAATACCAAGATGAAGACAAAATTGAGACTTTGAACTGGTAATCCACAAACCACTGGGTAACTACATCCATTTCTTTCTTCAACAAGACAACATCTAAGTAAAATGCAACTAAAATGTATACCAAAATAAAGGAATCCATGTACACCAAACATAGGTGGAGCCAGGTACCAGTGACTTTAACCAGCTTTTTAGAAACTAAAGAACCAATCCTGTTTGGAATACAGTGGTTCCATGAAGCTGCTGTAGGATAGTTCTACTGTAGCAAGAAATAAGTCACTGCTCCCAGGGCAGTATATTCCAAAGAGGTAAGGAACTTTTGGATCATTGATGTTTATCATATTTCGTAGGGCTGATTGTCGCTGATTGATCAGACACTTTGGCTGCTTCCACTTGTGTTCTGCTTAATTCAAAGGAAGTATTCCTGTATCGATATAAGAACGAGGGGTCTGACACTTCTTGTTGGTTATTAACATAAACAAAAAGTAAAGCTTTGTTGTCTACTTCCTGACATTTAAAAAAAGAAATGAGAGAAAGAAAGAGACAGAGAGCGAACAAGCTGACAACACAAGTCAGATAGAGTGAGGGGAGCAGTGATGAGACATTAAAGTGAGTAAAGCAGAGAAATAAAACTTTATTTGCTGTAAGATTCATGGCGGTTAAATTCTAAAGCAGAGTATAATTTACCATCAGATTGTGTAACTATAAAGATGGGCGCGATAGAGTTCCCCCCCCCCCCCTTCTTCTTTTCATGTCTCATACTCTTTTATTTATTCATTCATAACTCCTAACTCAGTAAGGCATCAGTAAATATATCAGGATGACCAGTATTGTTTCCAATGTGTAAAGAACAGATTTCAGACACTGCTGATGTTTTCTTTAATCCACCATGTTTCAAATGTGCCTAATCTTCACAGTTCTTGAGATGATGTGTGAAGAAATAACAAGAAGGGACTTTTAGTTTTTAGTCTAGTGCCTGAGATTTGGTTCCATAGTTCATCGAACCATTGAAAATAGGCCACACAGACCCATCAGGTGGATAAGTACATTATTTTCAATAGTTAATTACATGTTTAATGAAGTAATTGACTACTACACACATTAATCCCAACATTCATATACAGCTACCGTTATAACTCACCATGGGGTTTAACAGTCTGAAGTTGCTGGTGACTCATCAAGGAAGTTAAATATAGGAATATACACAGTTTACGTAAAACTAACAGCTTGACATTGTGTTCAATTCAGTTTATTTCCTCCCTTGAAGACACGGTAATCCTTCCAACCTTCCTCATGTTGTGACTTTGTCAGGATGTCTTAACAAGCTTGTACTTGCCATTATGTCCATAGAATATCTTATTTTTGACACAGGTAGATTAGATTGTTGATTGTTTGATTTTACTTCAATTATTTGCAGCTACACCTCTGTCAGTCCTGAAACGTTGATGTTCTCAATGTGTAACGTTTTATTTGACTTCAAACACTGAATAACAATCAAGACACAAGTAAGCAACAGTTAAGATATAGGGAGAGCTTAGCATTTCAGCATATAACAAAAGTAAAATGTGCAAAATCCTCAAACATACAAATAAAGCAAGGGGGCTGGGGTAAGGGTTTGGCCCTTAATGATTAACATGTATTTAATAATTCAACTGTGCTTGAGACAAACTATTTCCTTTCGACATTTTGGTGACCGGTGGCAGTCTAAAGCACTTTCCTGAGGGAAGCAAATCAAATTCAACGTGCGATGGATGGCGACATTTTTAGATTGTCCCATTAACACATTTAAAACGGCACTTATCTGTCCATGTATATCACTTTTGATTAACAGAGGAGCATCTGTCTTCATAACCATCTCAGATAACGGCCATCGGAGATACCTGTTGGACACATGAACATCTTTTAGCTGAGATTAATATTTAATGCATTCAAAAACGTCCCTGCAGCCCAATATTTAACATCACCAGAACATGGCAAATAAAAAAAGAAGGATCAAGCTGAGCCCCTGAGTGGGTGTTGTACTTTCTAAGCCCTGAGACAAAGGAAATACATATCCTGTGGATTTCAGTGAGCTGCTGTCATCCTCTTGCTCTTCTCCCATCCCAGTTATTGTGTTCTCGAACGTCTCTGCTTTAATCCCTCATTTGTTTTGAGAAGGTATGACAAGAGCAGGAGTGATCGATCCCCGATGAGGACACATAAAAAGCACACTCGGCTTTCGCACTGATATAAAATGCAAATGGTTTAACCTGATATGTCTTGCCAATAAAATGTTCTCCTATAGCTGTCAACCAATGAGGGCTTGGCTCCGGTGCTTGAACATAAACTGAGGTGAGGGATGAGCTTTAAAAATTATGTTTGTACAGGCAAATCTATATTTAAAGTGCGTTTAATGAACAGATCCATCCCCGATGTATCAAGAACAAAGCACATGAATAATAAGAAAAACAAAACATGAACAAACATGTTTTTATTTCGAAAAACTTGCCTAGAGCTTGTGTACCTGCAAACAGACATAAAAACAACACCCGGATAGTCTCTCTATTTGAGCCGTGAATGTTTTGACAGAAACCGAATTTATATTTACATTTCTTTCTCTGCTCGTCTGATCCCGTTCAAGCTGGAGACTCCATCCAATATCCTCGTCCCTCTGAAGCTGCGAGCTCTTCGGGTGCATGCTGCAGACATCCATTTATTTATTATGCTGCCAAACCGACACTGGACTGCTCCTGTGATGTCAGTCCATATATAACTAACTTCACTTCTGCTACTTGCATGCTGGAGAAGCAAGTCTTATTCATAAGCATGAAAAGTTAGCGAAGAAAGTTTCAGACACTTCCATGCTAAATAACAATGACATGATTTCCTGTTTTGGGAGGGAATGTGGCATGAAATTCTCAAAAATAGACGTAGTTGCGATGGCCAAGGCATGGGATTGTTTCGAGGTACTGTGTGTTACTTTACTGCGTTTCAGGATAATGTAAATGTACCAGTGTGGTGTTGCTTTCAAACCAATCTTTGCCTTGAAACTAAAGTGGTATGAACAAAAAAAAAACATATTTAACAGGAAGAAATTGGTCTATTGATGGTAGCTTAACAGCAAAAAATAAAGAGCAAAGTAAAACATGTTAAAAAGGGAAAAGATCAGAAAATACTATCTCCCTAAACTATATGATCAAATGTAAAACAGAGAAAATACATGTCTGTCTCCAAAACCAGCCTGTTTCAAATAACTGCCTGTTTCTTCTCTGCAGTTGACACAATAAAGTGTTTGGCTATTGAATAGACCAAGGTCTCCTCTTGCTCTCTTGTTGTGGTTATGAACTGCACTCGTAGAGAACTACATGTGACAGTTATTGACAAGCTGTCCACAGTTCCCCCAACAACAGCACCATCTGTTCCATAATGAAAAGTTGATGTCAGAACACTATCGGTATATTACTTATAAAGTGAAATAAATCATTAATGCCCGCAAAATGGTGCTTGTATGATTGTTGTAGTTTGCTGTTGTTTTGTGAGTTTCACCTGTGAATTGTACACAACAAATCGTCAGCAGACAGGTGAAGGATATTCATCTGTGTGGAGTAAGTTTTCCTCTCAGGGATCTGCCGATTGTAACCTTGTTTCTTTAGAAACTCTCGCAAGATGGTTTTGGTTAGACACTGTCCTTGAATTGCTAATGGAATGGATCTTTGGGCAGCAAGTCTTTTGAGAGTGTTTGACAGTTTTCGCAAGTAATTATCTAGACACTTTCCATTTGTAAAAAGCGGCCATAATTGTATTCTTCAAAAGCTGTAATAATTAAAGTTACTGGTACGATATGATTTTTGAGTGATGGCCCCAGTGTTGTCTTCAATAGACCCTTTTCACAGCAATAATTTTGACACGTGACATCTAGAAAAAGCACAGGTGTAATTCATATCATTAACAACAGCTGGGTCCATTTCATTGTCCCTGTTCCAGGGTTCTCTTATTGAGAATGCTGACTCACTGACACAGCTTACTTTGGCACTTATAACGAGGCACCATTGGTCACAGTTGTGCTTATCCTCTCAGTCAAAATCAATGCAGTGAAAACATGTCTATTTCTTCAATGTTATTGGTGGAAAATTCACTTATTTAAACATTCCTAGCTTATGTGAGAATCAAGATATTTGTTACAGAACAGAGCATGTTTAGCTGTGCCAATGGTGCATTCACATGCACCTCAGTTGGTAAGTTGTGCTTCCGACTTTGTGGTGTTCATGAGCTTCGAGTTCATGGAAATAGCAGGGAGATCTCACAGTTTTAATGAAAGTGGAACATTATTTGTGGAGCCGCCCCATGATTCTGAAACCAAGTCCAAAATGGAATGAGTTCAGTCTTGGCCCATAGCGCTAGACATTGAAGCAAATGTCATAGTGGCCAAACTGTGGTATTACACTAAAGGCTTGGGCCCAAAAATAGTTTTCCCCATTGATTTACATCGGATACCTCTATAAATGAGCATATCATTTTTTGCTAAATAAACTATAAGTACTAACTCGTAACCCTTATTTGAATCACTAGGGTAGTAAAATGCCCTAAAAGTTCAATTCAGAGTTATTTTCTCTCTCCGTTCATTTGACTGTGCCGAGAGCGGAAGATCGGAGGCGGGGCCTTAGTAAAACTCAAGTGCGCATGCTCTATGGACCAAGAAACGGGTACTTTTAAAAAATCTACAGTTGCTCCATTTTGGGCTTCACGCTCCAATGAGCAACACTCACAGGAATGAAAAAGCCCCTGCCTCCAACGCTTTATGCCTCACCATTTCACCTAGTTTCATGAAGAATTGGGTATGTTGTTTTTCCCATAACAGACTCCCTTTCTATACCCTACTTTCTTATTGTGCAGGTTATAGGGTACCTTGTTAAATGGCATATGGATGAAAAAGTGAAATGTGGTGTGACTATAATCATTTAAATGTTTTTCACAAGCAAGTGAGGATCACTTTTTTATTTATTGCAAAATTACCAATATGTCTCATATGGCCATGTGCACAACAGCACCCTCCACCTTTTACACCCTTTATGAGCAGCTGCAGTCAAGTCAGGTCGCTAATACTTTGGTTTTAGGGGTCTGTTGGAGATTTGTTGACGTGAGCCTTAAAATAGCTGCAAATAGGTAGCTGCTGCGCCTGTGAGGATGCTCCCGCAGGTGCCATTCTAAATAAAAAGCTGCCTAGCTTGCGGTGAGCATCTCACTCCAGCATGGCAGCAAGTGATGAATGCTTCATGTGGCTCCGAGTTAACCAAGTTCATATTGAAACACTCCCTGAAGCGTCGCCATCAATCAAAGCCTAGCTCTCCCAGGAGCTGTCGAGCGATTTTTGTCTCCCATCTCCCGCTAACATGTGCGGTTGCACCACAACAATCGCAATATCAGGCCCACCTCATTTGCTTCCTTTACCAAAGCGGCTCTGCCTGTTACTTATTTCCCTGCTGACGCCCCTGGGCAGCATATTCAACATGCACTCCACTCTCCAGCCTCCCTTCAACCACTTACTTATTCATCATAGACTCACTAAGGAAGCTGCCCTAACTGACAGACACCAGATTTCATAAAGAGGAAGTAGATGGATGGACGGAAGCGTATGACTCGGCTCAGTAATTGGGGACATTGTCAGTATGAATTCAGTTTTGCCGGGAGTCAAAGCAGATTTGCAGCGGACAAAATGTGGCTAAAGCGCTTTGAGTGAATGAGAGGGATAAAAAAAAAAAAAGGAGAGAAGCATTTTCACTTTCATTAGCCAGCCTGTCCCTTTGGGCTTGAACACATAGAGCTCAGTGCATGAACAACCCCCTCCCCCCCTCCTTAAACAGGCATCCTCATACACACCATTCGTTTTTATTCTTCCCCTCTCTTTTTTCACTTCTCTCCCTCTAGATTTATCCTCCTCTCTCCTCTCTCCTCTCTCTCCATCCTCTAATTTCCCCTCTCTCTCCTGAGCGCATCATCGCAGCACTCACCTCCTTCCCTCTCCTCCTCCTTCTCTGCGGTTTCCGGCCAATCGCTGCCGAGGGAGGTGTGGTTTCACAACAGGAGGATAGACGGAGCTTGTTGAGGAGAGAGAAAGCGAAGGGAGAGGGGAGAGGAGAGCGGAGCGCGCTGGTGAAAAGAGACGCTTCCCTGAGCTACTTTGGAGAACCAACGTCAGGCTTGACACTGAGTGATGACCGTGGAGAGACGGGAATAAAAACGCGGAATAAAACACACACCGAGAGAGGGAGGAGGGGGAAGAGCTCGTAGATACCTGCGCGTCTCCGATCCGGCCGCAGGTGCGCTACAATCCCTCCGAAGGGAGAGTTGTTTTGTCCGGAGCTGGAAGTGAGATAACAAGACATCTCCCAGGGATAATTTCTCCGGTCTCAGCTGTGTTTCAGTCACTCTGAAAGCAAACTTTCTTAGCTTTTTCCACACGTCTGCATCCACATTGTAACTGGTGGACACTTCACTTAGACTGTTTTCAAAACGAGGATTACACTGGACAGCATTATAAAAGGAGAATTCCTCTAAACTTCTGTCTTGTTGTTTGGCGAAACGGAGTCTTCTCATCCTATCCGTGTTTCTTTTTAATGCTGATGAAGAGGACAATGCCTGGATTATTACCACCGCTGCCTAACCTGCCCCGGGGAGGAGGGGAAGAGTGAAGGAAGCAGAGAGAAGAGAAGAGAAGAGAAGAAGAAGAAGAAGAAAAAGAAGAAGAAGAAGAAGGAGGGAAGTCGGTGGCGTTTGGCTGCCGTCCACTACTTCGATTGCGCCTTTGCCGCTCGTTTTCCCCAACCTCTTTTTACTGGATACACGGACACACACCAAGAGACGCACGGGGAGGACCTGCGATCACACCCTGGGTGAGTTTGTGTGTCCACGCGGAAGGGAGGGGGTGTGGGCGGTTTAAGGAACGCGGGATATCAGAGTTCAATGTTGTGCGTTTTTGCGCCTGCCGAGTTTATTTTTTATTTTTATGCGCAGCCCCCTACCGGGTTGTTACGCAAAAGACAATAATGCGGGTTCGGATGGTCAGTTGCAGTGTGCCAGTGTTCAAGTCGTGACGCATGATCGATCAGCAGAGGGTGAGGAAGCAGAGCTGGCAATTTGAATTTAGATGAAGCAGATTAGGAGCTTGTGTGGTCGTTTTCTCCTCAACAAGCACACCATTTGGAACAGGAACAGGCAATCATTTTTAAGCAAATAAAGAATGTTGTGTACAGAGGGTGCACATGCAAATAAATACCAGAGGTCACACGTGGGTCTTGGGACTTCAGGCACCTTTCATCCAGTTTTTGTGAACAGTATGTGTGTAAATCTCTCTTATTCTAAGCTTTTATCTGTGTTGATGTAGTCCACACTGTTGAAATGTGTGCTTGGCTGTGTGTGTGCTAAATTGTTGTGTTTTTGCCTACTGTAACTTTGCAGCGCGTTGCATTTTTCCTTGTGCCTGTGTGTGAACTACTGTCACATAATCTTTTTTTTAACCACTATTTTGCCTCATCTCACCATGTATGTGTGTGTGTGTGTGTGTGTGTGTGTGTGTGTTCCTGCGGTCTCTCCTCACCAATGAATACCTGCCTGCCTCTCTGCTCTCAGTGCTTCTCTCTCTGCCTGTGAGTGTGTGATATTGTTGCTCCATCAGTCACCCAGAATGCCGGCTACGCACCGCACAATTTCTCACATATTCTCTGAACCGTGTAAGCACAACATTTACCTGTCAGCTACTTTGTCGAGACTACTGCATATGGCCTTAAGAAATCCTCAGAGAGGAGGAGCTGCTGCCTCAGATTTATACTTAACACCCACTGCCACTGCAAGAGGTCTTGTCAAACAAATCATGGAGGAAGAGGAAGTACAACAAAAAGTCAAACTAAAATCATGACACTCACAAACATGCACCTGGAGAGAACGTTTCACTGCTCTTGTGTCCATCCTCGTCGTAAACATTTAATGAAAGTGCTGACTTTGACATTTCTGTGATATATTGTAGCACTGAGAGCTTAACCATAAAAAGGCTGAGTGCATGACACACACATGGCTCCAATGATCCAATTAATTGTTAATGGCAGTGTGAGTGTACGTCCCTGCTGACATCATCAGGAGAAAGGGAATATTTAACAGCCGAGCTGCTGAGTGTTTGGTGTTGATGAGTGTAGGAGTGTCCATTATAGGTGTGCTCAGGTGGGAGTGATGGATATTGACAAGACAAGTTGGAAAATACATAAAGCATACATTTGCAGCTCTGTTGATGCATTTGTCTCGTGTTAGCAACAATCTGAGGTATCCGCTTACCCGAAGTCTGGGGATTTCTAAATGCAAAGTTATCTAGAGCGGCAACTGCTTACAAACCTAAGGCCCCTTACATGTCCAGGATTTAGACAGTTACACTACATGCGTTGGGAGTGGGACAAATATCTGTTCAACGTGGGGATAAAACGCCGCTATTAGTCGATTTAGCAGCCGGATAGGCCATTCCGGGAGATGGAGCAAGAGATTCTAGAGCAAGTCCAGGAGAGCGCAACGATTTCTAATTTCATAGACTTTGAACAGCAGCAACAGTGTGTGAAATGTCTGTGCTTGTCTGTTAGCATATTAGCAGTACAACCGTGTTTACAATCAGCTTAGCATGTCACTGCTCCAAAACAAAAGGCCGCCTGAAGACCTTTGACTTGTTCTGCAACGCATTTTTTTCAGCTCTGTAATTGCTTTAGCAACAAAACAAGCAAGATTGTGTTCAGTCTCCTGGGCCCTGCCATACAGCTGAAATCAATATCATGATATTGAATGGCTACTCTATGGATTTAGTATTAAACTTCCATACTAAGGGGACTTGAGGAAAACGGTTTCTAAATAAATAAAAACATTTTTAAAAACTGCATAACAGCCCAAAATATCATGCCTTTTTTCGGATGGTACATTTCCCCAATGTAACCAATAGCCTCTTTGTGTTTGATCTTCTGACTGGCCTGTCTTTCAAACATTGTGCCCCAAGTGTGTAACACAGGCTTTATGTAAAGAAAAAACACACAGTTGTCCAAAAACCTACAGTAAACCAAGATAACCCCAGTGGTGTTGCTTGATTCAATTTATCTGACTAAATCTGTCTTGAACCCAAGACATGCCCTTTTTCAGTTAGGCCATAAAATAATTTTCAAATGAAAATCTTAATTTTCCACTTATATCAACGCAACATTTCACAATTAAGAGACAAAATATTTGCAGTAACTCTTTGTTAAACACTTTTACATTAGCAATGATTGGCCCCAACTTGGTCTTCATCGAGCAAATGCCTCACATAACAAAGGAGTACGCTCTTCCAGACTACAATGTGTGTTTCAAAAGCATATAATTGAAATACAAACAAAACATGGTTATCAATGGAGTGAAAATAAGGTTGGCAATATTTCCCCATTAAAATCAATAAATCATCCTAAGTATTGTGTGTGTGCATCTGATATATGGCATTTCACAGAAACACTTCAGTAATACACACTAAGTAAATTGTTCACTGTAGCTTATTTTGACCCAATGACACACACACACTAACATGCTGCCCAAAATGCTCAAAAGATCATCCAATGTGTATCAGTCCATAACAAAAAAAAGTCTAAAAACAAATGTTTGATTTTTTCCTGTTTGAGTCTTGATTGCTAACAATCTGCAATTCCCAATGGCAAGACTTGAAGAAAAAGACATTTCCAAAACTTTTAATTCAAAAGTTCTTTATCAAACGATTCGGAGAGGGACATGCATTTGGAAAGTTTTACTCTCAAGAAACTGTGTTTCATAATGTGTTCTCCTTTTTGCCTCAACACTCTCTAGACAAATGTATCTCAGTCCACTCACATTATGCCTGGCATGTTTTTTAAGTTACTGCCGGTGTGAGAACACAGACAGCATTAGTCAATACTGAGTAGGAGGGAGTTCACTGAGACGAGTTCTAATGCAGCTTTTGTTTTCTGCTTGTTGTCTTGGTTCAGAATCATAAAGATGACAGTATGTGGAATGAAACCTATAATTTGCCACCCATTCTAATGTATTCTCTCAACTCAGCAAAGCAAGGGAAAAAAAGAGCAGAATTATACCACTTCTCATTTTTCTTAAGCCCCTATGGAATCTAATTACATGCCCGGGGTGGTCCCCAGTCTGCACTTTTGGAGCTGGTAGACGTGCAAAAAGTACGTCTGCATGGAAATGAGTTTATATGCTTAGTACCCCGCAGCAGAAATAGATGGGCCTCAACAGACACATTTCATAGCTAACAACTCCAGATAGGACCTCTTAAAGATGTCAGTTTGATTATTCTCGGTGATGGAGTGTAATTCTGCAGATATTTCCGGCTTTCTCACTTATAAAAGTGTTTCCTTCTGTCTTTTGTTGGAAGATCGCTTCATGTTTAATGAGTTTCCCAGAAGTGAAAAGAAAAGAAAGTGCAGAATCTCTCACAATTTACCGGAAGCAACCATAGTTTATGAAATATATTTTCCGTTAGGTACAATCAAATGGCAAAATTCCAGCCAAAGCACATTCATTGACAGAACATATAATTTCCCTGCTTCAGTATTGTCCTTCTCTATAAGAAAAATCCATTTGCCCTTTTTTTATTGGCTCTCATTTCTTCCACTTATTTCTCCTCACATTCTCTCTTGCAGTATTATTGAAGGTCGCATATTTTCAGGATGCTCTCTGTCTCTGACCTTTGCTCTGCTCCATAAGCAATCTAAAAATCGGAGGTGAATCCCTTGTTGCTCTCATTGAGTCACTCTGCAGAAAAGTGCATCAGCTAAATGCGTGTATATAAATGCAAATGCGTGTACTCGGCGTCTGTGCTCTTCAGAGATTGACTAATGCATACGATACGGCTGTGCCCTTCAAACTGCATGGACATGAGGAGATATTGAAAATGTAGCCTTTTCAACGATTGATACATAATAGCGGGCTTTCAGTTTTGCCCGAGATCTCATCACTCAGCATTTTGAGCTATCCTCTTCATGAAAAAAGTGAATACAGGATTTTAAGGGTCAAGTCAGGCTGTGTATCATTTAAGCTATCAACATTTCGTAAATTTAGAAGGCATTACAGAGGCCAATAGATGGATTTTTTGACAGATCCAGGCTAATTGTTGTACTCTGTTTCCAGTCTTTGCGGAGAGCTAAATGGCTGCAGTCTGATATATAAAGTAATTTAAAGTTACATTTTGGCATAGAGTTGTCATGAAATTAAAGTGTAATTTAGAGAAATGTCCTAATCTTATATTATAAAGAAAATGAATGATAATTACACCTTAAAAAATATTCTGAGTTAGATTTATATAAAGCATTTATTTATGGTTGTGAAAGCAGTCATGCATTGAAAAATGAAAAAATATGACCATGTTATATACAGTCTGCTAGATTAGAATGTATTTTTTGTGAGTGAGTCCTTAAGAAGAAGGTGTCTTACAACCTCCACTATATGTATTTGCTTCAAAGTTATTGAATTTCTCTTTTGTGAACCACGCAGTAACGCTCACCAGCCAGCCTACACGTATTAATCGGCCCACATGATGTTTTTATGTACCGTATGTATGTGTTGGTGACAAATCTTTAAGCAATGTTCTCTAGCTGTATCAGGAAGGTGTTTCTGTGCGATGTGGTCCTGCAGTAACTGATTATTGATTGGTGGACGTACAATATATATTCTATCTTTGTATACTATTATGGTTTGTTGAGGCCGTCGCTGACAGAAATGATGTGAGCCAACACTCCTGTGAGATATAGACAGTAGGCGGTATCCTTTCTTTCTCTGCTGTGTCGTGACTGAACCTGCGGCACCCTGTGCACCCAGTGCACCCACACTGAATGTTTTGTAGTACAAAAGCTCGGCAGATTACAGGTTTTAATCATAAGCATAGTTAAAAAATAGGTGAAATAAAAAAATGTATTAGGCAAATTCAATATTCCATGGCTCACGGTTCAGAAAAAAAAGAACGATATCAAAATGGTGGTAGTAAAAAATAAATGAAATAAGTTATTCAATAACGGTATTTATAAAACAAATGAATGGTATGTGATCAAACTGTAACATCAGCGACATTTGCGAATGCTGGGGTGAGTGGAAAATATCGTATGAAGATGCTGCATGCTAGAAAAACAACAAAAAGGTAAGTTGGAAAGATACATTGTTGGAGCTGAGGGGGGTGAGGCTAACTGAACTAGCCCGCCTTGTTGTCTGTCAGCACTGTAATGCAAATCCATTTTAAATGTAATTTATCCAAATATTGGCAGCCAAGAACTAATGTGTCTGGTCCATTACAAATCTTTTACAAAAAGCAGCACTCACAGGGAGCAGACATGACATGACTTTGACTTGGCTTGGTTGACATAGTTCAGGATATTAATGAACATATATTGGAACCTACATGTCCTCAATTAAAGCTATGGATCAATAAAAGCATAGCTTACAGACCTTCATTCGTCGCCTGCCTGTCTTTTTGATCCACATCCATATAAAACATATTCTATTATTTCTACAATTTCAAAAAATATCTGAGCTCACGTAAGGTTCAGAGGGAGTTAAAGGAGAAGCCTATCAATTGTTAAGTCTTCAGCTTAGCCGAGCAGCCTCCTGCTTCACAGGTGGAGCTTTTATTCTGCACAATGTGCGTCACAAACACTGTAGGTGCTGATCCTGAGCCCCCATGATGAGCGAGATGTCTGAATGCCCGTCAGTCATGCTGATCTGCAGGTTCCTGCTGTATCGGGAGGGGAAGCAGTCTTTGAGACATGAATGGAGAAATTCCTCTTTTTATCCTGCTCATCTCCGTGCTGATGTGAGACCTTGGGTCAGTTACATTTTTTAGGTACTGTCAATTCCGATAAACACTACATAGCTGGGTTTATTGCACATTATTATTGCCTCTTGAGATAACTGCCCCATTCCAGTCACTATTCTAATCTCCAGGTCATCTGCATCAAATAAACAGTTTTTTGGCATTTAGATTTCAAATTGAAAAAACATTTATTTAGCTGCAGTTTATTTAAAATTAGGGTGGCTAGACTTATACTTTCTCATGAATCCCATACATGTATTTGAACATAAATACAAATAAGGATATGTAGGGTCTTGTTTTTTTTTTTAAATATACAGTATACGGATAAGATTCCGGCCCCACCCCCAACATTTTCTTGGCATCCCTTATATCTTCTGATCTTATGATTTCAGGCTTTCCACCATATTGGAACCAGGCTTCAGAGATGTTCTCCTACATAGCCACAAGAGTATTAGTGTGATCTAACATATATTGAATTGTTTGTCTGAAAGACCAACACTGAAATGAATTATGTCTCCAGACTGCACACCATTAGATTGAAGACACTGGAACCAGAACAAGTTTGTCATACTTGCTTGATAAATTACTTGTAATTGACTAATCAACCCAAATTATAGTCAATTATCTTTAAATTAACATATTCAAAACCTAATAATTTCAGCAGCAGACTATTCATGTGTTTTAAAGAACGATAGACCGTGACTCCAATCATAGGTGGCATATATTTCTTTATTGTGGCAGTGACCTAGAAAGTAGCACTGCCATCGGCTTAGTTAACTCTCTGAACCTCTTATCCGAAAGATTGGCACAACGACATGAAAAGATAAAGAAAGATCTCAGTCGTTAGAAGAAAACACGTCTAGGGAAAGAAGGAAATTAAAGATGAAGCAATAGCCCTAACCACAGAGACCACCACCGCCGCTCGCTGACAAAACTTTCTTGCCAAACCTTGAAGATCAGCCTGTCTTTACTGGCTTGTTTAAGGCAAAAGTGTAGGCAGGGAGGGACATGAAAGGCACTTAAACTCTTTATTTCCTCCTTCCTCTTTGCCCCTTGTCTTTGTACATCAAAGTGGTCGCTTCTTCTGAAGAAGCCTTTGCATGCCTCCCCCAGCAGCTGTAGTAGGAGGGGATGAAGAGAATCGGCTTGAGAGAGCTCCATTGTTTCCCATATGTACGTTAATCCTGAGCCGGGCTCCAACATGGACTATAGATATCGAAAGCCTTCCTGACATTTCAATCTTCACAGGGGGTGGAATGAGAGTGACGGGCCATGTGTGTGTATGTGGATAGGGTGTGTTTAATACCCTTTTTACTACTGCATAGAAAAACAACAATTTATTTTGTATTTAATCCCCTGAGGATTTTTTAAAAGCCGCTTCTAAACATTCTTAAGCTGTTGAGATGCAAAGAAAAATGTCTCATTAATGAATGTTCTTTGGAAAGTCAGTTGAGCTTTTGTTTCATTTCCCACAGGAGGCCCGTGGAAATGGTTTAATGGACACTTGTTTCAGAGAGGTTGTGCATAAATTGTCTAAAATCTAAAGAAGCTTATATATAAAGCTGAAACAACAAAGTGCCTGGAGGAAAGTCTGATTTGCAGAACATCTCGTAGATTACCATGGATTTGATGCAAATCGGTAAAGGTGTTCCCATCTGGAAAAATAAATACACACTCATTTTGCATTACTGTTTACCTCTATCCTTCAGTGATTAAAAATGTAGTGCATTGTTATTTTTAATTCATGTTGAAGTGATGTGGAGTTGAAAACTTGTCACCCAGGTCCCTGTCAGACGCTGTAAGAAAAGAACCGCGCTTCAGCAGTACATTATTCATGACTTATTCTGCACTACAACGTCTGATGATTGCATGTGAATCTCTTTCTTTCACCTGCTCCTCATGCCCCTTCCCTTCTGCCTCTCCTCCACTTCCCGACAATGATTGGGAAAGACATTTAGTGGCGAGAAATACGATGATTATCAGTCTCGGCATTGATCGGCGTATTGAGCGAAATCATCCAGAGTCATTGGCGCTGACATCCAAACTCTTCCCATTGATTTTTACTGTTACCGTTCAAGGAGATTTAACCACCAGCGGCCATTCTCTCTCACACGCACCTCCTGCCCTAAGAGGAACAGGTAACGCTGCAAAAATATAACAATCGTACTTCCCTGACCCACTTTTAACCGCATTCATTTGTTCAGTGCTTGCACATGCAATCAGTCAGAGTTTGATGGGAGGAGAAAAGGGTGAAGAGAGGTGGGGGGGGGGTGAGAATATGGTCATATACACATTGCTTTATATTCATGCTGCTTTACATCATGCATGGAGGGCAGAGAATTAGCCAACCGTGCGAAGGAAAAGTCAAACAGCCCTGCTCTACCTTGTCACTCAAATCAGTAAGATATTCCTGTGCCCCTGGAATACATTTTACAGCAAAACATCGGTTTCATTCTGTTTAGATCGAGAGGGTTGCTTCAAAGTGGAATGAAGTGGAACGTCAGGATGCACTTATTAAAAACCTATCAAGCTGCTGCATCAGTCCAAGGTGACATCTGGGAAGACGTTGTAATGGCCTTCCTGCCTGTTTAGACGCGTCAACGCAGCCCCCCCACACAGAAAAATGTGTGTTGCCTGAGTAGACAAAGATGGACGGCAATATATGAGAACATATTTCATACTTTCATTGGTTGCTTGGTGGACGTGGAGTGCTTGTAAGTTGGGACGTACACAAGGGTTTCTCGAGGGGAAGGTTTTCGAACTGCCAGCATTAAGGTTTAGTGAGTGGAAATGATTACCGGGAGGTTTGAAAGGTTTTAGAATTTACAGATTTCCCTCGTAAAAAAAACTAATCACAGGATTACAGAATAGTTGCTGTTGTATACACACGTATCAAAACCAAGGACAATAAGACCAGTGACTCACAGATCACTTTCGAAGTCTACTGAACCTTTTATCCTTTCTGTTTAATGGCTCATCTCTGTTTGGTCCAGTCAGAAAGACACATAGAAAAGACATTTGGTACATTGATAGGAACCACAGTTACAAATGTTCAACAGTTGAAAGCTACTAGTGTTCAGCTTAGTCTCTACTATTGTACATCAATTGACAAGCCATACATAGTTGACCTTCAGAGAAAGCCTATTTTTCACGGGCGATGGATGAGGCCAAAGCTAGAGCTAAAAGGTGAGTGGACGTGGTTAACAAAGCAGGTGATTAAAAACATTACTCCAACTGAATGGCAAGCTGCGATGTGGAAGAAGGCCTTCTTCTGCTATCAAATTGGCCATGCTGTAATCCTGTGATGAACAGCAGAATAAGTCAGTCAGCTTCTGATCCACCAGCTCAGAGACCATGTATTGTTTCATCGATACAGTCAACAAGTGTTGAGGTGAAAGGGGAATGACATTGTTAGAACGCACTAGTGGAATTTTATGCAATAACACTTACAGGCTACAGGAGTAGTTATTTTTTTTACATACTAGCCTAGTAGCTTCACAATAACATTTTATGTGTCCACAAATATTAGTTCATTCCATTGGAATTTAAAAACATCTATTCGGCTTTATGTGAACCCAAACAATTCAGAATATGTGAACAGCCAGGACATTTAAGTGCCAGATGTGTTTGTGCATAACACCGCAGAGTTTGAGTTGATTATAATCCCTGTTAAAAAAGCAATATTTTTTTGTTAGTGGGAAATGTGATGCTTAACCAACTCAAAGTCGTCCAAGTGAAGAGAAGCAAATAAGTTCTGAATAATGGTGCCTTTTAATAATGCTAATTCATTTGTTAAGGAGGCATTTCCCTTGTTTTATTGGCTTGGTTTCAGCTAAGTTAAAACTCTGAATTTGTCTGGCTCAGTTTGCATGCATGATTACATATTTAATTCATGAGAAAACATTGAAAAATGTGGGCTAATAACCCTCCCTCTCCCTTCTGCCTCCCGCGTTTTGGCTGACTAAACCAACGTGCGCCTTTGAACTTACTCATCCGAGCGGTTTTGGGAAAGTGCTCATGCAAAGCTGACTTCACATTTGACAACACCAAAGGCGAACACATGGATTTTCATTCCGGGGCATGCATTTTGTGAAATCAGATGCTTCGGAGATATGTGTGTAAGTGCGTGTGGGTGTGCTTGGAGTTTCTTTACAGGGTGTAATAAGCAACAGACTTTTGATCTCGATCAATATTTATGAATAATCATGCATTTATGGGAAGAAAATACAGGCTGAAAGTTGAGATCAGTTGTAAAGCAGCTTCAGAACAAGAGAACAAAGCAAGGCTAGAGGTATGGTGGGAATATTAACATGGAATCATGTATATTTTATCAAGTGCAATGTTCTATCAAATACATGAGAATTGTCGTCAGCACTTCACATAAACAACGCAAAATGTGCTTTGTTTAAAGGCTGGTTCTTGACGCTGGAGGAAGAACTGCAGACAGTTCAGGGATTACACCATCCTAAAATCATTTTAGAATTGGTCATAGATTAGAGTAGATCACAATGACCTTTGTTGACCTTTATTGTAAAGATGCAAGGTTATTAATGTAAACAAATCTGAAACAACAAATATTTTAAGTAGAGTTATTGCATTACAAATAGCCATAATTTAACATAGCCTTCCCATGTTTTGTTATACTGATATTACCATAGATACTATCGCACTCTTATACCATTATATTCTTACACCAAACTGTTGTCCTTCACTCGAGTGAATTCATAGAATTGTATTGATCAAAATGGAAGAAAAAGTGTGTCTTTGTTCTTTAACAGTAAAATGAAATCATGGTAAGGGTTAATACTTTAATTATTCACTTTTCAAACGGAACCAATACATTTGAATTGATGGGAAATTTCAAGCAGAATTTGCATCTTTTATCTTCTGTATCTGTATTTCAACACTTAATCAGACCAAGTTATCAATGATAGATGACAACATGGGCAGACTTCAAACGTTGGCTCCTTGTATCAAAATGGATAAAAGGGTGATCATAGTAAAAAGTAAATCTAATTCCAAAATGTCAACATATTACTGGAGGATTGATTGAGTTTAATTTAATCGTAGAATAATGGGGTCAGAAAAAAAAGCCTATAGTCAAATGCAGGATAATCCCATTATGCTCTGTATGCTATTACTGTATTTAAGACATCATGATGGGACCTCACACTGGGGAACCTTTTTTTGCCTACCTTCTTCCAAATATCAGAAGTCGGTCCAAGTTTGAGAATCGCTTTCAACTTGGCGGCTCCACTGATCCTGCAGTCAGCCGTGATGTGCCAGCTCCACTGAATAGCTTTGACAGGATTGGACCCTCGCCTCGACAGTGACACACTAAGCCAGTCAAGGTCACTAACAGCATCACATAAAAGAAGGCATCAGCCCCTTAATGAAGTCATACATCACATTTAGCATATGGTTCAATTAGAGGCTTCATAGAGATTATTGAGATTATATTATCCCAGTGCATTCATTAGCTAAGCCCCAATAGTCGCCCATCTGATTAAAATCTGTGAGGGGATTTGCTGCAATTGACTCGGAGAGATCCAAGCATGGAGGGAGACGCAGGGGCTGGTGTTGTAGCTTACATGTTTGGGTGTGTGTTTAATCATGTAAATGAGTTTTTATGTAAATACACTTGTAGATGCCCGTGTGTTTACATCTGTAAGCACCAGTGGCGGCAAATGTAGCTTGTGAGTGCTCGTGTGTGCCTAGTGGCTAAATAAAAAACTTTGTATGCGTCTGTTTACATGCTGTGAGTGTGTGTGTGCGTGTGTGGCAAATTCAATGTGATGGATAGAGAGGTCATGGATCCTCTGTTAGATGAGTTGTGCATTTGTCGTGATGTGGGTCCTCAGTGTTCTGAAGTGATGGAGCTCGTGTCTCGGTTGTCACACAATGTGCTTCTCCATCAGAGTGTCTTCATAATGGAAGATATATTTCACTGTTGCCCGGTTGTGGGGTTTATTTTCCAGTGTATACGCTATGATTGATTTTCCTCTACCTAAATGGTGCTCTTTTACTCCGAGAATACAAAGTTTGAATTATATTTTTGGAAAAGTTTTAAAAACATTTAGATTCGCAATTAGTTGCTGTTGATTTTTTTCTTTTTAATGTTTGTTTGGCAAAAATATCTGTGCATAACATGGACCAGTGCCATATACTACAGCATTTAGAGCCTAAGATGTGTGCTAACCTGTCCCTAGATATGGCAGCTTGCAATAACAGCTAAACAGGAAAATATATACACCACCATAAAAGTTTATCTGAAAGCTTCCACCAAGGCCGATTCACATTTTTATAAATGTCGCTATGTTAGCATGATTTGGATTTGCTTCAAAATACAATGGGATCTTCCTTGACCCATGCCTTAGTGTAATGAAAAACCAAACAACACATGACACCAAAAACATAACCTCCATCTCATATATAAAGACACGCATCACATACAATGCCATACCTGTGTCAATTTAAGATAATCCTAGTAAGAATTCTGTGAATACAACAGGAAGTATTTCTGAATAGGCAATTTCAAAGAGGTGCGACCCTGAGAAGCTTCAGCATATCACTGAGCATCATATAAGCTTGTAAGGTCGTTTTCATTCCATTTCATTTTCATTTACAGGTAGAACATAGTTGAATGTAGTTATGTGCCATCAATAGAGGAATCTTGTTGAGTATTAACCTGCATTTGGTAACCAACTTTACTTGTAGATACAAACATGGCAACCTTTTTAAGGTTGACAGACTCTTTAAATGAAATTCAAACAGAACGTAAGTAGCATCATAAATATACGTTATGATAATCGGTTCCCCTGCAGTGTTCTGAGACATTTGCCATAGAAACACAACTCTATTGTGGCTTTTAATGAATATCATATGCTCTCCTCTCTCTGAATATGTTCAGTTTACTGCTTGCATATAAAAAAAGAAAAGGTAACATGATATTTATTCAAAGTTTCTGTTCTCTTTACTTACAGTATATAAATCCACAACAATTGGTACTTACCTAAAATCTTTCTTCCACACCAAATAACGTGTTAATAATATGTGTTGGAAAGGAGTGGCTCATTACAATTGTTGGATCAGGAACACAGCCAGGCCTATTCCATCTTCTTCCTCCTCGATCCTCTGAGCAAGGCTTCTTGAAGGACACGAGGAACAGGCTTTTCCTAGGCCAGCTGCTCCCTCTATTGGATCTAAAGACACCTTACTGTACTGGATACAGTCGCATTGCTCGACATATTGCAATTTTCTTTTTTTTAAATCCGTAAAATGACAACTAATCTTTGTGGCACAGGTGTGGCTGGATGTGTTTTTCTCTGTGTGATTGCACTGTGCTCTGGGTCTCTGTCTCATTCAAACACACACGCCTACAATAAATCACAACCGGCTCTTCTCACCATGCGGCCCGGCCTATCCCGGGGTCATCTCAAAATCACCATTTAATGTTTAACGGCAAAGCTGGCTTTGATATCAGCGGCAGATAAAGTGGAATTTCGTGATTGCCTCGGTCAAAGAGGTCTCGCTCGCTGAGAAAATGATTTATTTGACACGGGGAAGTCAGTGGAGATCAAAGGAAACGGACGACTCACACCACGGGCCGGGAAAAGGCTGGGGCTCGTCCAATCACTCGCACCAGAGGGGCCCTGTCACCGCTGTCACTGGTTTTTAATTGGCCACAGAGAGAGAGAGAAAAAGAGGTGAGAGGAAGCGGAAAAGAAAGCGTTGAAGGGCCCCTTAGGTCACCTGGGAGCTCAGGCCGGACCCCATTACTCAGGGAGGACATAGTTAGGGTCAGCTTGGGTGGAGAGGGGTGGAACCCTGATTACACTGCAGAGAGAGTTTCCATTAAAGTGCATGGAGATTACTCGCTGCCCTGCCTTCTGAATCAGAGAGAGGGCAACAGGAATGGAACAGAACTGGTTGTGGCAGAAAGAAGGAAAGAGACTTAAAAATGTGAAAAAAGCAGGTTATTGATTTTTCATAGAGAAGATTTGCTCCCAACATTGAGAGCAATATCATATTAAACCCTATTGCTGACACAACATGGGGAAATCAAGCCTGTGAATCAAACCCCTTTTCATGTTTTGTTTAATAACTTCCAGCCAACTGCGGCACCGGGAGAATTACAGCTTGTGAGATAATTGGAAAAACATCAGCATTTGTTGGCAGAGGAATAAGCATTATGCACGAAGCCTTGTCCAGGTATTGTAACAAAGAGGTATTGGGTTTTATAAGTCAAAGCTGACATTTGAATCATAATACCAAACTCCCGATTCAATAAATGTTTGATGCACTTTATCCAAGAGCGTTACATGAATATACAGCACACCCATTTGAAAACACTGATGATACATGTATGGTATAAAGGTCTTTCCTGGCCTTAAGAAAATATACATAGTTATAAAAGGTTTAACAGTAAAAGTGTACTTATCAGACACTTTTTGCAAATATGTAACTCTTTTGGAAGTACACGTTTTTCGAGTCATCAAGATATCTGGCGTTACTCCAATATTTGCATTATATTTGTTAAATAGTAAATATTGGATTTATTACTGAAGCAAGTGTATTAGAATCTTCTCCCAAATAGGAAATTGTTCAAGTATTTATTTGTATTATGTTTCTAAAACCATGTTAGCAACTCCATGACATGAAACATCTATATTTTGAGCTAAAGCTAACCCCATGTGCTAACATTCTCACAATGACAATGCTTACATCTTGGTTTACTGTGCTTGCAAGAATATAAGGATGAGAAAAGAAAAATCTCTCTGGAATAATTTAGACTATCTATCTATCATGCTCACATGTGCTAATTAGCACAAACTAGGCTACCGCAGTGGCTGATGGGAATGTCATTAGCTTTGCACCAAACATCAGTGTTAGTCCTGCCGGAAAATCAGCCAGCAAACAGCCAGGTGCAAGTAAGGCTAAATCTGGCAACTGCCAAACCTTAATGATGTTCATGAAGGCTAATCATGTTCTGAAATAAAAATATATTGCTGAGTTATACTTTCGACAAAGCCCTTCTGGGCTCACAACACTGTAGAAAAAAACCTTGATGTGTGCCCTCATAATTATAATTATGGTTATGTAATCTGGGCCCTTGGTTTTTGTTTCTACATACAGTAGGAGTTGAAAAAACATCCACATCCACTGTGCCACTGAATTTATCACCTGCTACCATTTCTGTCAGAACGCAAATGTAATGTCACCCATGAAGTAGCGACCAATTTAAAAATAATGTATCAAATATATTAATATAGTAGCTATTATTTATCATTCTATCAGTTGACAGTTTTGGCAGTTATCGTAGAAAATAAGGTCATAATCATAGGTCATTTATAATTTATTCATTCAGTCTTTAGCGGTCACGCTTTGCATGATTATTATTCTGTCATTTTTGTCTCATTACAGAATGAAACATAATGAAAAGCCCTATTGTGCCGGCATTTGCCGCTCAGGATGGTGTAGGATATTTACTGCAGTTAAATCACACCACCCATAATATTAACACGATAATATTAACATGAGATATGTGTACTGAAGTTAATGCACCAAAATATTTTGTTTGCATACCCTCTGCATGCTGGGTTTTATGCAGCACACGGACTGAGCTCACAGAGTGTTCAGAGGGACAGCAGAGAAATTGAAAAATTTAGATTAATGGCTTATGCTTAATTAAAATCTCCGGAAACTAATGGTGGGAAAATTGAAATGTTCCTTATAGATTACATTTCCCACCACTGGCCGGTTTCATACGACAGTGTAGCAGAGCGTGACCATCTCATGATCTCTTCTATGCATTATAGAGTTTCCTGCATGTAATTGGAAAGGGGGCAACTGTCAAAACATTGTCAGTTGTGACTCGATGAAAACCTGAGTTATCCCGGTTTTGATGCAGTGTTTCATCTTTCACTATAGGCTTGCACCCATTCCAAAAATAAACTAACTAAAGTAATAGTCCGTGTTCTCCCTTGTTAAACACTTGAATGTGTAAACACCAAAGTGTGGTAATTCAAGTTAGTTTTATCTCCAAAAACTTGACCACCAAAAACCACATGCTTCTCGAGCTTGCGGGGGACACACCGCTTTGGTGTCTGCGGAAGTTACCAAATATGGTTCCTCGCCCAATAAAGGGTTAAACATATATTGCCGGTGTAAGGTGAATTGTCCCGTCAACTCAACTTATGTATTACAATCAACACTAATTCAAGAAAACAATATACAAGACAATATTGGACTTGAAATGACACGATGAATGAAAGAAAACAGCACAGGCACAGCTGGTCTTGTTGACCGAGGAGGTAATAAGGATTGAAGCAGCAGCATAGAACATCACAACATATCAAAGACCCCGATGGTTTTCTGTCGCCTTATTCGCCCCCTTCACCTCAAGACGAATGTCTGCGCTCCCCTGGCGTTCAGCTGGGCTCCAGTGACCTTTTTTCTAGGGCCATCGCCATCATGGATTACTTATCGATGAAACGTTCCAGCATACTGAGTTTGTTGAAAACGTGTGGATGTGTGTTTACTAGTAAGTCTGCGTCCTCTAAAGATTATTAACAACAAAGTGAGGGTGTGAAAGGGATCAGACGCAGGCATTTGGTGAAGGTGTGTGTGTACATCTCCTTGACCGAAGTAATGAGCGTATCAAGTGTGTGTGCATGTGAGTGTGTGTGTCTCCTTGACCGGGGTGATGGGAGTATCAAGCCACAGAAGGTATTAAAGTTGATGAGGTGATATAAAGTGAGCCATGTGATCAATGAACTGAACAATGGCACACTGAGGACACAAATGCAGGCACACACACACACACACACACACACACACACACACACACACACACACACACACACACACACACACACACACACACACACACACACAGGGGCACACAGGCGTATCCACACACACAAATAGTTAGGTTTTAATTGAGGACACCAAACTTTGATTTAATGGGAAATAAAGGTCCCATCTCTGATACATGTACTCAGTTAGGCCGTTACTCATTTCTTTATATTGAGCTTCAATTTAATCTCTCTGGGGTCAATCGCAAAATCACAGACATCGCTCCCCAGCAGCATTGTTCCGAGAACTCAATATAGTGAATTATGAATGATGAGCTCGGTAGCTATTTGTCAAGGTGTGAAGCATCGTTGCTGAAAGTGCAGAGGAGAAAGGGCTTCTACAATGGCTCCCATTGACACACACATATTCCCTTAGCTACCCTTCTGAAGAAATATGGATGTATATATTTCCCATAACAATTCATAATATGGTGTCATCAGTGTCTTGCAGAGATCTTGTTTGGCCCAGCATGTGTACAGCAGTTTCACCTGCCTGAATGTTGCCCTCTATTGCTTATTGATAAAGGACAATAATGATTAAGCCTCGGGCTCATGAACGATTCTAAACACTTTGTTAACACTGCGGCAGAGGAGGTGATGCATTCAATGGTTGTAGCACACAGCACTGTGTGGAATCAATTGTACAAAAAAAAAGGAAAGGAACTCAATTTTCGGTTAACAAATAGTTCCATAATGGATAATACCTAACAGTTAATATTATCACTTAAGGTAATATTTGTTCCATGACTTTATCCAACCTGTGATTTAAGTGATATGTACATATGTATTAATAACTTTTTTTCTTATTTCCTGGTAAATTCCATTTTGGCCTATCTCATTGCAGACTAGGGTTAGGGTTTTTGTTATAATTACTGCATGTTTCGTTCTTTCATCAATTTGATAGAGTGGAGATTGAAGTAAGTAGAACATGTGTGTTAATAAAGTGAGGAAAATGGCTGAGCCTTTCTCCAAGAGGATTTGAAAACACAAGCAGCACAAACCTACCAATTTATGTTCTTACGGCCTCGATGAAGTAACTCTGTAACCAAATATAAAATCCAGAATATTTTTGTCTGGTAGCTTTTTGATGAAGCTCTAAGAGGGATGTTTACTTTAAAAAAAGCTTTTTGTTGTAGTTAACTTCGACTTGCCTTCCCACCCACATAATGTTGTTTATGCTGCCATTGGCCTTTTCCATAATACCACTGCAGGTTTTGCAGATTGCAAATGTTTTTCGACCTGTAGTTTTGTAATAATATATTTTTGACTATTGCATTGTTTTTTCCCAACAGAATCATTGCATATATATATACACAGACAGACTATATGCAAATAACACACAAAGGATCAACACAATGACAAATAAATATGGGCTAGTTCCATATATATATTCAATGAACTAAATATCAGAATGTGCTGAAACCCAAAATATAAAATAGTTTTTTATGTCACAATAAAGACTTTTGAGAACATTCGAGGATGAAACATGAGCATTTGTTGAGAGAAAAGAGAGATTTGACAAAAAAATACACTAAGAATGTAATGGCCCTTCATGTCATCACAGATTTTTGCATTGCTTTAATCTCTGAGGCTAGTTTCATACATCCCACTATTGTTACCGCTAAAGGCTCACCAAGCTTAACTGACTTGATACATTATCAATGTAATAATCCCATTTGCTTGGAAAACTGTAATATTCAAAAGCAGCTGACTAGTTTATCTTTGCCTTCTTCCTGAAAATGTACTTTAGGAGTAGCTGTTTAAGACTTTGCATAGCCGTATTTATCTATTGTGCTTTGCATGCTATCATCTCTTTGTTGGATCTTCCATTGAATATTTTTTTGCTTTCCTCAGCAAGAACTAAATTCATTACTCATTGATACATTTAATCTTGAATGCTCTTTGACAATGTCTTTGTCAGGTGAGGGTGGATCGGAAGGATTTGTTTCTGCTTACCTGAATTCCATCATTTCTCTGTGTGATTTTTTCCCGCTTGTCAGTACTGTGTTGCCGCAGAAGATTAATACACCCCAATCGGCTGTTGGCACCAATACAGCATGTCTTTGTCCTGTATACACTTTTATTTTCTCGTGTAATGGAAACAGACAATAACTTCTAGCCAACCTGCAGCTTAGCTATAGCGAAATTGGACAAAATGCCTGTTATTGTCAGATGTATTGTGGGAGAAGAATTACAGGTTTTTTCAACAACTCATTGTATGACAATAAAAGACCGACACATACTCCACTGAAAGTTTGTTGCAGATTCAGGTTCACACACCCAACAAAAGTCTTACAGGATTAAACAAAATAGTTTAGATGAAAGCTATACGTATTCCCTGAGGCAAAGTGAAATGATGCATACGGCACAGTAATGCTTGCAAATACCTGTTGCTTTTATTTAAATTAAATTCAGCATGTCCAACCCCCCCCCTCAAATCATCCAAAAGAAGCCTGTCGGGCATTGTCTTTGAGGAAACACTGTTTATTTTTTATTGGACAAATGTGTCCTCGCTCTCATGCTTTTAACAGAATTGTATGCATTACAGGTTCCACAACATGAGGTCTGTGATGATAAATAGCCTGCTGAGTGCATCCTTCAGTGTAAAGACCTTGACAT
Organism: Trematomus bernacchii; assembly: GCF_902827165.1. NCBI lineage: Eukaryota > Metazoa > Chordata > Actinopteri > Perciformes > Nototheniidae > Trematomus > Trematomus bernacchii. The sequence continues at coordinate 9,781,849 of NW_022987689.1, read as the reverse complement.
GTGTACAAGATTTATGTTAGTGCCATAACTTCTAAATATTCATCTACCATATATCACTTTGTGTAGAAGCTAGCTACTGAGTTGCATTATCGTAGCTAACTATCCGGTTAGCGGCTAGCTGGCAGGTTACAAAAGTTCGCTATTTATTTATGTGATTTAAGATGGCACACATATACAGATACAAATTATACAAATGTAAATTCAGAAAAAAGAAAATAAGTACAGGGAGTCCCTTACCCACCAAGTTATGTAATTCTTGTAAAAAAAAGAATCACCTGACAACCCTTATCTGTTTGAACAAATTAGGAGAACTCATGCCACATTCTATTTTGTGATTGGTCCTTAGCCCTGCATCCATTTTTTTTTCTTCTCCCTAGACGGAAAAAAAGGTGAGTTATCACATCTTTACCCTCTGCCACCTCACTTTCGCATTTGTGGGCTCTCTCTCTTAGCGCTGTCACCTTTCTCCCTCCCCCTCCCTCCGTCTCTTCTCCTGGGATGTGTCTCACATTCATGGGTCTGTTTTGACGGCATTGCATTTTGCAAGCGAAATGTCAACTTTAACTTTCCCAGCTGTCTATCACTGCCAGCCGCAGCACCTATGCATTAAATATCAAGCTTTTTGGAAGGGCAGAGTCGCGGAATACGAGGCTCGGGGTAGTTTGAGTTCACTTGGCAGTTCTGAAAGAAAATCTCTCCCCGACTGATGATTAAGCCCAGTCCTCAGTCTTTGTAAGCCCGGAACAGTTGGTGAAGCACGGAGAAGCGGTTATGGAGGAGCTTTTAATATTTCCCTGATGTAAAAGCACCATGGGAGTGTTTGAATATTGTATGAAAGCAGACTGACTTTGGTACACTCGCACACAGCAGGCATATTCCTCCTGTACTCGTATGCACGCACACACACACACACACAAACAAATGCTCTCCCACTCAGGAACATGCGTAAACCTGAACACATTTTCACATACACACCCAGAAGGTAATGAGATTAGCATTCTGATGTTCTTGGAAAATGGAGGGAAAAATAATTTATAAAAACACAGACTCCCATTGGAATTGAAGTGATACAGAAGTGATGACACACTTTCCAGGCAGCAAGGGAGCTCAGAATAACTTCACACTCAAACTTCACACTCAAACTTCACACTCAAACTTCACACTCAAACTTCCTTTAATCAATTTCTATTTTTTTCCAAAGCGAACAAAATAGGTGAAAAGTTGGGGCTTCGTTTTCTTGAGAAGTTGCCACAAAAGTACAGTTTTTCATTTTGATTATTCTGTTTTCACTTCGAATTACGCTAACAGAGAGGCAGCTGGAAGTAAGCACGACTTGATAATTGAGCCATCAAGCTGTGATTCGATGTGTGTACATACAGGCTTATGCAGGCAGCTTCACTGTTGACAACTCTGTAAATCTTTTCCCTCTACAAAATCACCAATAAATATTTCAAGTACCCAGCTGATTTCTGGAAGCTACGAAAAAGAAAACTTTTGAGCCATTTACATAAGGACTCACTGTCACTCATTCGGTGACAGTGAATCAAGTTTTTCTTAGTCATGAAATAATATAATTGGTACAATTAAGGATTGGTACAAAAAAGGCATGAGAGGTGTCGTGGCAGCTGTGTTCTCATTATATCAACATATGTTCTCTAACAGATGTAGCAAGTGCATTAGCCCGTGTTTTATTACTTTATTTGAATAGCGTTTATCATCACTTTTGACAATCATGACTTGCCTGATAGTTAATGGAAATTTAAAAGTGTACTGGAGGGCTTTACTTCTTACCTTTTTCGAGATCGAGGAAGGATAGAGCTGCTGCAGCACAAATGAAAGATGGATGCTGAATTGATGCAGCTTGACGCTTACCACCACACATTAATATTCCCATCCCAACCCCCTTCTTCATCATTGTGACATAAGCCATTCAGTCCTAATTAAAAAATGAGTTGTGATGTATGTGGTTACGTGATATTGTTAAGGCATCATAAATAACTTATGAAAGTTGATGGATGCATCATATTAGTCATGTTGCAGAAAGTATAAGGGCAGAGGGCTGGATATAGTTTCTCAGTGAGAGATGAGCTTTAATGCTGACCAAAATGTGCTTAGTCTGCCATATGCTGTCTTCAGTCATTTGTGCATCAGTGTAATGAATGCAAAAAACATCTTAATATATTTACTTGTCTGATCTACATCCCGAGCCCAAACACTTTTAATTTACTATCATATAAGATTAAGAACCAGCAAATACTCATATCTTTGAAGTAGAATTTAGTCAATTTAAATCATGATTTGTCTTTTCATTACTCATTTGAATAATTTATTATTCATATTACATATTTTAAAGAATCTTCTATTGATGTTTTGATCAAGTCTGGGTGTCTAGGGGAGTAATTAAACTTCTTCGGCTGAACAACATTTCTTCGGCCACATTTACAGTCATGTCACCATTACATAATCTATTTTTTTAATAAGTTTGCCATCATCATATGTGTAGACCATAATTCTTTACAACCAAACCATGTTGAAAATATGAATAAAGGGGAACAAAGACACACATAAGATCTAGCTTTTCTGAAGGGATAATACAGGAGGTAAGTTCAAGGGTTAAGGTGTCTTTGATAGTACCATTACAATAGTACCATAGGGTAAAATTGTAGTGCAGGCGAGAGATTCGGCATTCTACAGTTAATATAAGACTTCACACTGATAAGAATTCACAGAACATCAACACAAATACATTTATACAAGTATCATCATGGAAATACTTGCAAAGTGGTACTTACACACACACTCACTGGAGGGGTTTAAAGTGCCATACATTGGTGAAGTGCATCATGTCGTAGCAGTGAAATAGCTGCAGGTACAAAAGCTTTTTATCGTTTTGTACTCCATCCGGGAGCCGTAAACTGATTCTCTGGGTAAGGGATTGGAATAGGCCTGTTCATAATTTTAAAATACACCAAAATCAGTGGGTTATTAGTCTATTTGCACCACACATGTTACAGTTATTTCCAAGGGTTAGGGTTAGGGTTAATTTGGCCTACAATTAACTATATGTTACAGTATGTAGTGTATTGTAGTGTATTTGAATTATAGAAAGTAAAGCAATTTAATTTGTAAAATCATTTGATAAGATTTCCAAACACTAAATCAAATTCAGTATATAACAAAGCTCTCCATAATATAACTCTATACATCAAAACTAAAAACTATTTACTTAACATAATCAACCGCATACATCTATCAATTGCTCACGATAAGAGGTTTCTTATAAGAGGCTTGATTTTTACAATATAAAACATTCATTCTGTATAATTGACCAAATTCATAGCTGATCCAGATCACAGCAGGATAGTAAAAGAAAAGAAAACTTCAGAGCTTAATTTCTATTATCTCTCTACAAGGGGCGCGTGTTCACTTTTGAGACTGCCTGCTCAGAAAGATCAAGAGCACGTCAGGCGGTTCAAGGAGTTCAAATATTTGACACTTTAGTCAAACATTTTATTCAGGTCTGTCAGAGATGTCGCTCTGGAGAGATTTGTCATTCCTCGTCCTTGTCATCACAGGCAGACTGCTGTGCCGGGGCTCCACTCACAAGGTGGAGGAGATTCAAGCACTGTCGCAACAATATAGGCAACAACTGAATTGTGTTTTCTATATCATTTTACGGTCCCCCTTGGAAAACAATCTTATTATAAATCCTGCTTATCTACGATGCTCTTGTAATTGGAAAGTAAAATGGTCTCACCTAGTATGAAATTGTATTAGGACATAAGTGGATTGTATTATGATGACATGCTTGGCAGGGATATTAAAATGTAATAGAAAAATCAGCTTACTGCTATGGCTGTTCTTCAAGCAATTAATGTGGGCATTGTTTTCTTTGTCATTACTCCCCATTCTCATAGAAGTTGTGCATAGTGTTAATCCTACAGCGATGGATTGTCATCTTCATTGAATTAGGTATGGAAGCTGAACCATAATTGGTTGATTTGGCTTACGAAAAACAACAAGAACATACAATTAAATAAAAACAGATATATAAATAGCATGACATTGTTTTAGTGCTGCTTGTCCTCATATGTGGGAGGTCAGAAAAATGTCCAACTTTGTTAGTATAAAACTTGTATGTCAACAGAGGTTTCAAGAGTTCGTCAGCACTTTTAACAATTGCTATCTTTGTATGGTTTTTAAACTGCACTAAAACATATTCATTTTTTATACACAATGGATCGAAGTTAGCAACTGGCTGGTTTACACATCATCAAACAGTAAATGAACCAGATGTTTTCCTAAGCAGTTGGTGGAAACCAAAAACTGAATAAAAAGTGAAAAGACACAAATCCAAAGGATAAAGGTGCTCCTTCTGTATTGGATATGTAAATAGCACATTTTAGGAAAACATTATTTTTGGGTTGTGTCATAGGCAAAAGTCAAAAAACATTAAAGAAAACAAGCTTTTAAGGCGACACAATGGCCATATCGTGCAATATTGCATTATTAGTGCAATGTAGTAATTAATGCTAATGTTGCTCCCTGTCTTCTGAATCTTTAAATGGGCAACTCATTTCCTATTAATAGCTGTATATGATGTTGTGTTCCCACCTTGAAAATGGACAAAAGCCCTAACGTCCTTGCCAATCTTTCCCTAATATACTTAAAGTCAACTAGTTTTGGCTCACACCGTCCAACCATAGTTAAAGTCATATGCAAACAGACAGTTTCCCTGACAATGGGGGCCTAGAATTTAGACAAATGTTGATGTTTACAGTACTTTGTACGACAATTACACAAGTGTCATGAAGACAATAAGAGAACGCTTAGACTGCAGTCCCGGTCGTTACCGATTTTCCCTTCTTCTTCTTGTATCTCCCTCCCTATCCTCTTTTCTCCAAACCTCCTCCCTTTATCTCTCCTTGTATTTCAGTAGGTCTTTGCCGTGGCCCCCAGGCCCTTCATTACTTTGCCGTTGTGCTGTGGCCACTCATTTCAACCTGGTGCCACTCTGGGATTAGCGTTATCTCCATCTCTGTCACTTGCTTATCAATTTGCTAGACTCTTGAAATAAAGCTCCGCCAGACGTGTGATGTACTTCAGATTACCAGAGGCAGCAGGAGGGTATGGAAATCCTCCACAGATTAGGCTAGATGCCCTTCCTCAGTCTGAGAGAGATGTGCAGACTATTGGCGAGCACCTTAGAGATGCACTGATACACTTTAAATCCCAGGTCCAAGAAGGGGAGGGGAGATGTGTCCTTCTGCCTTTTTGATTATTCTGTCCTGCAGGTATGCCAAAAGTAGTTATCGACTATATGGTTTCAAAGGGACTTCTATTATATGTATTCCAACAAAATATCAAGCCACAACTGTGCCTTTTCTGAATGTTATGATGACAATGTGACAGATACAACTGCAACTACAAAGAAAATACTAATTGTGTCGCTGTTTTTTTTTTTAATCTTGTGGAGGTTTATAAAATACAAAATCTGAAATGTTAGAAGCTATCAAATGTTGAATTTATTGACACCTTTTGACCAAAGAAAACATTCTTGTTTCACTTTTTCTTAGAATATTGATTCCATATGAGTATGTCCAAAGGGGACATTGCACAATATGCACAACAGTCAACGTTTAATATGAGACCATGACTTTAATACCGGAAATAGTTTTGTAACAAAAGCTTTTAAAACTTGTTAAAGACTGTGTCAACTGTCATTTGATCTTGGGCATTAGTAACCACTGCTAATTTGGAAAACACCACAGTTAAATAAAAAAAAGTACAACCAAAAACTAAATGTGGGACAACATGTTGATGGAATTTATTTGTCTCTTTTATTCTCTCTGGCTTGCCATGTTTTCTTTATAAAGGAATTACGAATTCATAACATTATTACATAAATGCTCCCGATTGTTAAATCAGAGCAGCCTATTTTCCATGTAAGTGTCACCATTTTTTTTTAATAAGAACCCTGAGGAAAATGTCTCAGTATCTGCCTCAAAGTGAATATAACTTTATTTAAACATACTGTATAGTATATGTTACTCCTCATGTACTATTAATGCTACTTTAAAATGCAGAGGGCCTTCGGGTACAGATCAGTGTTGGTTCATTACTACAATATTCATTTGATTCATTGTTCAAGGAAATTGTGAATATGTGCATTTTGCAACACATTTTAGCCCTAAATATATATATGTGTTAAATTGTACTCTTAATGGGTATTGATTATCTATGTGAGCTAATATGTTAACTAAAGAGCCAGTTCAAATGAGCAATTAGTGTATTTTCTTGATGTAATGTCCGTTGTTTTAATCAGAATTGGGCTGATTACATTGATGTCGTGATGCAGGGGAAATTGCAGGTATAACATAACTAACCTAGCTAATATCTGCTTCAAACAGTATTTTATGCAGATGTGTCCTTTAACTTACTGTTTTACTCACCCCCATGCTAATTTATTTATAAGGCGTACTGCTGGTTATTAATACCAAGAGCTTATTGACAGTGACAGTGACACACCCACGCTGCTCTTTCTGCTTCACTGTATTTAACAGGAGACTGGCTGAGCACAGCTGAGCCATAGTTACAGCAATCACCTTGAGTCCTTGTAGCAAACACTCAGGGAGCCTGTTTACTGTAGTCCCATGTCAGGAATTATCACGTTACAGAATGAAAGGACACAGTGTTTAGCCTATTTATATGGAGCAGTTGCCTAATGCTTTTTACGTATGCATTTACTGGCCTGTAACACTATTATTCAGACATCTTTAAAACCAAATGATTAATGGATAATGGAAATAATAATAATTTGCAGCCTCTGGGCTCTATTTATCATCCTGACCTTGAGATATCCTGCCCATCGTCCACATTTTGCTGCTGGAGTGGCTTTATTTTAAATATATGGTGTGGTTTGTGTATGGATTTTAGCCGTCCTTTGGACCTGAGGACCAAAACAACATTAATGAAATGCGTAAAAGTGAACCACAATGTGCTAGGGTATTGTTTCTTCACAATCAAGAGTTGTTGATCCTACGTACCTACAAAAAAAGTATGCTTGACCTTCGGACTTAAGTGAGGTAAATAAGCTCTTATTTAAATAACTTCAGCATGTTGCATCACTAAAAGAGTCTGAACATACCTACAGTCTCTGTTTAAATACTGTATGAACGCCTTTAGTTTAGTCCGCCTTGTGAAGGCAGAAGGATACATTTGTTCAAAAAATCAAGTAAGTAGTTCCTGGGACAATATGTGTCAATATGGACAACAGTAGCACAAAACAGGAGCACGATGGTTTCATGACAGACGGTTTGCTGTAGCTGTTTGGAACATTTGCTCTTCATCAAAATGTGACATGTCATGTCATGTCACAAGTGTCTACAGGTGTTGTTTCTCTCTTGTCCATCATGCACATTTATTGCTAGATGAGTTGCCTCTCCTAAAAGCCTTTGTCGCGATTTATGTAACCCGTTTTATGTTGTCGATGATAACAAGTGAAGGCAGAGAACACAAATAATCTTGTGAGAAAGAGACAGAAAAGATGAGAAAGACAGAGTGTGTGAGAGAGAGAGAAGTGACAGAAGGGTTCAGCGTCTAAATTTAGTGCCCACCGTAAAAAAAACGACCACTCATGCAATCGGTGTGTGGCGCACATCTTTCTCAGGACATCCTGCAATATGAGAGAAGCGTTTTACGTGGACATGGACTCATCCTCTTGCCACCTGATTTATAGTGTTTCATCCTCAGGAGGATATTTGTGTTTCTTTTTTTTCATTTTTCTTTTTCCAGTTTTCTCTCGTGGCTGGCTATGACTCATCATCTCCCTGTCCTGCTTCACCTACAGGCTCATATCTGCAGGGCTAGGATTAAGCAGAACGGAAGCGCGATTAAATGGCTTTGGCAACTGTCTTCTCGTACATCTTAATAGAATTCAAAAGTGTCTTCCCTCTCGCTCTTTAGGGCAAAATCCCGGCTCCAGTCTTGGTTTGTTTTATTTTTTCTTCCATTTATCTGAAGTGAGGGGCCTCTTTGAGTCGACAACTGGCTTACTGAGCTCATGGGCAGGGAAGAGCAGATTAGTCAATTAAATGAAGCCATGGAGGGAAAGGGGCTCAGTTTATGCTCATCCTTAAGCCTCTATTCTGTTGCTCTAAAGAAGCCGCTGAGGGAAATCAAATGGCCAGATTGTCGTGATAAGTTAAGAAGACAAATGCAGGGGGAAGACAAGCCTGAACAAACTCTCTGTAATGCCACAACATTAAAGGAAGGGACCATTTCTTATACCAAACAAAGAAGGACAAAAGTGGCTTTGGTACTTTTATTTTAGCTGTATATCAGATTAGGATTTACACATAACACACAACAAACAAAGGTAATACAATGCATTTTGTAACGGTGTAACCAATTGTTACCCCTTACAAATAGCAGTGAATCTCTTAAAGAAATGTATATGATATTTCACCTATAAACTTCTAAAAGGTATTGCAAAAATACGATACAAATTTGTTTCCTATTTAATAAAGTCTCTAAAGCCCTCTTAATGTACCTTTTTGAAGCTGTATCTACCCATATCTTGGGATTGGGAACCACTGGACCAAAGTACAAAACTTCCTTAAAAGTATGTAAACCTTGACCAACTTCTTGATTGGGAAATGACATTATTTTCATCCTTGCCGAGCGTCGAGATATGAGATAGACACCGTTGTCGTATCCCTACTTTGAAGATAAAGTTACCATCGTGCAGGCAGTTAGCTTAGGTCGGCATTACAACTGCATTTACATGATTTTGTACAGATTTGTACAAACAAGATGCAACGTTATAATGTACGTTTGTTAGAACCACCGGAGAACAAACATTTTATCATGTCATTGTTGAAGACCAAACTCTCCACAACCCTTCGCCTTTGAGCATCATCTTTGGATGCTGATGAAAAATGCCACGCTTTAATACAACTGAAATTGTATTCAAACCATCATTTTGCATCAGCAAAGCTCTTAATATGGATTGTTTACAAATAGGCATGAATCACAATCAGCAGAAAATTAATATTTGAATACCAACTTTTCACAAGCAGTGAATAGGAAGAAGAAGAAGAGGATTCATAATAATAGAGGAGATCATTAGAGCCCTCTTTGTTGTCTGCGGGCAGGATAAAGCAGCATTGTTGCGGTAAAGATCCTTATAGCTGCATGTCTGCACGCCAGACTTGCTTAAAGGTCAGGCCATTGTGTGAAATTAGCAAAGACAGAAAGGTCATTGGGATTGTTCCTGGCTAATAGATAAGCTCCGAGGCCTGTATTCCCTTTTTACCGAGGGAGGATAATGCCCATAAGCTGACCCTTTTCTCTCTTATGGACCTCCACACACACACAGAGGAACACTTACTTACCGATACACCACGAAAGAACCATAGCGTGTAAACCGGCCGATGAAGTTCTAAGTCTGAGGTTGAGTAGGTTAATGAATAAGAGATGAAATATAAATTATTTTACAATGCTTTGCGCCTTAGCTTTTACCACTGTCGTCTGTGTATCTCTGATTGCAGTTTCAAGTCTTTAAGCACGGAAAGATAAAGGAGGTGCGTTGAGGAAGCTGTGCCGAGTCCTGAAGAAGCCAGGGTGCATGTTAGGCTAATAAATCATGTCTTTTGTAACCTCACAAAGAAACACAAAGCAAATGCAAATACATTTTGAATTCAAGACTGAAAATGAAAAGCGGACTGGCTGATTACTAACGAATTGTAGGGCTTTTCATCAATTGGCAAGAGAAAATACTTTTGTCAACTTGTCTGTTCCTTTGACAAAATGTACAACACTTTGTATTGAATTATTTTCAGTTTCTTTTGGATATACTATTCCCTTGCATGTGGTGATTAGCTATGGGGAGGTTATGTTTCTGGTCTGTCAGCAGGGTAATGGAAAAACTACTGGCGCAATTTTCATAAAACTTGATGGAAGTTTGTAGCACGGGCAAAGAAAGAAACCTTTATGCTGTGGAACGAATCAGAATCACAGGGTGATACACAAATGATGTTCTGCTTTGGTTGCAAAAGAGGACATTTGTCCTTTACTCATGTGGTGTTTGAAACATCTTGTAGCATACATGTTGTTTCCACATTACAACTTAGAGCTCAGGCCTACCCATTGCATGTGTACAACATTTTTTTCCCAGTCAGGATATGTAACCATTTAAGGATCTGGTGAATAACCATTGGTCTTTCATGGGATCTTTCAAAAGACAGATAAGCACACAACTTGCTAGCACCTAGCGCAATAGTTCAGTATTGATATGTAGACTGAACCTAGATAGCTTAGCTTATCTTGCTAATAAATAAAACAGCATTTCGTGACCAAATTTGATAAGAATGTGAGACAAGCTGGACTGTGCTGGTCAACTGGCGACACACATGTATTTAGCAATCATTTCAAGCGTACTAATTTAAAGCACATTTCCATGCCAAGCTTCCTTGTGGAGTTTTTGACAACTACAAGCTCTAAGAAGTAATGTTTTCACGAGGGGGTCCCGTTTCTAATTTGATGCAGTTGAATGCTAATGCGTGCACACAAGCACTGTTGTGAGGTGATGCACATTTGTGTTGACTTTGTTTTTCCAACGGTCAACAGCAGGGGGTGAGAATATGCTAAGTGACATAGAAAGATGTCTACAATGGCAGCAACCAAGGCAACTGCTACAGTAGGAAGTAAACATGGATGAAAACAGTGTGGGATTTAAAATGTCCAGAAATTCACCTTATTGCAAAAAAGGATGAAAATCTATTGGGCATTTTTTAACTCAACCAAACACATAATGCATTTTGGTGAGAAACAGTGAATTCAAGCAGTAGAGCAATTAAAGCTTTTGTGTGTTTACAACATTAAAAGTGAACACATTTTGCTACTATGATGCATGATTCAAGTGACATATTATTCACTGGTCATTTATAATTAAATACAGTAATCTCCTCTGTGTAGGGGCCCGACGATAAAACATTGTTTTACCTTTGTGCTTTTCATGGGGCCAGGGAGAACATTTAAGTTGTATTCTTTAATGTAGGAAAGAGAGGATGAATATTTTACGAGGTGAAAGAAAAACCCATTGACACTGCATATGCACAGGTCTCTCTCTAGAGTCTATAGGATCCCTCTACATCACCACCTCTGTGTTATCCAGCCTTTCTAAGCCTGTTATAGAGAGGAGCAACTTTTAAAATGACATTGTTTGGAAAATGGACCCATAGCGAAATTCAGAGGGTGGCTTTCAATAGATTGTTTGGGGAAAACAAACAATTCTTTACACAGGAAATACCTGTCATGATATCAGAGGTATGGCTTTTTCACTATGGTGCAGCAAACAAAGTTATTTCGTTGTAGAACGTTGCTGCAAGTTCCCTTGATATAAAGTTGAAGTACCTGAGCTAAGAATGAAATTCCAAATGATCGTTTGTGTGTCTCATCTACAGTGGTAAGCCAGGGTAATACATATACATGCTTCTACTGAGAAGTGATTATAAAAGAACTGCCAGCTCAAATCAGATTATGAATTGAAATGCCATACCTGTAATATTCTGAACACATAAATGTCAGGTACATGCACACTATTCATGTAAACAAACCTTTTAACCATAATCTATACAAAATAGATTTGTCTTCTTATGTAGAGTTAGTCAACGGATCAAATTACATGTGGTATTTAACAGCTCAGGTGTGATTTAAGTATTCAAATGAGCTTCTTCCACAAGTTCAGAAGAGACATCGATGACGTCAGCTAGACACAAATCCTATAGCTGCTCCACCGACAGGTATTAATGCCACAACTCCGTGGAACCAATTACACCAACCCTCCTGGTTTTGACTGGGTTATGGGATCATTTCTGACTCACAGCTGTAAACTTTACATTTCAATGAAACTCATTTGCAGGAATATTACTAAACACGTGGAGTCTCAACAGGGCAAACGTAATATTTTTTGTTTAGTTAAGATTCTAAGAGATGTGTTGTAATGTCATCTAAGACTGAGTTTGCTGATGGCCAATATATATTTAATTTAATTATATTATATTGTATTATATTATATTTAGCTGACACTATCTAAAGCAACTTACATACACTTCAAGCTAATTTGACACGTTGATATGTGAACTGCATCGATTAAGGTAATTCAGTAGTTTAAATTAATGAGCATACAGGTTAAAAATGGGAGCCAATATATGACAAGTATAATTCATAATCTTTAACTCTGACATCACATCTGTTCATTTGAGGGTTAGGCTCATTATGCCTCCAGTGCCCCAGCTTCAATGTTTTAATAGGCAATAGAGAGCAGCTGAGCAGCTCCTCAGGGTGCCTTCGCCCTCTGCTTTTCACGGAAGACTCACAGCAGGGTGGCTCCAGAAACTTCCTGGAAAATAAGTGAAGAAGTAGTTTGACTGTTCAGAATGACATGATGCCTGGGTTGAAATGGAGACACACATGCGCACACACAACTTCGTTTTAAGTTCAGTACACGCAATAATGCCAAAAACATTTCAAAGATTGTGAGAAGAAGAAAGATGAGCGTAGTTACTGCATTATTCACGTAGCTTCAGCTAGTCTAGCTTTCTTCTTCCTCCGTATGAAAAGTTAGATAGTGAATCACAAGTAAGCATTAATAGATCATTCCAGTTTAATTCAGTTTTAAGAGTAGTCCTCGACATTATTGATACCTAATAACTGTCGGTATTCTGTTCATACGGATAATGGGGTTAGTGTCAAGTTCTTTACATTGGGTCTGTTAAGGATTGTTTGTAAGACCTGAGTGTATAAGAGCAAAATTGGCCGTGATGATAAAGCTGCGCTGATGATGGAGGTGCGGTGTATTTGAAGACCACAGTTAGGACTGATTGGAACTGTGTATCCTGGCCAGGCTGGGTTGGGGTCTGTCTTTTTCTTGTCAGCATTGGTCCCAGTCCAAGTCTTTCAAGCAAAAGCATGCATGTTTACACATTGCCATGTTTTTTAGGTTTGGGCAAACATGATAAGATCCATGAAGAGTTTAATCCAAGGTCTATTTGCCAATGACTTCTAGAGAGTTTTTGGTAGAAGTTTGGTAAACAGTCCATTTACAATGTGAAAGGGGCTGAACCCATTGGCCCAAAGAGTTATCTTGGAACCATCCATATATAGTTTGAGCATGATTTAGTTTTTTATTAGCTTGTAAAGTGGCTACTTGTGAAACAATCTTGTCATTGTCATAATCGTGACAATAATGGACATCATTGTCATAATCCTATTTTGTCTCTCCAAATATAGCTTTATTGAACATTCGGTTCACTTTCTCCGCTCATTTAGCTTTGTTTTGGGCTGCAGCAGGCAGCTCTTCTTAGAGAAAAATGCTGCCAAGCTAAAGCTTAAGATGCAGGTATTCCACTCAGGAGTTGTTGAGTGAATATCTGACTTACAAGTCTTCCCTTTTTTTATTCCAACGGCAAAGTGGCCAAAATAATCTGCTAGATATCAGTGGATTAATTTTGTAAGTATAAAGTCTTCCTTAATGAAAAGGAATGCTGGCTTGCAGTTTGAAAAGTGCCTTAATGATCCATTTGCTTTAGTTGTCGCTCAGTAGGGACCCGTGCTGATAAAGGCATGCTTAAGGAGAAACATACTCCAACAGGCTCCTTTAATACATAATGGTGAACACGTGTAAACACACACCTAGCTACCCTTCATCAGTCACCCCCTCCTGCTTCCTCTGCATGTGCACTGTCAGTGCTCTGGAAGCTGCTCTTCAGCTCTTTTAGCTTCCTTAATTAAACTGACCATCGCTCCACCAATTTCGACCCATTAAGGAGCTGTAAATCTAGCAAGTAGCTCCGACTAACAGCAATTTACCCACACAATGATGCAATCGGCTTATATTGGCCTTGCAGCCTAATAAACCCCCATGAATACATCAAAGGGTATGGAAGCAGGAGAGGGGGAGAGATGTTTAAGCATTCATGGTTGTGCATGTATTGACTTGTTTGTTTGTTTCAAAGGATGCTTTTTAGTAAAAAATATTCATTTAAGTTACTAGTGTGCAAACTAAATATAAATTACTTGATTTTAGAGATACAGACTACAAACAAGTACATGTATGTGCCAGTAGATTAATAACGCTGCAAGACTTCTTTAAAAACTAAAAAATCTCTTTTGAAAAATCTCTTTAAATACATTTCTAAAACACTCACTCTAAGCACCGTATTAGCCAACATATACTCAAACTAGCTTGTCCATTTTTCTTTAACTATTTTCTTTTTTAACTTGAGTGAACATTTTTTAAGAGCTAATAAACACAATTATTTCTTAATTACAAGAATCATCATTAGCTAGTCTGTCTTAAACATAGACAACAGTTTTAAACTAAATAAAACCACACACTTGGGAGGCAACTCATTCTGAACAGATGGACAGAGAAGGAGTGTGAACAGAAAGTGTCAAACATGGAGGAACTTATTGTTCTGCTCATTGTTTTTCCTGCTATTTTTTTGTTCGGAATCTGTCAGTTTTGGCCTGGAGCAAACTGTTCCATGTGTATTGTACAAGATGGCCTGTTTATCGAAGGCCGGACATAATGGATGACAATGTGTTTCTGGAGGCGAGACAGACAGCCATGAATAAACTCACTGTGCTGCTAGTAAAGCTGCTTTACTGTGCAGAAAATCTCATATGTTCTGTGCTCCTGTTTTCGCTGCTGTGTTCTCTCGGAAAAGAAATTCCCTAAATTGTGGCATATTTGTATCGTCTGTATCAACAATACACAACAACTTTGACTCTCAAACCCGAGAAGAATTTGAATATATATCTAAAAATTATATAAATAAAAATAAACCTGTGAATATTTGAGTACGCTTCCAGTCAAAACCAAAACCATGTACATTTTACTCGGGAACCAGCATACAGGAAGCTTGTAAGATATTGGACTGTCCTCAAGTCCCTGATAAGACATTGCAAACTGTGATTATAGTGAGTTCTTGAAAATGTCTCCATTTGCCAGGAAAGAAAATACCTGAAATACCTTCTTTCTTTTCAGAGGATGCAGAGTGATGCTTTTGAATTTCACCTCGTAATCATACCACAGGATAACGGTGGCTATATTTTCCTCATGTAACATTTTGACTGTTGGGCCTCATCAAGTTTCATGAAGGAAAACCATTCATCATCATGCTTTTCGTGCTCTTCCTGGGCAAAAACCAAAAATGCGTGGCCGAATGTCATTGCAGTCATCTATCACATTTCCCGTCATGCATTGCGGTTGCTGCCATCTATCATATTGCCCATGGTGCACTTTGAGTTTCCAGATATTCCGACATGTCATATTCTATGTACATCCTGCCTGTTAGGTATGTGCATATGTGCAGTGTTTTAAATTCAGATTATATTTTTTTCAAAGTGACCAGAAACCGAGGTCCCCACTTGGTTGGAGCAGAATCGTAGTCCCGATCTGGTTGTATAGTGTGTGTGTGCTTGTGTGTGTGTGTGTGTGTGTGTGTGTGTGTGTGTGTGTGTGTGTGTGTGTGTGTGTGTGTGTGTGTGTGTGTGTGTGTGTGTGTGTGTGTGTGTGTGTGTGTGTGTGTGTGTGTGTGTGTGTGTGTGTGTGTGTGTGTGTGTGTGTGGTGTGTGTGTTGTGTGTGGTGTGTGTGTGTGTGTGTGTGTGTGTGTGTGTGTGTGTGTGTGTGTGTGTGTGTGTGTGTGTGTGTGGTGTGTGTGTGTGTGGTGTGTGTGTGTGTGTGTGTGTGTGTGTGTGTGTGTGTGGTGTGTGTGTGTGTGTGTGTGTGTGTGTGTGTGTGTGTGTGTGTGTGTGTGTGTGTGTGTGTGTGTGTGTGTGTGTGTGTGTGTGTGTGTGTGCCTTTAAGATGAGACACAGAGAGATGAGAGATAACACCTTGAGGCTAAATGTAAAAAGCACCTTTCAGAAGTGCATTTATGATAAGGAAAGGGATGAGACAGCTTTATAATGCACCTACAAACACACACACGTCTGAAATCTGCCGCTGTGTGTATTCTGCATATCACTGCATTATTTGTGGAAAAGAAATACTGCCTGGAACCTTGTGAGCAAAGATGAGAGAAGAGATAGTTTGATATCTTCCCTAACACATTCTGCAGTTGCTTAGTGGTACTGTAAACAAACACACTTTGATTTTATCTTTTATTAAAACAATACTTGTCTTGCTGTGTTGAAGCCAATTTATTGTTCTTGGCAAAAAAAAGGCCAGAGCAGAAAATGTACTGCACAAAACTGAGATATAGCATAAGAAATATGCGGTTATCGGACTCCTTTAAGATTTATTGTGGCACACACTGGTCACCTCAGACAGTATATAATAAGAAGACTGCTAAAAAACGTTCTACTTGCAATAAGCCAGCTAACGTAACTCAAAGTATGAAGGTGAAACTTTTAATCTAAAGCTGGATCTATCTGGGGCCATTTAAGTCTCTTAAGAGATATAGTAGCACCATTAAAATTAAATAACCATCTAGCCGTAGAGGTAGTGAAAAATCACTTTATGATCACTTGATATATTTGATGCTATAGAAAAAAGCATGCACTGAAGACAGAACTACCTTATCAGTGACATATAGGATCCATCTCTCCTAGAAATGTTACATATTGGCACATGTATATAGGCCTGTCGCGATAAGCAATTAATTGACTTATCGTACGATAAATAAAAATGAACTCGATAACTTTTCTGACCTTGTGCTTGTGAGACAATGTGTGCTCATATATATAGATATATATATATATCTATATATATAGATAGATAGAGAGAGAGAGCTCTGTTTTCCAGCCTGAGTCTATTTAATTTATTGTTTTGGTTGTGTGTGATTTAATTAACTTTTTATTATTTAATTAATTTGTTTTATTTATTATATATAATTTATATATTTGAATATTATTTCACATTTCATTTGCAATGTTGAATGTTCAATAAAAAGTTATGTTTGAAAGGATGTACTTGAATTATTATTATATTATCATTATGTCAGTGGTCTAAAATGGTCTTACAACGGTGCAATAATATGCGACAATATTATCGTTTATCGCAATAATTTCCAGGAAAATGTATCGTCCAACAAAATTAATTATCGTGACAGGCCTACATGTATATACATTTTATGACTAGGATAAGCATAGGTAGGTTTTTTATATGTGAAGTGAAAGACCCAACTGAACCTTGTCATGTGAAAAATGTACTCGCATGGTAACAGATGAATTATGTTTTTCAGACATATAACTTGTGAAAAAATACACTTCATAAAATCACACTTTTTAATATGATATACAAAAAAAAAAAAAACACATTTGACACATTCACAAGAGACATTTGGCAAAAATAAATATGTGTATATGTTTTTTACACTAATAATATCAATTACAGTCCTTTTTGTATTAGTATAGTGGCCGTATCTACGTTAACACAACACTGTCTCACAGAAATGTGGTTTGAATTAAACTAATTAGTTTTACCATTATTGCTGGGATAGGAAACATAATAGCTGCCATAAATGTGTTCACGGCTTTTCAAGTAAATGAGGTGCAACATGTTTGAGCCATAAGCAAGTAGAGAGAATGTTAAAGGTCCCATGTCATGGCCATTTCTACTGATCATAATTCCATTGTTGAGGTCTACTAAAATAGATTTATATTGTGCAATTTTCCAAACTCACTTTGGTTTCTCATACAGCATCTCTGTAAAGTATGTGTATTCACCAGGTATTCACTCTCTGTCCTAAACGGCTTGTTGGAGCTCCTGCCCCCCCCCCCTCCCTGTGAGCCCAGTGTGCTCTGATTGGTCGGGACGTTGCGAGGCTCGCTGCTCAGTGAGCTGGCTTACTGGTGTGGTTTCCACGTGTAGGGGTCCGTATTTGTTTAATTTGTTGGGAGGCCAACTGGCTCTTCATTTGGTGCGCTAGGAGACGACCCGCCTTCTCCCCATGTTCATACTGAAATCCACGCAATCTTAAAAGCAATTTCTCAGTCTCTTGCGTTGAAAGTAAATTGTAGTCCATCTGAAGATTTTGCCTTTCTTTATCTAGTTCAGGGGATGGAAATGTTGAGTTTGCTATCTAGTTTGGCTATACTGCCCAAAAGTTCTAACTGTTTTTGCTTTTTCAATTTGTTTTGCCTTGCAGAGTAAGAGATAATCTCTCCACAAGCCTTACTTGTTTTTAACCAGAAAACTCACATGTCTTTGGGTTAGGGTTAGGGGTTAGGGTTAGCCTTACTTGTTTTTAACCAGTACACTCACATTTCTTTGACGTAAACAATGGCAAGAAGTTCCACCTTAAGAGATAAGCCTAGTCATTTGATTATAACAAATAATCATCACACTGTTTCCTCTTTGTAGCTTGGAGAAGACTAAAGCACTTGGCACAGTGCACAGCAAGCACTTTAGGGATGATATATAAACCAAAACCACAGGCCTGCTGTTTTTTTCTCCGGCATGATCAATAAGTGTAATGTTACCCAGCTTCAACCTCAAAGCTTTCCCCTGCACTTTCCTTCACAACTGTATACTCTCATGGCGAAGCATGATTGTAAAAACAGCACAAAAACAATCAATGGATTAAATTGCCATCCTGAGAGCGAGTGTCTTGAGGATATGTTAGTCTCATGTTTCTTATTATGTATTCTCCCTGATAGGGTAATTCTCTATTGAATTGGTCTTGCTTACAGGCAAAAAGCAATAAGCAAACTCTGTCTTTATTTCAGGTTTGATTTGTTTGACTTATGAATGGCTTTCGAAATGTAACAAGTTAGGTGCAAGAATGGTTGTTATCATATAATACAGGAAGGGTGGTCTCGTTTATACATAGCCTTATCACAACAAGTACATCATACCTTCAAAATGCAAAGACAAGTCAGCATGTTTCTTCTACGTGGTGATGATTTTTATACGCATGAAATGAATGCCAAATATGTGCCATTCCCATACAAGTTCCAAAGGTTACAAACAACATATTTTTACTAGAAAGA
This sequence comes from Trematomus bernacchii, assembly GCF_902827165.1. Lineage (NCBI taxonomy): Eukaryota > Metazoa > Chordata > Actinopteri > Perciformes > Nototheniidae > Trematomus > Trematomus bernacchii. The sequence continues at coordinate 9,762,846 of NW_022987689.1, read as the reverse complement.
AGTTGTCGAGCCTGACACCTCATGACTCTAGACAAGCAAGCTCAGTGTCAAAATCGTGGTACCTGAAGCAAAAGACGTCCAAATACCTGAGAGGTGACTTGTCACAGAAGACTTCTGGGGAGGATAGACTGCAGTTTCAGCTGATGCTGTATCATGAAGGATGAATGGATAACAAGTGACCTATCAACCCTACACTTTTGAGTAGCAGTCTGAGTACATGGGACAGGCTGAACAAACACTCTAGGGATATCTCTTTTGTGTGTTTATTTCACCATGACATCTAATTCGCCCGCTACATGTTACTGCTGGATCTCGTCTGCTGCAAAATTGGCACGTAAAGCATAAGACAGCGGCTGGTATTACAAACATAAATCTCTCCCTGTCGATTCCTATATTTAATAATACTTTTAACTGCCATGATGACAGCCACGCTGGTATTGTTTTTCACCTTGTGAGTCTCAAGATTTGCAACCTTCACATTATAAATATGGAACAGATGATTTAATATTCAGGATAAATACATCTGCCAATATATCATATCATATATCAACAGGATTGGATTAGAACATAAACAACATTTAATCTCCTATCTCCCAAAACTGGCACGGAATTTTAGCAAGATTTGATGGCAGTGACATGCTCAATTTAACACTAAACACCATGACAAATTAACAGAGATTCGACAAACCGTTATGTAAAATGTAATATACGCTGTGAGGGAAGACAGTTGTCTGGAACTTTTTCTTCACATATTCTGTATTTATCCCCCAACAACCTAGACATTTAGCAGTAAGTCTTAAATCAGTATTCATAGAAACTTACTAGAATTATTCAAGATGTTTAGTGCAAATTTAGTATGTCCACAATCATTCTACTATGTATTATTGAACCCTGTCCCTGCAGCCTCTGCTGGGGCCTCGCTAAACTGAGCTAAGCTAAGCTAAGCTAAACTAAAATAAGCTAAACTAAGCTAAACTAAGCTAGCAGGTAGAAAAGTAGAGGTCTGGCACATTAGCCGCGTTCACACCGTACTTTTCCCCGTACTTTTCGCGTTTAGTTCCGTTAGTATGTCGTGTTCACACCAAAAAGAGTACTTAGTGCCGGGAACTTTTACCCCCATTTTTAGTGCCTGCTGAGAGATGGTACTTTCCTGGGGGGAAAAAGTGCCCCAGTTCTGATTGGCTGGGCGAATTGCAAACCACGCCCCGTAAAACTCTGAAATGTTTTGTAGAGCCGCCATTTTATTATCCTCGCATTAGCATTATTAGAGTGTGAACGCGATCTGTACTAAGTGCCCTGGGGTAATAAGTGCCGGGGCACTAAGTGCCGGCACTAAGTAGGCCTACGGCAAAGTACTTGGTGTGAACGCGGCTATTGTCTTGGATAATTGAAGATTTAAGTGCTGTCCAATAAAAAGAAGAAGAAAGGAACAGCTGTAAACATTAGCATGTATCATGTTATTCTTCATGGCCGCCAGATGTAGGCAAGCATTAATTTGGCTGAAATGGAATCAGCGTCATTGGCTGTGTAGTACATGCACTGGCCAGAGTATCTGTGTTTGAATTAGTTGAGGCTGGATAGCTGTGTTACTGGAGAGCTATTCTCCCTGGAGTCTTTTTCTCCGAAATTGCTATTTCTGTCAAAGGTACTGCCAACAACCTGAAATAGAAGCAAAACAAAAATGTATATGTCATGGAAGTGTAATGTAAACATATCTCAAGTCAAATGTGCTATATACAATGTCTCATCAGGCTGTCCACGTCCATAGCTTTCTGACATCGGAGAGAAGGAGTCACACCGTATCATTCTTAAGTGATCCCTGCTCTCATCCGGTCTGAATTACAAGTCATGAGCTATTTCTAGAGGAAGCTTTGTCAGCAGTTCTGCACTGAAAACCGGATGAGCCACGTATACTGCTGATGCTCATCTCAGCTTGAAATGTCCAATTTAATAATTCTACTGCTCTGCTAAGGGCCACCTAAAATATTTAGCATCGTTCCTCCAAACATATTTTCCTATCAGATTAGGAAGCATGGAAATATAATGGCAGTGTTCACCAATAGACCATTCGCAAATGAGCAGCTGGTCCCTGACAGAGCGCATGCACAGATGTATTATGGGAGCCGTTTACAGTGTTCCAAGATGGACCATAAGCTAGAATTGCATTTTTGGATGCATAACTTATGTGCAGGCAAGTCAGCGTATGAATTAAACATAATATGTTTATTTGGTTTCTGGCATTTCAATGTATATCGGCCCTAATGGCTGAAATTGTGATGATATTTAAGAATAAGTTAAGGATGTGTGTGCTGCTGAAAGCACAAATGGAATATTACATTACATTACGTCATTATGTCATTTGTTAGACGCTTTTATCCAAACGACTTACATACATTCAGTACTGTGGACAATCCCCACAGGAGCCATTTGGGGTGAAGTGTCTTGCCCAGGGACACAACGACATGCTGACTTCAGTGGGACTCGAACTTGCTATCCCCTGATTCCAAGCTACAAGTCCAGTACACTTCCCACTGAGCCACAGCCTTAAAAAAAAAATTACTGATAAAAAGAAAAGCCAGGTTCCCTTTATACCATTTAGCATGCATCGTTTCCCTACATTTTCTACAGCAATCACCGGGCTTAGTCAGGCCACCTGTGACTAGTTAGGTTCAGCGTGGAGCTTTCACTTACTGGATTTACTTCTAAAGTTAATCAATAAGTTTAAATTAAAAAGGCTTTATGTGCTTGTCTGTGCAGTGTGTAATAACCGTGGTGATGTTTGCTAATGATGTTCCATTTTTATGACTTGTTTATTTGTCGTCATTGGCAATATCGGTGAAGGAGGAAGGGGATGATCTCCTTATCTTTGTGTGTCAGCACAAAATGATGTTGCTTTAGTTTTTTCATGTTTTAAAAGTCAAAGATATGCTTACATATATTGTAAAACAGTAAATACAAGGAGAGTAGGCATCACTCATCAACAACTTCAAATTGGATTAAATAAGGCGAACAATTGAAAGTAATTATCCTTCATGTGACAGGCTTATTAACAGATAACGATGCTGCACATCCTTCAATGATCCAAAAAACAGATGGTCAAAAAACACAGCTCTATGCCGTTCCTATGGTTCCTTTTGCTTTGCGAGAACACCTGTTACAAAATAAGACACTCAGATTTTTTGGATCGTAAATTGGTTTTCTGGTGAACCGGTCGCCCCCCCCCCCCAGAGCCAGTTCACCATCAATCAGAGCCCTGCACCTGCCAGATGGCCCAGATGTACTGTTTGATTTGTGGGATTTTTTTCTTCTAACTCCAAAGTCTGTTTACTAATTATTCTTATTTATGGCATATTATATCCTAATCTTTCATTAAGGTTAATGTCTCATGACTTGCCATTATCCTGACTATGACCTTTAGCAATATAGGTTTAACATCTTGATTTTTATGCGATCACTCTTTCTATTTTATCCAAGATTTACATTTATAATGTGTGTGTTTCTGTTTATTCGACAAAACTGTAAGCATTAGACTTGTTGTGATAATGGCATTTGTTCCCAGTGATTAGATTAAGGGATTTTGTCATTATTTCTGTCACAACAGAAGTTACAAATTCAATTATTCTGAACCCTTTTGTCCCAGACAGTCACAATGCAGCTTATTTAGAGACCATGGGCAAAATAAATCAATAAAATGGCTAAAATAAATCAATACATCCAATTGGCATCTGTTTGGAGGCAATGTTGGCCTATATTTATTCTTTGTGCTAGAAAATGAAGAAAAGATTGCATTCTTTGTACAAAAGCTAAAGGAAATATTGCTTTTAGTGGTGTCATTGTGTCAGATGATAAGAATGTCTACTGGGTATTGACTGCAGAAAGAAACAAATGATTTCCTTTTAGTTTATATTGAAATCATTGTTACAGTAGACTCTCAGTTGTGAAACAATTATAGACGTTTAGTGTTGATAATTATGATTTTCTTCACAAAGTTCAGGAAAAAAACACATCAATATTCATTGTTTGGTTTGCTTTAGTTGTGAATACAAGATATAGATATTAAACATATCTACTTTTTGTAGGGTTCTTCAACAATCCTTGATAACAAAATAGAATGTCCCCTTTTTTTCCAAAATGATCCCATGTAAGTGACTTTATTGAGCATTATCTGAAATAATTTATTCTTGGAATTCTTTTATCAAAGCTGCTATTCAATATCCATTTCACATGAATGACAGCCCTGTAGAAGCAGTATCATTTACACTACAACACTGGCTATTATACGTTCTTTGTGTAGCTCATCCTAGCTGTCAAAAAAATCACTGTTAGACACAGACTACCATGATGGAGGAGACAGTCTATGCCTTTTAGCTGTACTAAAACGGATAACCCTTTTAAACCCTCACAGGTTTCTGCAGAGCCTTTAGGCTGCACTTCAAGTCAGCTCACTGCAGCTGATCTGAAACTACAATTTTAACCTCTAATACTTCCTTTTGCCAAAACTACACACACATACTGTAGGTAAGGTTAAAACATAGTCATTACATTAAGCTATATAAAAACCTGAGTCGTACACTCACGTTCAGCCCATTTGAACATGTAGGCGGCATATTAAATGTCCTCAGCAGAGCTTTTTCCCTTCCTTTTTACTATTTTTTGACCGTCATGGGGATAGCGAGGCAGGCAGATGAAGCCAGGAGGCTGAATAGGAGCCTGAAAATGATGTTGCTCCTCCATTGCTGTGAAGCTCAAAGAAGATTCCGAAAAAGGCCCGTGGATATAGATTCAGAAGCGAGAGGGAAGCAAGTTATGTGAGAAAGAGGGAATGAGAGAAAAGGCCGGAGCCAGAGAGAATACAGAGATGAAGAGGAAAATAGGAAGAGTACAAAGAGAGTAAGTGAGAGCGAGGCCACTGACAGACACAGAAAAGACGGGATGCAGCCGCTGCCTCCATTATCTTCTGATACATTTTTTATAAACCTCTGGAATTTAGGAAATTAATTTCAAACTTTTACCCTGTGGCGCCACGCTAAACGGTGTCTCAGCAGCAGAGGGAGGAGCGAGGCAATTCCTCTTTTCCTAACATCCATGTCTAACTGTGGAGAAAAGCAATCACTGTCTCTGTACTGTGGAGCAGAGCTGCAGAGTAACAGCTTTCATTAAAGGGCAGTTCAGTAATCACTGCAGCCATTAATGCTCAGTTAGCTACCTATTCTCAAGTAAAGGTTTCTAACTTATTCAAGGGGGCAAGTCATTCTGTTAGTTTTGTATAGTGTCAGCTAAATGAAATGCAATATATACAGGTGAATAGTGAATGTATAAAAGTGTTATAGTGCTGTGGCAGAAATAAAGCTTTTTTTTTATAGTTAAGCTTTATTGAAAAACCTTTTGATAATAAAACACTGTTATAGAATTGATTTGATAATCTTGGAGATATGAATATATTAAAAGAGAATACATTTTTCAAGTCCAAAGCTGAGCACTTATTGCCACAGTTGTCTGCATAGCACTGATATAGGCTGTGTATTTTAAAGAACTAAAGGATATATCCCACTTATGTCAAGGTTCATATTTGTATTTTGTGCCTCTACTGTTGCATGTTTACATACTTTAATGTTCAAAAAGCTCTTTATTTTTCTCATACTGCCTGTGCTGCAGCACCTCTTTTCACCCTCTGTCTGAAACCAGAGCTCAGTCTCCTTTCTTAAGTTAGCTGGCTGGGTCTGTTGTAATTGGTCATCCACCTAGAGATGTCCCGCCTCTTAGCAAATCACATACAATGTGTTAGAGCACTAGCCAATAGAAGCATGAGTGTTACTGTAGGTAGTGATGTCACTATGTTACAGAAGAAAACAAAGGAGTCCAATGGAGGAGTTTCAGGCAGGCAGGGGGGGGGGGTTGTGTGGGAGAGATGTGTAGCCGACTTCCCTTACATACCTTGATCTAACATGCCAGAGGCTGTTCACCTTGGAGACCTGCTGAGGATATGGGTCCACACAAGGGAACTTTGGGATTTTAGCCTCTGCAGACCATGTTCATGCACACAAACCTACATAACTCACTACAGGAAAGGGAATCCCCAAAAAGCATAATAGGGTCCCTTTAAAGTTAAAAAGAGCAGCAGTGCAGAAAAATACAAAACGTTGAGCTAGTGATCTCTGCAGAACAAGATGCTCTGGGTTTACATGACACACTTCACATTAAGTTAATCTCTTCATCTATAGTTAATTGTCATGAATGAGGCTTTAAACAAAACTCATTGGTATGGAAATTATAATGAAGCAACAACCTTAATTTCTGGAAAAGTCTAGAAGTTTTCCTAAATGTCCTTTTTAAGATCCTGTAGAGAAGTAACAATCTAATAGCAACATAATAATAAATGAGAATTAGGTACATCTAAAAACTCTAGTGGGCTAGCTGCATCCATGCCCTATTGCTTTTCAGAGACAGCTAATTAAGATTTATATTGCTGTTTGCTCTCTCTTTACCCCGCTGCCTTTATCTCAGCATTTACCATTTATTTCCTCTCCCTCACACTGTGACCCTCTCTCTGTCTGTGACCAACTCTCATTGAGCATCAAGAACAGAGAGGTGTTTGTTTCTCGTTAGCTGTTGGCTTCGTCCTCCTGGGGGACTCAGCTGTTTTGTAGCGAAGCAGGGCACATGATTGGAGTTGGCATGGCAGCGCTGCCAGGGGCACTGTGCCTCCAGCATCACAGACCTGTCCCTACACTGAGGGAAGTGACGGTGGCCAAAAAAGCTCAACGTTTTCACCTAAAAGTTCCCCTGGCATTAATTTAAATAATCATCTCTTCTTATGCCCATCTGACATTCTATTCTGTTTGTATTATGTTGTGTAAACCCCACACAAGAGGGCTAACCTGTCCTCTTAGCCTGTGTCCTCTCTGTATTTCCTCTTTTCTCCTCTCTTACCCCAGGGGCCAGTTGTTGGCATGACAGTGCTTTTCTGCAAGGTTCAGCACCCAACCCACCTGCTCATAATTATTTAACACCACAGTTTGACAAAGCTGGAAATAGTCATAGCCCCAGAAACATCTAAAATGCATTTGTGCTTATACAAGTCCAGAGAACGTTTTATGTAAATACAATAAACAGGAACTACCTTCCTCTGCTTTTCTTTCCTTTTCTTCTTCTTTTTATAACGAGGTAAAAGTCCCATGGAGATTGCATTAATTCTCAAGAGAGAATGCCATATTTAAACTCAACACTGTCAAGACAATAACAACATTGTAAATGAACCAAGTTATTTTGTGTAAAATGTATAAAACAAACAGTGCAGAGAGATACTGAAGAGACTGTACAGAACACAACATTAGTTAAAAGACTTTTGGCTCACAACAGTACTCCATATATGAATTGGAATGACCTTGTTTTTTTAGATTAAATGCAACTGCTGCTCATTTGAAAAAAAACGTACATTTAAAAAGGATTTGAAGAGCTTGCGACCTTCATGCAAAACACACCACATCATATTTGGAGGGGCCCTTTCACTCTTCATACCTCCACTACTTCTGGAGCCCTTGCTAGGATCACCACCATCTTTGATCTGAGCCTTAGATTTGATCTCAAATAAAGACATGCAGAGTTTTGTGATGGCAAAATTGGACCACCACTGTGGGGCCCATTCACTTCCCTTTGCTCAGACAACGGCACGCTATAATCTTAACCTTCTTTTGGATCACATTGGTCAAATCTCAGAATATTTTCATAGACATAAACACACAATGGCCTGACTTCTTCTGCCAGGTCTTCGATTGAACCAATCTTTAAATGAAGTTGATATTATATGAAGGCATATTATATATATTGCTATCACAGTCACAATCTGTCCACGCGCACAAAATCATACTTACATCAGAATTACAACTCAACATATTGCATTCATTGCTCTTAAAATCTATAAGTGGTCAGCTCAAGGGACTATGAATAATTATTTGCAGTTCATTTAGAAACAGCCCTATTGAAGTAAACTATTTAGCCTTTTATGTCATTAAGTGCGTCATGAATAACAACACAAATGAAGCCTTGCAAAATTAACATCTTTCTTCTGAAAAAGGAGAAATTGAATGCTGCTCTTCAAGTGCCATCCTTTTCTGTTCACATCACTATTTACTTTGAACTCAACTCTCATGAGATCAAGCACAGTGTGTGCTGAACAAGTTTTATTTCCCAGGAGTGTGTGATTCTACCAATCTAAAAACTGCAGTTAAAGGCAACTTCTCCTGTCAATCTTTCTACACTTAGTGGTGAAAGTCTTGGTTATCTTGAAGTAGTTGAAGTAACCCCTCACATACGTTTAAAGCGTTCAAACTTCCAGTACCGTTGTCACAAACATGCTTCTTCTCCTTTTTGGTGCAAAGTGCCAGCTCTATTGATCTGTCTACCTATACATATATGTTACTGGTCTCTTGGCTTTTGCCCAAAGAGCTGCATTTGAAGTGGGATGCTGTTAGAAGATAGTGTTTGAATCAAGCTTCAGAGTGTGTTATTAGAAAGGGCAGGATGGACCAGGTTAGAGTTCACGAAAGATGTTCAGTTAAGAAAAAGAAAAGAAAACTGAGAGACACATGGGAAATGTTGAAAGTACTGCAGTCCCCAGCTCCTAAAGTCCACCAGAAACAATTATACAATAAAGGTTTAGAAGCATTTGAAGGCATTTTGAGCGGGGACATCAAGATGCTATTTTGGTCTTTTGCTTCTGAAAAAGGATCTCTTTGTACTTGTCCTTACTCCTTGAAGCAGGAACACAATTTAAAGGCAAACACACAAATACAGCTTATTCATTCGCCAGGAAAGAAGGTTGTCAAAGTCAAACAAAGATGGACGAATCACACAGGCATTCTTTCTTCCTTATTTATTGGAGTCTGTTTGTTCAGTGCAAAAAAAAGGGTGTACTTTGTTGTTACCACGGTGTCATGGGAAAAACAAAGATGAGCTTTGATGTCACTTTTGAGGCATTATTTTTGCATCCCACCCACCAAGCTATTTGCTCAATATGAAATAACAGTCATGGCCTTTTGGTAAGAAACACTAATACACACATATAACTTCCCCAATTGGCATGTATATGTGATTTAAGGGAACTCATCACATTTACATTTTCCTATAGATTCTCTCCTACACATGAACACAAAGGAAACCACTGTTAAATCACTTTGTCATGATAATCCACCAACTTTAGAATAAACTTTGTTGTATCTTGTCTCATAAGTGAGACTGCCTATTATATTAATTATTCAATTTTACAAATGCACATCTACTCATGACCAGGTATTCATCCATTTGAAACACACAAACAAAGTCTGAGCAGTAAAACGGGATTATTCAATCTGAGCACTTACAAAATATAATAGAACAGGTTTCAACGTCAGAAAATGATTCATTGTTTTTGCATCAGGCCATTTGCTTCTGCTGGTTTTTTATAACTCCGAAACATAGCTCTTAGCAAATCAGCAGGTACTAGTTTGGTATCTGTTTTCCATGCACAAGATCTGAGATGTTTGACAAATCGACGTGTGTGTAGTAAACACAGCTACCAGATCAACAACTAAGCTGAAGCGTTTATTTTCTTCAGCCATTAAAGTGTGACTGACTTAATTTGACTTAGTCATGCCCCCACATTGCATCCATTTTATCTGTGAGACCATCTCCAAGCTCAATGTGGTCCAATCTATTTTCTCATCTCATCTCCGCGATGTTATTAGAGTGGAATGAAAGCCCATGTACATAGCCGCTTTACAACCGTCAAATGGCTTTAGCAATTTTATAGATCCCGGAGAGAAGTCCCGATGTTTACATAGTGGGAAATAGCCAGCTACAACAAAACACCCTCCAGGCTGCTTAAATCTAAGGCCTGGGAAAAGTTAAGGTGATCAATTTCTCCCTTCTCATGTCTACAGAAAAACAGCCTTTCACAGATTTCTGAAAAGGCCCCATGAGCAGCCATGTACTCGTTTTCTTCCTCAAAGGTGCTGAGAGGAAAAAGGCATTTTTCAAAACTTTCTGCTGCACTTTGAGACCAAAGAGCAAATGGTGTGCACTCTCCACACATACAAACACTGCAAAGGCCCCAGCAGACTTGAAAGCAAAAAAATCGAGCAATTTGTACAGACTACAGGAATAAAGGACCTCCCTAAAGAAAAATGTCCAGCCTTGGATCTTCACTGTAGTCATGCGTGGTAGCCTGTGTGTAATTAATTCAGAGCACCATACAGAAGTATTGTTATATCGATCAACAAAGTGCAACCCCAGAAGAAAAGCCAATACCCATGTTATTGATTCTAAAATAGTGCTAAGACTCTGTAAGCTTGGTACATGCTTCAAGCATAAGAGGCAGTCAGAGTAGAAAATGACTCTATTAGTAACTCTCAATGTTCCTTATTGCAAATGATTGATATAAACCAGTATTGTTCATTTAATCAGCAGTAGCACGGACCACCAATGATGTGCCCAAATACTTTTCTTTAGGGAACCAAGAACTGTGGGGACTGCTGCTGGTGGAAAGTAGAAGCTTATTTTTCTGTCGATATTGATCATTATTGATCATTTCTGAGTCAATTTATTTAGGTAGGTACAGATGCCAATATTTTCAGCGGTTGTGTTGGTATAATTTGATGCATTGCTGGTTCATTATCTTTCTCTGTATTCAACTTTTAGTTCAAGTTTAAGATCTTTCCAGTACCTGCTGCCTTTTCATCTTTTCGCTGATCTCTGAATTAATCATGTATGAGGTGTATTAGAATTCATTCAATACTTAACTGTAGATCTATGACAAGCTTAGACTAAAGGAAAATTACCTTATTAAAATGAACTTTATAAAACCGTGGATTTCACTCTAAAATATTTCCATGTATTAATCAATTGCAGATCTCCATGTAGCTGAGTAATCAGAACAGGATGTATGAGTTCTTCTTTCCGCAAACTTCAATTGCATAGCTAGTATATAAGGCAAACAAGCTACCAGCAGACATTTTAGACACGCTGTGGAGCTATTGCCATGACATTTTGCTTAGACATTTATGGTGGTGAAACATAGTTCATAAAAAATGTAGCTCAAGGTTGCCATATTGAGTTTTTCTCACCCTCTGAAGACAAACAGAGGGTGAGGTTCAGAAAATATGTCAACGAAAAAAGTAGGAAGTGGACACAAGATACTTTTTACCATCAGTTAGCATGGCACAGCGTTGCTTTAACAACATGTATTATTGTAGAAAGAACATATTGGTGTCAAATCCGACTTAATTGGGGACCAACGTCACCCTAGGCCTTACCGGTCATACCATGTGTGTTACTTACTAACCACCCCGCAGTTTGACTTCAAAGGATTAGTTAGATTTGCTGTTGAAATGCCAACAATTGCTCAGATATACAGCACACATGCACTGTCAATGTCGATGTATATGATGTGAGGAAGACTTATTCCAGATCATTCTGCACATGTGATAGATGTAATGTTGACTCTAATATAAAAACCTTGCTTTTTATCTTCCTCGAAGCTAAAAATGGACTGAGGATAAATTAAAGCAATTTGCTAATGTGAACCATTAAAGATATGTACACATTTCCAAGTCAGAGCTTTTCTCTTTGTCCCTGCAGAAATATAATCAGCAAAAGAGCAGTAATGTGTTTGACAAATGGGCTTCATTATCAAGGCTAATCTGTAATAAAGAGATACAAATGTCTTGTGGTGTAAATGTGCTCTTCACACATTTGGGTGGACCAGTAATGTTCTTTTGCTTTAAAAATGTGTAGAGGTTAACACCTAAGATAATAATAGAAACAGAATAAAAAAATATAACAAAACAGCAGCGAACCGCTTCAACACGTGTATTTCAGTTTATTCACGGCATTCATTTTGTTATTCTACAGTATTGCTGTTTTATAGTTATTTGTTAATGTATACAACCCAATTTGTGTTCTTTGAAATTGAAAAGGATATCGCATTGTGTTTGTTACTTTCGTTGCAGTTGTATGTCTTAAGTGTAATTTGGCTTGGCTTCCTATTTTGTATGGACATGCTTTTATTTTGAAGGAGAGTTAGCGCTGTTGACAGGAAGTTGTTGTTGCTATGGAAACAACGTGACGGAGATCAACGGAGAAAAAGTAATATCTACATATAAAGACGGAGAAAGTGTTAGCACCCCCCAAAGAGACACAAGCTCTTATACGTTGATATTGGAGTTTTCAATCAATTTCAATTTCAAAACAAACGGAAAAAAAAAAAAACACGAATATCCGAATAACGAAATTGAAACCCGAATAGTACTCCAACGAACGGATATTCGGATATTCGGGTACAGCCCTACAAGATAAGAAGACAGCAGTGTCAGCATATATGTCAAATGGCTTTCAATCCTTTCATAATTTTGAAAGGTTTTAGACTAGAAACTTGCATTTTCTAGAGTCATAGTTTGGTTTGGTTTCTTACTACCTAATCCTGTGAAAGCAATTGCACTTGATAACACTGTCTGTCTGCTGTTTGTTGCTGTTTATCTGAGCTTTTGTGTTGCCTGCATTTGCTGTTAACAAGGTTGACGAGAGTTGTGAGAGTGAACCAAATAAAAGTAACGATGCAGGCCATACAACCAAAATAAAGAGCTAAAAGACCCTAACGTGCTCCCGGAGCTGAGGAGCACAGTCAAATTGTGTGATAAATAAAGTGGAGAAAATTTGCTTATCCATTGAATCAGTATTAAGGTGTTGTTGAAGTTGTTTTTTGTTCTAAATCTACTTTGCTTCCAACCTACATTTTAGGCCAAATTACAGTTGGTGAAGAAAGAGACAGAGAGACAGATGGGTAAAGTACAGACCTTGAAAACATCTGCAGCAGGGTTGAGTGCATGCACATCGTAACCTGAGGGGGAAGGAGGAATAAGCCTGTAACAATAGCGTGTACACACACCTCGTGTGAACCCACACCTCATAGAAAACAACACAGAAGCGAGGCAGCCATGCTGAATGGATAAATAAACTTGCTTGCATGTCAGTTTCTAAAGTGCTTGTAGGTATAAGAGCACACATTTGAATGGCAAGATTAAAGGAAAATCAAACTTGCAATTTTTCCGCTCTCTTTTTTTGCGTTAGCTTTGAGATCTGGGTTTGAACTTCCAAACAACGCCGGTGTTGCTGTTGAAACGTGACTTGAATTCAGTGGTTTCAGTCTTGCAGTAAACTCATATTTCTAGTCTTAAAAAGAAAAGGTTAGATAAGAGGCGTTTTCACAGATGCCTTCTGCTGACAGTATCTCAGGTTGCTTTGGGGTAATCTCTCTTAACAGGAAAAGTGCTGAACATTCACATGAAGAAATATTTGCCCTGTGCATTTTTGAGCAAAATCACATTGCTGTTCCACATCCTTTTATGTAGTAATAACAAAAATAAAAACAGTAAGAAAAAACACGTCCATCGGTCAATACATTTAACATAGATTAATACTATATTGAATTTACAGTTGAACCTAGATGCCATGAAACCCGGCTTTTAAAGCTGAAATTACATAATGCGTATAAGTGTTCCTTTATTTATAATCGGCCTCCTTCTCTTTCTGTCATTTTTTTGGAATGTTCTAAATCTTCTCATTTACCTAAATCAATCTAATCAGGTCAGTTTGTTGCATTTTATATTTATAAAAAAGTTAGATTTATAGGTTTTGTGAAAGCTGTGTCAGTGTCTGATTGAAATAAGGATACAGTTGTTGAGGACAAAAGTTGATTTGTGGAAAAGAATGACTGTAGAAATTGAAAGAATAGTTAAGAGTTCAACATTGTGTGACGACGCTCAGCCTAGAGTGGAAACGAGGGAAAACAGATTTCCCTCGTTTCCAGCATGACTCAATCCAAAGTAAATAACGCCTTCGACAAATTAAATGAAAATACATTACACAAATGTGATGCCTGAAAAAAAACTTATCCATAAAAAGGAAAGAGTTTCTGTATTGGGACAATCATTTAAAAAAAGGTTATTTACAAGGAGACTGTATTTCTTAGTGTGTCATTTAGAAGAATTGAGCAAGAGGAGAAGTTGGAAGCTTGAAGGACCTTAAGCTGAAATGTACCAAGTATTTGAAGTTACTAATGAAGTTGAAAATGATATTACAAAAACTAGAATTTGTAAATACATATTGGTGGATAAATAAGCTTTGTATTGGGCAGCACGTGTATCCTGTCTTTAGATCCCTTTGGAGAGTCTTGTTAAAGGTCTCCTATTATACTGTTTTTCATCAATATATTATAGGTCTCAGATATATACAAAACATGTCTCTGAAGTGTTTGGCTCCAAATACCAAACAGATCGTGCATTGTAGCATCCCATAATCCCCTCTGTTTCAGCCCTGTTCCAAAAGTGCTGATTCTATGTCTGTTACTTTAGATGAAAATAAGGAGCCACTCCCCACGCCCCTCTGCAAGATAATTGTTAAAAAAAAACAATGGTGCTAGGAGGAGATTCAGGTGATAAGGTGGGGGTGTTAGCTTGGTTGGTGATTGGCTAATGGTTACACAAGCCAAACAAATTGTTATGACATCATAAAGTGGCCAAAATCTGATCAGCTCATTTTCAGACAGGTTTTTTTTTTTCAGGACAAAAAGTGAGAGAATCTCTTTACACCGAGGGGACACATGTTTATGTAGAAGACATGAACAAGTGGATTTTGCACAATAGGTGACCTTTAATCTTCATGACTTTCCTATATCTCTTCGAAATGCCAAAGCTCCATGGCAGCACACAACCTCTAATAGTGTATTTTGTTTAACCAGAGTGGACCTGGCTCTGACTAATCTAAAGTGGCAGAGTTTCCATGGCCATGTGAGTGGCGGCACTGACACTTTATGTCTGAATAACATCAATATATTGACTTTGGTAACCTAGAAACTCGAGCAACGCTCCATTAAACTAATTGTTTCAGAAGTGGTAAGGGTACTCTCAGAGGACAGGCCGCACCAATTAAAAATGCATACTCCCAAACACATGCCTATACGATCACCTACGTACAAGTAGAAAGTCAATGAATGCTGACCTTTGAGTGCGTTGGGAGTGCTTTTTTAAATAGTGGTTGGAGTCGTTTAGAGATATGTCAGCAGATGCATTGCTATTGATCTCGTCTTTTAACCTTTACCCCTCACCCACCCATCATCCCACTTTTGCTCAATCTAAATCTCATTCATCAGAGTTGTAAAGAGAGGGCAAAAGAGTGCACTTATACATCATGGGTAGATGAATAAAATGACTAACCGTTCAGAAACTAATTTCAAAGTCCATAATACAACTGCCTGGTTTCCTGCCCTAAAAAAAGGCTGACGGTGCATGAGTAAAAACATAGCACTTACCATTGACTAGCCTTTCCCCAGTAAGAACATCTTGGGTGTCAGTATGTCCTTTGGGTGCCATCACATTAAAAGTTCCATATGAAAATCCTGAGCAATGACAGTCTGGTGAATGGTGAAATAATTAAAACAAGTTATGGCATGGACAGGCAAGGTTGTTTAGAATATGCCTTTTTTCTCCCAGCGGTTGATTTATAATTTAACCTTCATGCAACACTGCTTTGTTAGAAAGCCAACACTTGAGTGGATCTTAATGGGAACGACAAAAACTAAGTGTCTTTAAATATGACTGCACTGTAGGCTATTTATAACCAATGAGTAGGGTTTCCCTGGTGCATTTGACTTCCAAACTGTTTGGCTTGGTTCATTCAGTGTGATGTGTAGACTAGACCATTTGCTTTACATCACAGTTTAATCTGATTTTGATTAAATGCTCTCCTATGTCCAATCTGTTATAAAAAGTAGGAGGGATCGAACAATTGTTAAACATTGTTTGACTTATTGGCTGCAGTCAGTGGAAAGACAGTGACAGAGGTTAATGACAATACAATGTTTGATAACATGCAGAATAATTAACAATTGTAGCTAGCTCTCCTGTTTTTTGCCACATCAAACAATTATATTCCATCCGGGTGATTTTGGTCTCACTGTAGCTTTAGAATATGTGCAGCAAGTTGGGAGATTCTTTAAAACTCTTGCTTTGCAGTTATGCAGCTGAAACAGCCTCACAAAAAACTCCTAAATGTGATACCAATAAAGGAATCAACTTTGTTAAATAACTCTGTCAAGTTCAAAACTATTCAAAGCAGCAACATTTCTCTGGGATTTCAGCAGATATTAATTAGACTTTCATGAACGTTCATTATATTTACACAAATTATAGTTTGTCAGGGTCAGATTTGCTTATAGAGTGGAGGTTTCCTTAGCAAATAAGCTGCGTAAAGTACATTATAATCCAATCAGGATGCTGATAATTCTCCCAAAGCATCACAACTTGCCTTTATTTGTAATATGTTAGTCTATTCTTTTCAATTTATCTGCACTACCTGTTGTATCAATGTACATGTTTGCAGTTCCAGGACAGATAAAGGTTTTCGGATTTCTGATATTCTGTCTCTTACAAAGAAAACAAGCTATGACGTGACACAATCTGTTTGTTACGCTTACATTTGACTGTTTTATAGCAACCTAAATACATACAAGGAGCCATTGAACAACTGCCATTTTAGACTCGAGGATGTTCTGTACTTCTCATAATAAGCACGTCGGTGCTGCCTCTGCCTTATACCACTTATCGCAGGAACCGTAACTAACCATCCTCCTGGGTAATACCACATTAATGTTCTATTATGCAATAGAAACAAAAGCATTAGAAATTAATATATAATTGATATATTTTGTAACACATCAATAATTTTACAGCAGAAATAAAGCATACACTCGTAAAATATATGCTAAGCATTTTGCAGTGGTGGAAGAAGCATTTAAATCCTTAAGTAACAATACTTATGCCCCACTGTGATCCGTCACTTTTACTTTATTATCAGAAAAAAATAACGTTTTTCAGCTGGTTCAAGAGGCTTTAAATACATTTTATTTAGGTTAAAAAGTTATAAATCACAGAAAACAAAACTGAAAAATGGAAAATATGTTTATTTATAGCGGGGCATCACAGTTGTTGAATAATTCGCTAGTGTCTACAAAACACCTAAGGATTTATATCTCCTTTGCGCTAGTTTTAGGTGACTAAATCTTCTCTGAACAGGCTGCTATCAGAGTTTCTATCTGCATTTTGCCATGGTCTGTCTGATGCAATATACATTGACTCTTAGCTTTGTGCTCATTCCGAGCACTGCATGTTTCTCATCCCATAATAATTGGGGGCTCCTTTGGGGTGTGTTACTAGGGTTTCTCAATAAGAGCCAACAAGACCTCAGTGTTAATCTAACCATGCTTGAAGAAAAGAATGCTGCTGCTAAATGGTTTACTCTAGATTTTCCTCAAGGTTAAGATCAGAAAGATAATGCTCCATATTCACAAGGGCCAAGCTAAATCAGTGTCTTAAAGTGGTGATAATTGAATGAAATGCGGCCACAGCCTCTACTCCGCCCTAGTGGCTCGCGTAGTGGCTCGCGCTGAGACCCGCTACATGAAAAATACACGAAACAACCAGTACTTGGTAACCAAAATGTATTATTAATGAGCTGTTTTCTTACACAAGCCAAACGGGAAATAAGAAAGGTCTGGAGGACTGGCCAAAAGGAACAAAAAGAAGGAGGGAACCCGAGCCAGGCACACCAGGGGCCGTAGGACCCAGAGCTCCCGCCCCTAACCAAAAGTCAAATATAAGCCCTATGGGAAACTAAATAAAGCCGCGAAAACTGGACTACCAGGTCCTCCAGGCTAAACATAAACACATCTACAGCACACACAATATAGCTTAAACCCCCACTACATCAAAGGGGTCTTTAAAGGAGAGTGTGTCCCGGCGTCAGGAAAGGCGAGACATCCTTCTCCTCCAGCTTCTCTTTATATCTCCGTGACTGAGTGGCATTGGGCAGAGGTGGAGCCAGAGGCAGACCAGGTGCACCTGACAGAAAGAAAACAAGGAAGGGAGCACGTAACAGTGTGGTAAATCAAGCTTGGAGAGGATCGCTAGGTCAGAGTGGACGGTGGAATTACATGTGTCTGTCATGACTGACATGTTAATAATGGCCTAACTCATGTACTTCTTCTTGATGACGAGGGAAACACTTGACTGACAGTTTTGAATTTCCGAATATTGCCAATTAAGAGCGGTGAGATATGAGAGCTGAAAGGTTAAAACTACCACCGTCTTTCCAGCGGAGGTTAAATACAGCACAGATGCATGATGGGCCATTTTTATGCTGCTACTGCTGCGGTTTCTCCTCAGCCAAATGAAGCGTTACCGCTGTGGCCTGGTGAAGCAAGTACAAGACCTCTTCTGGCTTTATTGAGGAGTGGCGCTGCGAACTAAATGGTTTTCTATCGGAATCCCAGGGGAAGAGATCATTAAGAAATAGCTCTCAATCTATCTGTGATGCAGTGGGAGATATACTTTGTGTGTGTGCGTGCGTGCGCGTGTGTGTGTGTGTGTGTGTACATACCCACTAAGACCCAGGAGACTGGAGTACATCTGTTACAGATGAGGGGACTTCTTAAACACATTTCAATGAACTGACTATAAGCTGCTAATGCTGTCCTGTAATGAAGGCAGGTTCCTGCTGATGATGTTAAAAGGGGAAATAAGCCTTCAATCATGCCTCCTCTTTCACTTTGGCCAAGAATGTCTGACTCTTTTGGAAAACATGAACGAGAGAAGTGGGGGCTATTCCCTCCCAAAGGGCAACTCTGATGAATCTTATACTGATTAAGCCACCCTGTAAAAAGGCCTTGAGTTGCTTCTTTTATTGATTCACCCAAAATGCTAATCTCTGAAATTTAAATTCCGGAGCTTGTGGCTGACTAGATTCAATTTGCACGGTTCTAATAAGGTTCAAATGGAAACACATGCTCCCCTGAGAAATCGCTGCAGATTATTTTCTATGAAATGGTCCAAGGTTGTAATTTTTTTATCTCGGTTCATTGTGCATTACGGCTGGGGTGCTGGTTATAAAGCGGAAGTGACACATGTGTCGTGTGCTGCTTGCCAGAGAGATGAGACGATGGCCTTGCAATTGGCCTTGATTACCCATCACCACCAGAAGCAATGGAGTAACAATGAGGAACATATTTCTGTCATGACAGGGTCACGTTCTCGCCCTGTCACACTCATTCCCCGTGGTGATGGAGCAACGGCACAATGCCACACAGAATTCAAACAGAACACACTGCCCAAACATACAATGGATAGTATTCTTAAACTATGTGCTGTGACATACTATATGTTATGGTTTTACCTTTGCTGGGGTTCCTTCATGACACTTGAATGAATAATGAAGCTCCATAAGACCCAAGGGATGGGATTACAGTTTTCATTTTGGTCCAGAAAGGACGTTTTAGAACGTCTGAATTATGCAGCAGATGCTCCACTGTTTATCAAAAAACTCACAGTTAGAGGTCACTTGAGAGGATTGAATGTTCCTAATCAAAAGATGTATTGAGATTACACAGAAAACCTGTTTTCCTAATGATAAAAGAACTAGAAGGAGTTAATGTTATGTAGCCCGCATGAATACAATGAGAAAATAAGCTTTTTGTCTGGCCACGTGAAACCAGAACAAAGTGAAATATCTTCACAAAGTTGCGGACAATGTGAGGAAATTAGAATGTGATATTTGATAAAGGTGACTGTTCTGCTCCGACACGCTTAGTCAAAATACGCAAGCACTGTGTGGGCACAAATATCTACTTTAGAAGACATTGATCATAGTCTACGGCAGGATTTATCATAGCGTTATTTCTTAATAGCAATGATGGATAAAGACATTAAGAAAGATGCCATATGCAGACTAATGCAGTCACATCAGTAGTATCATTTTTGGACACTTGGATGTGGACAGTGCTAGGTCTGCTGCCCCAGGTAACACATGTTTTTTATTAGACAAATATGCATGATATAAAGTAAGGGTCCGGATTGATGATGGACATGCAGGGCACACCATTTTCAATTGCAAAACCAGAGTTTGCATTCTCAAAGATTGCCGTCCAGTGGTGGAAAGTAACTAAGTATATTTACTCAATGATTGTTCTAAAGTACGTTTCTGAGACATTTTATATATTACTTTAGTATTTCCATGTAATGCTACTTTATACTTCTACTCCGCTACATTTCAGGTGTGCATATCATACGTTTTACTCCACTTCATTGATTTTAACACAGTTCCTTTGTACACATACAAACACACAACTTGCTGATATTGTATTATGTATTACTGTACTCTCCATCTAAGAAATATTTATGGTATCTAAATTTGGTCCACATTGACATACCACAATACTTAAACGCTCTTTTAAAAAAAGGGTAATATAATAACCCTATTAATAAAATACTGTGAAAAGATCAATTTTACATTAAGAGTACTTTTACTTTTGATACTAGAAGTAGATAATGCTTTATGATACTTCTGTACTTCTGAAATGGGTCATTGGGCAGAATTAGTACTTTTTGTATATTAAATACAATTTGATGAGGATACTTTTTTACTTTTACTGAAGTAAAACTTTGAAATCAGGACTTTTACTTGTAATGGAGTCAATAATAAGACCATCATATTTGAGCTTTTACTCTAGGATCTGAGTACTGCCGTTCACTTTATGTTAAACATTAACTAAGGGCTTTAGTCGCCTGATCCTAAAGAGTTGGTTCCATTTCTTGAGACGTATGCCTTTTTTGCTTCTTTGCCTCATGTTATATGAGAACATTCCAACCACTCTCAGTGGATATAAAGTGGTTGTTTAGTTTAGCCTAGCATAGTAAATGTGTGGGGAAACATCACCTCTAAAGCGCACAAATGAATATGTTATATTTAATGTGTTTAATCTGTGTAAAGACAAAAGTAAAAAAATACAGTACTTTAAATACCTTAGTATGTGAATCAAGTTTTGACGTCTTCCATGCTTTCTCTGCAGTGCGCGATAACACTTGTCCCATAAGTGAGAGGACAATTAAGATTATATATTGTAATGAAAAGACACAGCACAGCTAAATGTGGCTATTGTGTTTTAACCTTTTCTGTAACTGAGCTCATTTTATAGGTCAAACTAAAAACTGTAAGATTAAACCTTGGTTTAGCAGCTGTGTGGGCGAGTGCCTTTTGAGCATAAACATGACAGTTTTAGAACAAACTCACTTCCTTGTATAAGATGCCAGGCGGACCTTGGCTCTCCACCTGCCTGCTCACCACTTACTGGAGATGAATGACTGTAAGAAATGTCAGCTTGTAACACACAGTATACGGTAAAGGAGAAAACAGGTTACATTACGATGTTTAAAATCTGTACATTTTGATAAAGTACTTAACTAAATGGCAGCATCAAAAGTAAATTATTCTTTTGTGTTCTTAGCTGATTGCAAAACATTGTTTTTACTGTTTTAGTTGGGCTTTATGCTTTTTAATCAAAACAGTTTAAAAAGATTCAACTTAATATTTATCCTTTCAACTAACCTATACAGTGTTGTACATTTTTTTTACATTTAATTAAAGTCAACGTTTCAGTTTTTCAGTGTGATATGTAGTGCATAATACATTCCTAAAACCTGTACTGGGGTACAATATCTGATTAATGTAGCTTATGAAACTGCTGTGTGTATGACTGTGAGTCCTGTAAGATGGGTCTTTCTAAAGCCCATCGTTTTCTTTAAAAACAGAAAATGCATTTCAGCCCAACTTACTCAGAGAAAGTCACGTTCCCCTGGACCCTGCAAATCTCACCCTTTGAATGAACTGCTTATTCTTATTCACAACGAGTATTGGCGGCAGGCAGCAATGTCCTGGTCACAGCAACCTAAATGTACTGTTTTCCACACACATTTGGTTAAGGTTATGGAGCACTGATACAATATGTGCTGCTTGAATTAGATTTAGTCCACCTGTGTTTCCAGTTTGTCTATGTGAATCACGGCAACTTGGCAAGTGGAGCATTGGACCCCTTTATCAGTGGACTCATTGTAACACTATGGTTGGCCTATTAGCCCACATATGGCCTGCCTGGCAAAGCTCTGATAGGCCATTAGTGGTTAAGCCAGATCCATTAACAGCCAACTGTTTCTTTTAGATTGTTCCTCTGACCTGAACAGAGATACCCAGTCAGACGTGCTAACTGTTCTTTTAGTTCCATGTATTGTAACAATGGTTCAGTACTGATTGTATCAATAGCCTAATGCATTTGTTGATGAACAGTGCTTTGGCAGCCTTTTGTTTGAACTGGCCTGAAGAGAACTACAACAAAAAGCACAGCGTTTGCATGCAAGCATTATTATTATGTATTGAATAAACGACTGCCAGGGAGGCTCTTTCTATTTTAATGGACTGGAATAATAGTATGTGTGTACAAAACATGAAACATTGGTTGAGGAACTAAAATGTCTAGCACACTGACCTCTGGTTGTGGGTTTGGCTTGTCCTTCATGTCTGTCAGACCAACTGGAAGCTTCTGATGGCTGTAAGTGATGCGATCCAGCGGCAAACATCCAGCTGTTTGTTTGTTGATGGATTTCCTTTAATGTCTGTTGGCCCTTCAGCTATGGCTAATTCTACTCATTAATGGTTGTTTGTGTCAACTTAGCAGTATTGGTAGATGGCAGAAGTGACATGGCTGATTAATGAAAGCTGCCGGTCAACGCTGTTGCCACTGATGGTTGCAGTGATTGAAGTGCAAACATACCTGTGGTGAGACCATTTCTGAGACTTTTAAACAACGCAAAGGAATCTATATAAAAAGTCATTTGAGGTAGGTCAAAAATCAATCAACCACAAGTCAAGTTTCAAACGCACAGACATATGCCATTATCTATCAGAACAGCAATAACAAAAGCGAGTAATTGCACAAATTCAATCAGCAAATCCATCTAGATTCCAATATCATCCAAATGTCATACTACAATAGCTGCCTAGTGAGAAGGTATTCATTTAATTTCATGAAGAAGTGCCTCTGTAAAGCTAAAATCTGTATATTACTCACTCAAACAGCTGTGTCCACAAAAGCCACCATAAGCTCATTAATGAGTATGTCTGTTAAACAATGTGGTTTCTATTTGCGGCAATGAATGTGTGTCAGTCCAGCCAATATCACAATGACAATGTGGTTAGTTAGTGTTTGCAGTCAAAGCCTTTATGTCTGTGTAATTGTGGAAATAATCATTACCGCTGCATTTGGACCAGTACTAATTGCATGGCTGTACTATTAACCTTCAGGGCCAGACTGGTAAGCATCTGATGGCTACACAAGAAGCTCGATACGTGCGCAATCATGCGCCATTTGTTTGTTTATTTACAGATTCGACTCGCCAAGACCCTGGTAATTGTCTGTGAGCTCACTGTCTGTTTTTTTTTATGCAGCCAGCACTCAATATACATTTAGCATCAGTAAATAATAGCTATACTACTGCTATGTATAGGTCATGACATCTGACATTTGCTTCTTAATTTTTCTACTGCTTTTGTACTGGAACAGTAGTTTTGAAAGGTTGCTTTTTTCCTGCAGTTATACTGTGGGGGTACCTCATTGAGCTACTTCAAGGAAGCTTGCCAACCATACTAGCCTAAATGAACAGTTTAAATCAGGTATGAAAACGGCAGCAATATATCTTTATTATTAATAGATATCTTATATCTGTTTTTGAGGTTTGAGAAAACGATTTGAGAACAATTAAATACACCATAAATGCTAAAAATGTTACCTTTTAATACATGTGTTTGGCCATATGAGTGTAGTGAAACAATCCAAAAACATCACATTGACAACAACAACAAAGTTGGTATACCAAAACAAAGCGCTGAAACACCCCTTCAAATTAATCAGAAATAGTTCTAGTGCGGTTTTTAGCTTTCTTTCCAAATAACTAATGTATTTGCCAGCTTACATTTCCAATCTTGCTACTTTTTGTTCTATTTCTATCCACTATTTAAGTTGTTTCTAGGGTTAGTTATTTGTCATAAGAGACCACTCGGCATCATCATCGTAAAAAGTGGATTGTTCACGCAAACAGATATACTGGCATGAGTCAATTTCATGTTTATTATGAAACAGCCTCAGGTGAGCTTAAAGTATATTGCTGCATGGTATGGTGTAATTTGAATTCCCCATCCCCCACAGCCCTTGATGCTGCTGCCGGCAGAATATCAACTGAAGCCCATGCGCCTGCTGGTGGACCTATTTGGAAGATATTAAACTAGCAAGCAGCTAATAAAGTATATGCTGCAGTATGCATATACGGTAGGGACTGTATGGGGCTGCTTGAGTAGTCAGCAGCTTGTGTAATTATCAGGCCAATAGATGGAGAAAAATAAAAAAGAAGGCGGGGGGAAACAAGGAGGAGAGGGTTAGGGAAAGGGGGAAAAGAAGGCGAGCAAGGCAGGATTGTAACCATACAAATATCTCGAGCTGCAAACACACTATGAAAGCCCTTGCAATGTAATTCCCCTGTGCTAACACTCTCACCAACAATACAATCATTAAAATATCTATTGCTCATCCTTAGAATGCATTAGTTAATGCAATCTTAATTTAAGATTTAAATGTAAGTTTCTCAATTCTTACAAGTCACCTTATTATTCACCTAACTGATGGATTTCAGATAGTTTCCCTGATTCTTAAATTAAACAGTTTAAGGCAGGTAATCCGTCAATTTGGACTGATGCACTAGTTTGCCATTAATTATTCAAGCTTTACTTTAGTGAATGTCAACAAAGTTACAGAGGATTAATGACTAAGGCTCTAACATGCAAACCACTGAGACACTTCTATTTTGGGTAATTCTAGTCTGGGTTTGTACTGTACCTCTGTTTCTGTCTCCTATAACCTGCATGTGTGCAACATAGTGACATGACATTATACATTTACTCAATGTTTACAGTCTAAAACATATATATATACATTGTGACCAGTGCCTTGTTTTATAGTTGGGTTTATTGGAGTAACAGCATTGCTGCCAATTATGATGAACAGGATTAAGACGTTTTTCAAAAAGCCTGTTACTGAATGTTGAGCCTGATTCATGACAGAAGCTTTCATAGCAAGATAAGGAAACAAACCTTACCATTGAAGGGTAAGAACTGTAAAATGCATTTAGTAGCTGAAAAAGTGTGTTAAGTGATTGGGTAATGGATGCTCAGGTGTTCCATAGATCCTTTTTGCAGGTCTGCCTCCTTTCATTGCCATTTTATTGGTGGATCTTTGTACTTATAATGTCTGTTGACTTATTGGCTAGGCTGGATCCTACAGTAAGGGACACTAATGTATTCTTGGGTTTTGTAAATATATGCCAATGGTTGTGTAGTGTGTACACCTTTGCATGTCACTATCCAATGAAGAGTCCACTTTGTATTACATAAGAAGATAGCATAGTTGTTAGCAAAACACCAGCCATATATTACAAACATAAAGAGATTAAGTTATGTAAAAAGGCTGAAAAAGACAAATCAGGCTATCAAAATGTTACATTTAACATTGGTGGTGAATTAAAGTACACTTGAAACTAGCCATTGAGACCACCAACCCATTAGAACAATGTTTACTTAGGTCATATATTAACTGAGAAGTAGGTTCATTTTCTCCTAGACCTCAATTCAATCTGACTTCTTTAGCAATTTAGCTTATTTTTTACAATTGGCTTGATAATTTTGATACTATAATGACATAACTGTAACATCCAACTTATGCATAAACAATTAAATGTATTGTTATAACACTCAAGTCAAACTAGATCTTACATAAACTGCATATTCTGACTTTCTAACACTCATCAGCGGGTGGGCCTCATGAGGGGGGATCATATGACTTTCAGCAGAGTGTGCTGCTGACAGGCTGTGGTTTTCTTAATTATCTGCTGGTAAAGATGTTAACAGAGGTATTGATGGGCCTTAATTGACCATATGGCTGTTTGTGTCTAGCTGGAGATTGACCAGGGAGCTGATAACAGTAACACACATGGCTGTAACAAATGATATGCACAGTCTATAATTTTGCAGAGTACCCCAACCATAGCCCATCAGAGTGTCCCTCCTGACATTATCAGCATTATACTGACATTATTGCTAGCCCTGCTGCTTCCCAATCCAGACGTGTGTGTGTGTGTGTGTGTGTGTGTGTGTGTGGTGTGTGTGTGTGTGTGTGTGTGTGTGTGTGTGTGTGTGTGTGTGTGTGTGTGTGTGTGTGTGTGTGTGTGTGTGTGGTGTGTGTGTGTGTGTGTGTGTGTGTGTGTGTGTGTGTGTGTGTGTGTGTGTGTGTGTGTGTGGTGTGTGTGTGTGTGTGGTGTGTGTGTGTGTGTGTGTGTGTGTGTGTGTGTGTGTGTGTGTGTGTGTGTGTGTGTGTGTGTGTGTGTTGTGTGTGTGTGTGTGTGTGTGTGTGTGTGTGTGTGTGTGTGTTTTAGAGACTGGTGGGTTTACCAGAAAATGCCTGAATGAAAACAGGCTGTCGGCACTATGAGTCTGAGCAAATGCCAATTACAAGTTTCTCTTTTTCTTTTTTTATCAGATGCCCTTTCTTAGCCCTTTCTATTCTCCTCACATGATTAATCCAGTCACACTTTTTAATTGCAGTACACTTTCTTTATCCTTAATCAGTCTTCTTTCCCTGTATTGCCAACACATTGTTCTTAGATAGCTTAGTTGGCAGAGCTTTAGGTGTACTCAAAAAGTACTGACAGCTTAATGTAGGAGTTATGAGGACACATTATCAACCTTTCCCTGCTTTAGTCATGACGTTTTTCTCCTTTTTTTGAGTTTGTTAACAAGTCACTTTATCAGCCCTTAAAAAAACAACAACAATGCAATGCAGACAGATTGCAGAAGTCTGTAAAGGGACCCTTAGTGCTGTGACAATTTGCCAAATGCATTTGTGTTTGCTTTCATTGAGTAGGAAGAATTCCATCCAAACTTGTCAAAATGATCTCCTCACACTGACAGATGATGATACTGGTTTCGCTATTTATTATTATGAGGCTTGTTTACACAAGTCATATTAGCGTTTCAAAATGGAAATGTATTGAACTCGCTCGGCAGAACAACTTGGGAAATGTCATTTTCTACAAAGATAATTACATTGCTATAATTCAAATCTGAAAATACTTTACAAGCAAAATTGAGCTGTCAGATATTAAAAGCCAGAAATAGCAGTGCTTATTCAAAGAGCCACATGTGCACACAGGTCTAACTGGTCTATCTAAACGGTGCTGCCCACATTTACTTACCATTCAGGCGAAGGTTGGAGATAAATAGATTTAAAGGTCTGAAATTATCTTTTTTTTTCATTCTGATGCAATTGATGACGGAACATTTTTAAGCAGAACATTAATAGATCAATATTGTAAAGCTGCAATTAATATAATTGATAAGTCTGCAAATTATTTTCTTAATTAATTGATTAAGATGTTATCTTTTAGTTTCTTAAAGCCCAAGATTGTACCTTCAATTTCCAAAGAAATGAAGTTGATTGTTACTGTTGCTTGGAACTGAAACCATCTGTCAATTAACACACAAAATAACATTCTGTTGACCGACTAATAAAGGAATGGATTATTTTATTATTATTGTTACACATGGATCGTTTAGTGTATCCATTACAGAATAGACATTTTGGTTTTACCCTATACTGAGGAAAAAGGTGACCTTTAATGTTTAAACACTGCATGAACAGCTTGTATGAGGTTCATTATACGTGCAACTCTCGTATGCGATTTTTTGTCCCATTCTCTAAGCAAATTGGCTCTCCTATGGCCATGACTCAAATATAGGAAGTAAATAATAAAATCTAAATTAAATAAATACGACAAGTGAATTTTAATAGGAAAATAAATTGGCTCACAAGCTGCGGGTCTTGTCAATCCTGATGTGCTTTTCACCAAATCAAACCTCTAAAGCAGATAAATATTGCATCCACTTGACACCATGCCCTCCAGCAGGCGTTAGCTCTCCCTCCAAATGGAGCCAACATCAAAATGTAGATGTGAGCTCCTCTCTGTCTCTGTCATTTTATTCCTCTCTCTTTTGTCTCTGCCTCTGGATTCATCTGTCTTTCCATCTGTCGCTCTCTCTTAACCTCCCTGTGTGTGTCTCTCTGACTGTCATCCCGTTCCGTTAGCATCAATCCTCCTCCGCGAGCTTTCGTCCAGCTCTTCTCTCTGTCACTCTCTGTTTCCCATTTCCTCCCTGCCTCCCCCTTTGGCCTCAGTGTGCGGTGATCCTGAATTACAGGGGGGTAGAGCAGGTGCGCTGCTGGCTGGCTACTGCTGCTGACTCGCATAAATGTAGAGAGGTGAGTAGTGAGCTGCTGGGGTTGAGGAATACAGCTGGCCTCTAATGCTGATGGACCTCCCTCAGGTCGAATGTTTGCCAAGGGCTCGGCCAGGTGCTCGGCAGCATATGCAGGCGTGCACAGAATCTGACCAGATATCCGCAGCTACAAACGGATATGAAACACATGTGTGTGTCAAATGTAATACGAATTCCC
This sequence comes from Trematomus bernacchii, assembly GCF_902827165.1. Lineage (NCBI taxonomy): Eukaryota > Metazoa > Chordata > Actinopteri > Perciformes > Nototheniidae > Trematomus > Trematomus bernacchii. The sequence continues at coordinate 9,734,378 of NW_022987689.1, read as the reverse complement.
AGGTGCTACTCAGATTGTGGGCCGCAGAGAACAATGGAGGTTGTCATTTTGCCTGACTCTGAGAAGCTAAAAGCCAGGAAACTGGTTTCTCCAAATCATTTTCTGAACTCTGAACCATAGCATAATTATTGACACGCGTATGGAAGCCAAACCCTTTTCACCTTGGTCACTCATGTTTTCAAGAGCCTCTTTTCCAGTTTAACATGATGTCAATCTGTGTTCTCTGTCTTTCCGTCACCGCTTTCCCCAGCTTTTCTGAGCTTTGCCCCATGTTTCTCATTCCCTCCCCCCCGTCTCCCTTTTTTGTGCAAACACGGTAGAACAACTCACTCCTTGCTCGCAAAGCCTGGTGAAAGCTGTGGAAAAAAAATCCAATAAACATAAGCCGTGGCTCCCCCTTGACTCTCCGAGATGTTATTTAAGCGCGACACGTGGTCGATTTTTCCATTCCACCTTGATACCCTGACGCCCTTCCTTTCCCCCCTCTTCTTCAATATGGATTTAAGATGTTTGTGCCTGTTTTACCTTACTTCCTGCTTTCCCTAAGTTGGTAGAAAGAGAAGGGTAAATACGCAAAGGGTGTGTGAATAATGCAAGGCGAACATTAAATGTCAAGGCTAAAAATTCACAATTTTTCCCCATTGTCTCGCTGGCATCCGCGCAATGTTTTATGCATTTTATAATTAACGGGAAGTCTCAGAGGAGAGGGAGGCCTGGCAGTTCCTGGGTTCGCTTATTTCTGTAGGAAGTTACAGAGCATCATTTGAAAGGCAAATCTCACAGCTCCGTAGATGAGGAAAACCAATGCAGGAATTCTTGTCTGAATCAATATCACTTCCAACATGTGTTAGCTGCCTCGCATTTACAGTATAATCTATATTCATCAAAAGGAGGGAAGGAAAATCCTACGAAAACTGAAAAGATTACACCGGCATTGAATGGTTTAGGTTTTTTAATATGATTGTTCAGAGAAAGAATAAACCAATGACAGTTGGGATAAGAAAAAAAAGTGAGATGGAGTGGAAAAGGTGACATATCGGAGAGAGAAAGGAAATATAGGGTAGAGAAAGGGAAGGTCTTGTACAAAGGCGATACAGAGAAGATATACCAAAGGATTCCGTATTGTATAGGCACACTCTGAAGGTCTTTGCTCTAAAACAGTTCCCACTCGCTCTCAATAGGCGCTTTCACACCAAGTACTTTACCGTACTTAGTTCCCAGTACTTAGTTCATCGGAACTCTTTAGTTCCCGGAACTAAAGAGCAGATCGCGTTCACACCGGAATAAATACCTGAGGGAGGATTAGGCAAATGAAGCCGCTGACGTCACTTCTTCTTCTTCTGCTTTGGGTTTACTGGCAGGCCGCAAACAACTTCACGGCGTATACTGCCACCCGAAGTCCCCGGAGTTGGGGACTGGCTTCAGAAGCTGCTAGGACTCCCAGCAGCTTCTACTGAAGCCTTCCGAGTAAATCGCCAGAACGCCGACACCTCCTCATCACTCCACCGCTCCCATGTTTTCTTTTGTGTTGCCATAAGTTAGTCTCTCTCCGTTGGTGCGCTGGGCTAATGCTAATAATGCTAATGCCAGCAAATACAATGGCGGCTTCACAAAACTTTTCGGAGTTTTACGGGGCGTGGTTTACAATTCGCCCAGCCAATCAGAAATGGGAAGCTTTTTCTCCCAGGAAAGTACCTGCTCTCTAACAGGGACTAAAAAGGGGGGGAAAAGTTCTCATGAACTAAGTTCTAGTTCCTGATCTTTTTGGTGTGAACGCAAAATCCCAGGAACTATCGGAACTAAAAGGGAAAAGTACGGGGAAAAGTACTCCGGTGTGAAAGCGCCTATTGTTTCATCCTGCCATTCTTTTACTCCCTCTAGCCCCTATTGTTTTTCTTTCACATGCTTTCTTTCATTCCTTTAAATGTTCATCTCACATCCATTGTTTTCATCAAAAACTCTTTTAATGTTATTTATTGTTTGGTCTTAACTTCTTTTGTGTTGTTTCAGTCAGTGTAACAGAGAACACTTTGTTAATTTACAGGAATTATCTCAAATGCTTTCATGCTCCCTGAAGTCAAATTCCATCTGTAAAAAAGTATGTTGTGCTTGGATATGATCAGACTGCAAACATATGTTTATGAGAAACCACGGCAAGAAATAACATTAAATTTGCTGGATTGCACCGCCCTCCAAAAATGGAAAACAACAGCTCTTTCAAATAAAGTAGCTTGATCAGAGCTGCAAAACAAGTATACATACATGAGCAGATGTTGTTTATGTGTTTTTCATCACAGATCTATGGTTGCTTTTGCAATATGCCAGTATTGAACAAAAGTCAAACTAATTATCACAACCAACGTGCAATAATTTTAAACAGCTAAATCAAATGATGCCGCATTTGAAACAAAACTAACTACCGTGACCCTAAACTTCAACATAATATAGATAAAAAAGAAACAACAATTTCTTATTGCTCTTTTACACTACAAACAACAGACCAGAAAAATGTGATATCCACTAGCACATTTTTAATCAGCAGCAGCTCTACCTTAGACAGTAGAAGAAAACATACCATCATACCATCCCATTCATCTTGTTCTCATCCTGCCCTTGGTTTCATAAATACATTCATTTGACAGATGACTTTGCTAATTGCCTTTTCAAAGTGCAGTAATCTCTCGGCGTAGCGAGCGAAAATTAAAAATGCAGTGCCCTGAGTATTGTTTTCAAGTCTGAGCCTGCATTTATCCACCTGAAATTAATTCTCTAATTTGTTTGGAAGATAAACAGGGAATACTTGAGATCCCAATCCACTTCAAGCATCCTATCCACTACTTTGCATATCCGTTCGGAAATGCTGATTTGTCCCTGAAGACTCCGCCCAGAAATCCTTCTTCTCATTAACAGTAAAATGAGGAGCAAGCCTCGGCTCATCTGAAGGGCACTGTCAAAGTGTCACCTTGAAGAAGGTGTTAATACAGTGTGTGTTCCTCTGCATCAACTGAATACAAGACATAGGAAGTTTGGTGTTCAAATCTGACAGTTCACACTTAAGCTCCAGTGTGATTTGTGCTGATGTGTTGTTGTGTGTGCTGCTAACACTCCTGATCATATGGAGGCGGATGATGACATCCCTGTCCAAACACACCAAGCATCAAGAAAGTGAAAGCAGTCAGAGCTGTCACTGTGATTCAAATCCAACCCTTAGCCACAAAAAATGTGATTGCTTATGGCATCATTTACAACCGCTATCTGCTCCGTCACATGGTTGATTCCCGAGAGGTATTGCGCAAATGATAAGGGATGTCACGATTCCAGAAATTAAGTAGTTCATACAAATACCAGTAAAAATCCATGATTCTCGTAACTTTTTCTTGATTTCATTTGACAAAACAGTGAACATGATCCCACCAATGAGAAACAAACTGATATTATAAATGTCCCCTCTCTGGGACGAATACAGGTATTCTGATTCTGATTCTAAAATGTGTTTGACTTGAGGTTTTACTTATGTATTTTTAAGTTCATTTTAATCCTGTCATGTATTACAGTCTCAGCAATTTGGATTTAGGTCATACTTATTGTCTGGAGGTTGTGTACAAGCATCGTGGGAAATGTAGGAGATCATTTACCTAATTAGTTTAGGCAGTGGATGCAGTATATTAAGTAAAATATCACACATACATCCACTGAATATCATATATCGATGACAGGATTAACCTGATTGGTTTAGGTGTACAACCACTATCACCAGACTGATGTTGTGTTGAGCCTGATTTGTATTGAGCCTGGTCTGATTTATGATCTGGTTGCCAGACACACACATACATATTATGTGGCTAGGTGCACACGAAAGTCAGTGAACTCCAGTCTGGATTTCGTCAAGATATGAACAACTTTAAACCTAAATAGGGCCATTAATCACACCAAACAACAACAGTTATTTAACAATGCTTATAGCTTAACAATACCTTTAATGTGCAAATTTAGAGCAGACAAGATTCACACTACTATGATTGTTGTAAACGCTATACTGTACAGTAAATAACACTTTGAGGGAAATGTGCTGCCTTCATAATTCACTACGGATAGAAACATCATGAACATCAGAACTGTGAATTGAAATGCTTCTTACATTGATTTTAAAACCATATATTTCTGTCATGTTTTTTCCAGGCCAGTGGGAGGGGACTGTCAGAAGAAATGCCGGTCTCAGGTGCCCTAGTACATCACCACCTGGACCATGGCAACTCCTTGGCCGATGAGAAAAGAGAGGTGCTCCCATGGCTCCGCCTGCCTTGCTAGATGGTCGGCGTCCTCCTTGATGCTCCTATGGTTGCCCTGGGTGTTGCTATGGACGCCGTGGTCCACCCGAGCTGAACAAGTGGGTGGCGCGGTACACGGTGGGAAGGTGTCACACAGTTCCTTGTCATCCTCCTCGTCCGCATCATCGTCCCCGTCCGGCTCCTCGGCGCTGGGCTTCAACGCGAGGCAGAGCGGGGGGCAGCTGGACTGGCTGCTGTCGGAGAAGGGACCTTTCCACAGATGTCCAGAGTACACAGAGTTCAGAGAGAGGTTCCAGCAGGGATTTTCTACCAGATACAAGATTTACAGGTGAGCAGGGTCAGCAGTGTGTGTGTGTGTGTGTGTGTGTGTGTGTGTGTGTGTGTGTGTGTGTGTGTGTGTGTGTGTGTGTGTGTGTGTGTGTGTGTGTGTGTGTGTGTGTGTGTGTGTGGTGTGTGTGTGTGTGTGTGTGTGTGTGTGTGTGTGTGTGTGTGTGTGTGTGTGTGTGTGTGTGTGTGTGTGTGTGTGTGTGTGTGTGTGTGTGTGTGTGTGTGTGTGTGTGTGTGTGTGTGTGTGTGTGTGTGTGTGTGTGTGTGTGTGTGTGTGTGTGTGTGTGTGTGTGTGTGTTGTGTGTGTGTGTGTGTGTGTGTGTGTGTGTGTGTGTGTGTGTGTGTGTGTGTGTGTGTGTGTGATCACAAGTGGCCATTTTTATACTTGTATCACACAGACATATTTATATAACATTTCAGTTAAAGGTCACCCACTGTATTGTGCAAAATCCACTTTTTCATGTCTTTTATACATCAACATGTGTCCCCTCTGTGTAAAGACATTCTGAAAGTTTCAGGAAAAAAGATTCTCTAACTTTTTGTCCTGATCCATTTATATAAAAACCTGTCTGAAAATGAGCTGATCAGATTTTGTCCACTTTGTGATGGCTTGTGTAACCATTAGCCAATAACCAACCAAGGTAACCCCCCCCCCCCCACCACCTTATCACCTGAATCTCCTCCTAGAGCACCACTGTGTTCTTTTTAACCAAATATCTCTCAGAGGGGCGTGGGGAGTGGCTCCTTGTTTTCATCTAAAGTAAAAGACAGAGAATCAGCACTTTTGAAACAGGGCTGAAACAGAGGGGTTTATGGGATGCTACAATGATCTGTTTGGTGTTTGGAGCCAAACACTTCATAGACATGTTTGGTATATATCTGAGACCTGTAATATAATATTGATGAGACACAGTATAATAGGGGACCTTTAAGTATGATTTTTTTACAGAAATAAAGAACGTATTGGCAGTTAACTAACATTTGTTCAAAGAATGGCTAAGGCCAGTTCTACTGTTGTATTTAAATTGTTATTCATACAGTCACATATGTTGGAATACATTTAGTATCATAGTGATGCCTTGCGTTTTATCCTGGACTTTGATTAGGGTTTTTTCTCTCATTCATGTATCTATAACAGCATATTTATGATCAGAATCCATATTTGTCAAAAACATCAAGAACAAAGTTACCAAGCAAACATGACAGCACAAATATTTTAATATCGCTATCCGTATCACCGACAGAAATATACGAAAAATATAACCACGTCGAAGTCAAATGAAATGAAATAAAATGGATATCAGTAATATCAAGATGATAAACAAGCACAGGAACAAACACTAGAGGTCAATATGAGGATATTTATCTTTTCAGCTTTGCTTCTGCATATAGATCTGTTTTTTTTTCTCTGCATTTTTCAATAATGCACTAGAAATCCATCAAGCCCTGTCTGTGTAAGGGAGCGTGTAATGAAAAGATGTATGAGTTTAACTCAAAATATGCATTATTGTCAAACACAGCCCATCTATATTAACATTTACTGGATGGGTAGAAACTAATTTCAAGCAGCAGTGTTAGGATTTGTGTTACACTGCAGGAAGGACAAAAAATATCTCCTTTCTTTTATTAAACATGTTTTTGGGTTTCTAAGGGAGGAAGAAAATAATAAGTAAAACTTTGGTTTGGAGATTTTGCAAGCTGATACACTAGACATGGGCAGTTTTTGTAGATGTTTTTTAATTCACGTCCTTGCTAGTTTTACAAAATAAAATGTGTTCAGAGTTGGACGCTTTAAAGAGTGCAGTCAAAAATCCAAGGGAATGTTATATGAACTTGTTAAGGGAGATTAAAGCCAGAGCTTTAAATAATTTTAGTGTAATCTGTGAATTAATAATAGAGGAGCATTGTTCATTTTAAGCGTCAGACCCAGAATAGAGATATGAAACTAAAATATTTTGTTATATTTTTTTATTCCAACAGACTTTTGCTGATTCTATCTTTTCTGTGCTATGAGCTCAGAAGGGTCCGTTGAAATAGCTTTCCAGCTTGTGATATTAAACAATATATAGTACATATTTATTAAAGTCAGAGAAAAGATAACTTTTCATACATTCAGCTTCACGTATCTCAATGTAACGATTTGTCTGACAGCTCATAACTGGAAATTCATAAATCAGACAAACATCTTTTCATTTTTCAAACTTCACACAAATGTCAGCTTCTCTACAACTGCATCATTCAAAGGGTGGAACCCCAGTTGCGATGCTGCAACATATTTCAAATCTTGAAATATGAATGAATCATGAATGAAACCATGAATCAGGAAACACTTCAGTCCCGGTGTGAAACTCACATTTGCCAGACAGCTGAATTACAGCAGGTGAACTTAGATATTCATTTTTTATATAGTTAGAGGAGGATAATTAGGAAGTATATGATTATTCAATTCAATTAAATGTTGTATAATAAATAATAATGCATTTATCTCATGCTTGGGCAAACTTAAATATAAGCCTGACAGTAATGCAAATGGATGGAAATTATAGTATGTCTTTATGTGAGATTAATTGTAACACTAATGATAATATATTATTAGGGATGATATTACTTATTATCATAAGACAGTGATTAACAAACAACTCCTTTGATTGTAATTACTGGAACAGTAGTAACACACACACACACACACACACACACACACACACACACACACACACACACACACACACACACACACACACACACACACACACACACACATGCACAAGCACAAGAGCAGCGAAGTGACTTTTTCTTGGTCCTGTTTTGGTCTGAAAATAACAGTGCATCACAGACAACAACAACATCCGGTCAGCATTGCGATGGGTATGCTTCTGACTCTAGTAAGTCTCAGTTGGTTAAACATCCTTTTTGTCCTCTCCTGCTCACTGTGATCACATATATTGTGCCAAACTGAATATTCAGTTACACATTTTCTTTCTGTTTCTGTTTCCAGAGTATAGGCATTTGATCATTTGGTATTACACATGAATCTAGTGAACAACACATCCTTATGCTATGTTTGTAATTGTAAATTCATCTGAAAAAAATATATCTATTATTTAATTGTTTTACAAAAGGGTTTGATTCCTCCCTGTGTAATCCACTAGGCTTAAACATCCGCTCTCCAGAGCTGATTTAAAAAAAAGCTCAGTTTCCAACTAAGTGCCGATCAGGAAGCTGACATTGAAAGTACAGGATGCATTTCCAAATGTGTCCTGCTGATCCTCCTGAGAGAATGTGTGTTAGTCTATAAAAGAAAAAGCCTGGCCAGGGTTCTTTTTCAATTAATTACATATTTTTATGATGACAGTAGAGATATGTTTGGCAAAATAACTAAAACTATTATAACTGTTAAGGTTTTCGATGAAATATCCTAAATGTCCAGTAGCTGTTAGCTGTGCGGTCTATACATAATGCAGTGCAGTCTTTCGCCAGGTCCAGAGTTCATGTCGGTCACCATTATCCAAATTGAATACCAAATGTGATATTAGCTGCATCCGCTGAGGCTGCAATATACATGTCCATTTCCTTTACTTGAAATATATTTTAACATATACCGATATTTCACTTTCCTGCCTCCATGAGCTCTTTAAAAATAGATTATTCTGAAAGTTATTTCCGTTTGTACTATCAAATGTATACCTGCCAGCAAAACGATATTTTAAAGTGATGCCTGAAAACCATATTTCTGTTAATCAAAAACCATATAATTACTCGGAAAATATGAAAATTGTGTCAAATAGACCGTCAGATGGCATAGACAGCATTGTTTTTACAGAACTCCGAATAAATAGGGGATACATATCCGGTCGCTCTGCCGGTGAACGAGTGGAAGGCAGCAGGCTTACAAACAAGGCTTTAAACTGTGATTTCTGAATTATATTGTTTCTTTTACTGTCCTTTTTCTGTAGAGGGAGTATTTATTTATATGTTTTCGTTGTTTGAGATGCAATATATGACTCAGCAGCTTGAAGACATGAAGAAACTATTATTTTCCGCTTCGCTCTAATGCATTATTTTCGCCGGAAAGTGGGCGGGGCCTTGATTTTGGCCATAAGTGCTGTTAGCGCCCTCATTCTATATTTTTCTAGAAAAATAACTTTTTTAAATCAACCATACAGGCACTTACTTCTCCTCCTGGCTCCCTCTTTCTAATTTATTTTCAGGAAAAAGTCAGCTCAGAATTGAAGGATGTCTCTGTATTCTACTGCTGCTCTCTCTTTGGCAGGAGATTAGAAATATCTCAATCGAAAGCACTTGCTAGTCGATATCAGACCAACTCCCTCTAAGTGTAGTCTCTTGACTTTCTACCTTGAGGTGTTTTCCTTTCACAAATATGATCTGCTGTCTCCCATTCCTTCCCGTCTCCCTCAGCATCAACTGGAATCAAATGGAAATGATAGCATCACTACTTACAGATGAGGGGGAAGTGTAGTGTGAAATTACAAGTTTGGAGATATAAGTGGGACAGCTTGACTGTCCCCCAATGTTTGTAAAAATAAGGAACCATTACAAATGTTTTTTTAATCCTAATAATCATTGAATGCAACGACCACAGGATCTATATGTTACGTTATCCGAGAGGACCCAAACGCAGGACACGGCAGAGTGTTGGAAAAAAGGTTTTATTTGAGGTGGAGGAGCGTGGAGAATAATCCGGCTGGAATGACGACTGGTGGCGGCTGGTGATGACAATAAGGCGGCTGGAGAGTAAGACACGTAAGAAGAACATTCAGTGTAGAGAAAATAGCTAATAAGGCTAAGAAGGCTGAGAGTTTTACCACTGGGGTTAAACAACGATCTGGCGCTGACAGGTTGTGGAGCCTCCGCTGATATGCCATTGGTAAATGGCTGATGGAAATCAGGTGTGTACAGCTGATTGCAGCAGGTGGAGGTTGAGCCGGGAGCCAGGAGTGACAGCCACCACGCCCACACAGACAGGGAAAGGGAAAACACACACACAAGGGAGGTGGCTGGAGAGTACAGCCACCACACGATACAGTGTATGAATTGTTTTCAGGCCGGCAGCTGAATCACAGACATTTAGCATTTATTGACATGTGATGTGATCATATGAGGGTGGTTTATTTAATCATGATTCTGAAGCCTGAAATTAAATCTTGGCCATATGAATTGTTGTATTTATTACAAGGTTGTATAAGATACACTTGATTGAGCCAATGCAGTTGTAACCTTGTTGAAAAAGGAGAAAAAGAACAGCTGTAATCAAAAAAGAGATATATACTGTACAGTACATTTTCAACATCTACTATATCAAATATACTTCACCGGTTCTATATAGCTTACATACTAAATAATGGTATGTAGGCTCTTCACTGTGTTGAGATTATTTTTTGATGAAATCAATACAAACATTTTAGATCCTAAGAAAAATGTAATTCTGAACTGAATTTAGCTTGTGTTTTTTCATTCTTTCTTCCCGTGCAACTAATACTAAAAATGATTTAAATTGGAAGGGGGGGGCAGTTGGATCCCTAAAATGAAAGGGCCTCCCTAGCATAATGGACTCTGCCCTTGATATTAAGATAGAAACACAACACTGGCCAGACATTTCACAACAACATAAAAGTTTTAGGATGGTAAAATGCGTTTTTATAAAGTACGTTAAGCATTTAGGATGGATAATATAATATTTTCACATAACTACCAATCCAGCATTTCGGTGGATATGGAAATTGAAAACATTATTGCAAAAATAACAATCTGTTTTCCAAATATTACCCCTTGTTATCTTTTATTTGATGCAGACTTCCATTTCCTTCAGCAGCTGTTTAGTGTTTGGTATGACAGTGTACTTAGTTTCTAAGGAACCAGTACACCAGAATCATGTCAGTTGGTATGCTGAATGAAGCTCTAAAAGCAAGAAGTGCCTCCATGTGAGATTTAATCAAGTCATGACTCAGCTATATGCAACAGAAATGACTGGTGCCTCTCATCTCTGCCCCCGCTATCACTGATTCATGGCCACTCTCTTTATGTATGTGCTTGATAAATGCATTCCTACTTTTGTGGGATTGTTTTTGCTTTTGATTTGATTGCTGCATCCCCCGCTACCCACAACAACAAAGCACTTGTACATTCCGGCTGACACGTCCAACTACATTTCTCAAGAAATCTGGCACACTTCCTCCCAATTTGTATGAAAACAATGACAGTGGCAGTGAAACAAGGCCAGCAGCGCCTCAGAAAGGGGCTACAAGGACACACTGCCAAGCGGGGATGAAATGACTACTTTTTCACAAGAAAAAAACAAAAAACAATGCTATCTAAAGCTCCGGATACAGAGGGTCATATTACGTTTTAAAAAAACAAAACATTTTAACTTGTTTTTTATTCAAATTGAGTTGTTTGGCTTTTTTTGTTTAAGAAAAGAACACTGCTTGCGTGCCACAATTAGTAATATTATATATTTCCTGTACAATATTGTAAATTCTAATCTCAGCAGAGTAATGAGGAACATCATTTCATTTTGAGAAATCCGATCAGTGATGGTAGAGACGGAGTATGAATACATAAACAAATGGAGAGACAGGCGATCCTGATCAAACTCATATTGTTGCAATTATACTATAATGACATATAATTAAATAAAAAATTATAGAATTACGAAATTGTATAATTATAGGTACTTTGCATCTCTCGAAAAAAGGTGACCCTGTATTAAGAGCCGGATATGATGAGGTCGCACAGTCACTGTGGAGAAAACAATGAGTTCATCACATGTAAAAGGCACCGCTCTTGTGTTTCTAATTGCTCTCCTGTGACCTTCCTGGAGCTAATATCTGATTACCATTAAGGAAAATAAGCGCTGGCAGTCTTTTCTCTGAATTAACTTTCCATGGAGCAAAAACAAAATTGGCTACTCTCATTAGCTTTTAATAAAGGGTAATGGAGGTGGGAATACATGTTAGCCACATGTTCCTGCGCTAACGCTAATCCGCTAAATTCTTTAATCTAATCAGATGCTACAGCCTTAAACAAGCTAGTACACTATCAATGGATGAAGACTGCCCTTCCATATTTCCTCTTATAGCTGTAGGCTGTGGAGGAATCCTGATCTAACTCAACAGGAGAGGAAGTGTTTGGTGGCAAACCATTTGCGGCAATAACAGACAGATGATTAGCTATTTTGCAATCAGGTTTTTAGCAATTCCTGCACTTATCTAGTGTATACTATTAACTGAGTAAAGAAAAAATAAATAATGTGTTAAGGTTTCAGCTTCCCAAAACATCTGAAAGCATATGACTCATTCGCCATAGTGTTCTTTTAAAAATAAAGTTACATTGACAATCGTCAGCAATGCTAACTCACCAAATTAAATGATATTGAAATGTTTGTCAATGCGTAACATCTTCAAAATGTCCCACTAGACCAAATGTCCAATAACTCAAACTCTTAATAGAACATTTTGTATCCATTCAAACATGGCATTGCCTCAAACGCCTACATAGAAGAGTGAATGGTCTCATCTGGCTGAATTTGGATGTGGTAGAACACAGCACAGCAGGAACGATCACACTCTTTTCAGTTTTCATCTGTCTAAAATGACAGAGAAGAGAAAACGGAGACAGAGGCTCTGCCTAATTGTCACTTCTACTTCTTGTGGACTTGAAAAAGATTGGCTGCTGATGAGACACAGGATGGGGTTGGAGCGTGGTTGGGGGCTGTTGGGGCTTAGACTGCAGGCTTCTTCTGTGGTCCAAAACATCTGAGACACAGAATGCTTAGCGTGAAGAGAGCAGTGGGGCAGAAACAGGCCTGTGGTTCTGTGATGGGAACAGTCAGGAGGCAACATTCTGTGTGGCAGGAAACACTTTGCCTGTTGTGAACACTGTGCGTGTGTGTGTGTGTGTGTGTGTGTGTGTGTGTGTGTGTGTGTGTGTGTGTGTGTGTGTGTGTGTGTGTGTGTGTGTGTGTGTGTGTGTGTGTGTGTGTGTGTGTGTGTGTGTGTGTGTGTGTGTGTGTGTGTGTGTGTGTGTGTGTGTGTGTGTGTGTGTGTGTGTGTGTGTGTGTGTGTGTGTGTGTGTGTGTGTGTGTGTGTGTGTGTGTGTGTGTGTGTGTGTGTGTGTGTGTGTGTGTGTGTGTGTGTGTGTGTGTGTGTGCTGCCAAGCAAACAGAACTCCCACAAAAAGACCAACGTGAGTCGCGCACAGCCCCGCCACACACACAAACACACAGGGCCTTTACTGTTTGACATGTTATCCTCTCTATTTCATAAAAAGATGCACCAATTGCTGCACACATTCCCACTTGGCTACACCACCAACTGGGTTCAATCACACAAAGGGAGGCGGAGAGGAAGAGATTAAGAGAGCGCAGAGAAAAATCACAATGAGAAGCAGACATAGGCTTACATGTAATGTAACAAGATAAAAGGGCAAACAGTATCTCCGACATACAATATACAAAGTTTGTGTGCACATTGCACAATAACAATGGTTCTATTTCGTCCCTACTGACCACCAGAGGCGGTGCTTTAGCACTGGATATGTCCATCGCGCGCATGCGCAGCTCGAGTACCAATAAAAACAAAGTCACATGTGACCCACGTGACACCGGCTACATATGCCGGTGTCGTCAGAGGATCTGTTCCCTTTCATCTTCTCGCTGCGCGAGAGTACCGTGGCTACATTCTTGTAGCCTACAGCGTTTCGGTTGGAACGTTTGATCTAAGGATTTCTCTGCAAACAGCTGGCTGCGTGCAGCTTCGCGACTGATCCAGTCGGAGCCGCGGGCTTACTCGTTCTCCAGGAGCTGTGGCCGGCTGTGCAGAAACTTCGATCGGACAGGTTGGTGTCGGCTTGGTCGGTGTATGGCAGCGTTTCCGCTCCCTCTCCCAGCTAAGTTGTCCTGATTACTGTCTTGTGTGGCTTGAACTTTTTGGTGACGGCAGCGTTTTCGCCCCCTCTCTCAGAAGTTGCCCTTGTTTGTGCTCTTTTGTACTTTGTCTCAGCCTGTGCAGCCACTTGGCTGACGCTGGGATAAGCACCGGAGTTGACCGTGCTGTTTTTTCTTTAGATGCCAGTTTTCTGGACTTAGCTTTGTTTATCCGGCGAGTAGGAGCATTGCTCTACTCTTTCCGTTCAGCAGGTAGCTGGCGATGGCTGTGTCCCCGCACCCTCCCAGCTAAGTTGTCCTGATTGCTGTCTTGTTTATTGTTTGGCTTAGACTTTCTGGTGACGACAATGTTCCCGCTTCCTCTCCCATAAAGTTGCCCTTATTGTGCTAGAGGGTTTCATCCCTCCCAATATTATATTATGCGCTAGTGTGCAGCCGTTTGGCTGACACCTTTAAGCACTTGCCACGGTTACTTTCGTAACTACGGTTCTAAGCCGTGTAAGTACTGGCCATAGTTACTACTCTAACTACGGTTTTATGCCGTGTAAGCACCGGCCATGGTTCTTACTGTAACTGCGGTTCTATGCATGCTGTTCTCTTCTTTAGAAGCTAATTATCTGGTCTTAACATTTGTGTTATTTGACTTGGTCTCGCTTGATTGTTAGCAGCAGCCGCTTGGCTAACACCTTGCATGTACTGTTAAGCTTCATTACTTAACTCAGCTGGTGAAGGCAGTGCTCTCGCTCCCGCTCCCGGTAACGTATAGAGAGGCGAAGTCCCTCCCTTTCCGGTGGACCTCCATGGGACCTTATTTTGGAAAAGTTATGCATTGAAGTCAATGGAGAGAGAAAGATTATCTTTCGATCCCGTTTGAATTGTGCCACGAATTACACATATGATGTTTGTCAATTTCAAAGATAATTTTACAAGTAAAAAAAAGTAACACATTTTTTTGTGTGAACCGCTCAATGAACTACATCTCCCGTCTCGCACCACACACCAAGACGGCCGTCACGTTGGCACATTTCACTTCTTTCTTTCAGAATGAGGCGGAAAGTATCAAAAGAGGTGAAAATCACTCCAAGTCTGGGCATGTTGAGAGCTGTACATACACACAAGGGGAGTTAGTCGGTTCCGTAAGAGCCAGCATGCGGGACCGGGATTCTGGGATTTGTAGTCTTTCTAGTTGCGTATTTTTCAGTCTTATATTTCAACAGTTTTACGACAAACTGTGACTTTTTTGACATGGAAATTATTATTTAAGATTGACAAACATCATATGTGTAATTCGTGGCACAATTCAAACAGGATTGAAAGATAATCTTTCTCTCCCCATTGACTTCAATGCATAATCTTTCCGAAATAAGGTCCCATGGGTCGGAAGTAGATGGGCGGGACTTCGCCTCTCTATTGTTTTGATTGTTAGCAGCAGCCGCTTGGCTAACATCTTGTGTGCTCTGTTGAGCTTCATTGTTTAACTCAACCAGTGAAGGCAGTGTTTTCTCCCCCGCTCCTGGTAGACGTGTTGCTTGATTCTTAGCAGCAGCCACCTGGCTAAGCTGCCCTGTTAAGCTTCTTTATTTAATCCAGCTAGGTGAAGGCAGTGCTCTCGCTCCCGCTCTCTCTGCTGGTAACGTGGGTGTAGGACATTTACATCCCTCTCTGTGTTCGGCGAGTAGGAGCATTGCTCTACTCTTTCCGTTCAGCAGGTAGCCGGTGAAGGCTGTGTTCTCGCACCCGCTCCCGGTTACGCTGCATCTGGCATTCGTTACTAACTCAACCAGTGAAGGCAGTGTTCTCGCCCCCGCTCCTGGTAGACGCGCTGCTTCATTCTAGCAGCAGCCGCCTGGCTAAACTGCCCTGTTAAACTTCTTTATTTAATCCAGCTAGGTGAAGGCAGTGCTCTCGCTCCCGCTCCCTCTGCCGGTAACGTGGGTGTAGTTACATCCCTTTTTGTGTTCGGCGAGTAGGAGCATTGCTCTACTCTTTGCGTTCAGCAGGTAGCTGGTGAAGGCTGTGTTCTCGCACCCGCTCCCGGCTACGCTGCATCTGGCTACCTACAGAATGGCTCATTCATGTAGCGCCTGTATGGCTTCTCTTGAGCCCGAGGACGGCCATGACCGCTGCCCCTCTTGCCTTGGCCTCGAGCATTCGAGGGAGGGTCTCACGCAAAGCGCCTGCATGAACTGTAGCTTCATGCCTCGGGTGCTCAGGGTGGCTAGAGTCGCAGAGGTGGAGCGTCTGGCAGCAGCCAATGGACACCTCTCCTCGTCACAACTTCCTCCAGCTCAGTCTGGCCGTTCCCGGCGACTTGATGGAGTGATGGCTATGGGTTCACCCCCCAGGTAGAGGACTAGAAACAGGCTGTCCTCTAAGGTGGGTCGGTTAGCTGCCGTCATGGAGCGGATGAAGTCGCTCCTCTTGGCCCTTCAGCCAGGGGCCGGTGTGGGGGCTACTAGCTTGCCGCCTGGCCCTCCTTCGGTTGCCGCACCTCTGCTTGAGGATGCCATGTCGCTAGCGGCTTCGGCTAAACCTCTTCTATGAAGGGGTGGAGGACGGGGCCCCGCTCACCCCCGAGGAGGCTGCCCACTACTCTGCTCAGAGCTCTCTGCAGGGCATGGAGGGCGCCTCCATGGCGGCCACTAGTCGTGCGGCCCTGGCACGCTTGCAGCCTCAGGTTCCGCAGGCCGACTCGGCTCAGGCTAGCGCCTTCTTCAGGCATAACCCTGCCCCTGTCACTCTCACGTGCTCCATGCATGCTGGAGAGACACCAGGGCCCTCTCCCACTCTGCTGTCATGCAGGATCCGGCGAGGGTGGGGCTGGGTCGCTTGCCATCCATTGAGCCTGCCATCGCATCCCCGATTCTGGCTCCCGATGCCAGGTGCCCTCTGCCTCAGGGCAGGGTCACAAACGAGCTGCTCTGTAAGGCCTACGACACAGCGGCACGGGAACTCCCTCTCCCATCTGATGCTGGCTGTCTCTACCTCTCTGCAGCAGGCTGCGGCTGAGCCTTCTTTGCTGGGCCTCAGTGATGCTGCAAGCCTTTGCCCTAATGTCTAGGGAATCGGGACGAGTTATATCCTTATTGGTGCAGACTCGTCGCCAGGTTTGGCCTGCTCAGTCACCACTGTCGGAAACATGTCCTCCGTAGTGTGCCAGTCGAGCCAGGGGAGCTGTTTGGGGCAGCTGCCCTGTAGGCGCTGGAGTTGTGGCACACTCAAATTACCACTTCATAGCGTCTTAGTGTAGGCTGAGTTCAACAGTAGCCAGACATTAACATTAACATACTGAATGATTCCCCCAAAAACATTTAAATGTACAACATTGTTTCCCGAAAAGCAATTTTTTTGTTTTACTTTTACTGACTACTTTTTGTTGGTTGTGAGCCGAAACAGAAAATTGGAAAGAGATTGACATTTCGGCTTTGTGTACTCGCATTAAAGTGCATACTGACGAACCTGATGGTGCACAAATAATGTATAAATAAAGATTGAGAGTGAGGGAAAGTGTTGGAGGACATGTCCTAGTTTTAATGTATAGATTCTCAGTACGATCAAGTGTGAAATATGGATGCTTCTTTTACCAAGTCCCTTTGAGAACAATCAGGGCACGCACGCACGCACACACACACACACACACACACACACACACACACACACACACACACACACACACACACACACACACACACACACACACACACACACACACACACACACACACACACACACACACACCCTCAGCCTCCTGCTGTGTTTGTGTGCCTTCGAGATAGAAAAAGAGGGAGAGATTTACAGAAAAAGAACTTGGAGCTCCACAGACAATAAAAGATCAAAAAGAGCTTTCCATCAAAGAAGATTACTTTAGATACAACACTGATGGGATGGAAATCCAGGCAATGTTTTTCTCTTTTTTCATCATCGAAAGATTAGGTTTTCTGAATAAAACACTACTACATCACCCATCTACAACACACACACACACACACACACAACACACACACACACACACACACACACACACCCACACACACACACACACACACACACACACACACTATGGCTCTGAAAATCACGGTAGCACTCAATATAGTTGTATTTCTCTTTGGCCTCTCTTTGTACATCTTTCTCCAACAAACAGAGTAGAGATGGAGGACTGATGAGTTCAAAGAGTCAGTCAATCTGATCAGTGGAGTTTGGAGGAATTGTATTTGTATTTCACATTTCTGACGATTCAGGCTTTTTATTGCTGTGAAGGATTTCCGTTTACTTCAATATGCTACATGAACACACCATGACATTTTAAATTAGAGCTTGTTTGTCCTAATTTCTTGGTATTTTAACTTTTTTTTACAATTTCAATATTTCAGAAGATGGTACACTATAAACACTATATGTTTATATTCTTATTGTGAATTTCCCATAATAACGTGTACAGTCCCCCTTCATGCACAACACATTATGTATTTTATTGTTGGCGTCCTTTGTAATGTGGAATCCAGAACTTCTGGAATGAACTCTTATCTGCTATTTCTGAGTTGAACCTTAGATCATTTGATTGCACCAGAGTTCAACAACATATAAACCATAGAGATCTACTCTTCGGTCCAAACAGCCTTAGGTCACTTGAATATTTGTGATTTGAAAACTCATCACATGGCAAAATGGTGAAATGTTGGCAGCATAAGGCGTCAGGCTGCAGAGGGCAGCTGCAGCTAACTGACTTAATAAACAGCCTGCTGATTGGTGATTGGCACCATGCAGTGGCTGGAAGAGTTTGGGAAAGTAGTTTGAACCAGAGGGGAGCTCCCTCATGAATTTTAAATTGAGGGAAGCAAGAAAACATGTAGATAGATGGAAGCCAAGAGGCAGAGCTGCGGTGAAGTAATGACTCTCCCTGATTTAACTTGTGCTAAGATCCATTTATCTGATTTATACATTTCAAACTCTTGCCAGTGGACAGAAATGCTATATTCCCTCAGTTATTTATAAGACGTACATGTCGTCTGGTGTATCTATCTCTAACATGGTGTAAGGCTTTAATAAAATCCATTAGTAGTAGTGATCATATTTGTTGGATAAACATCTTGTAATGATCAATCCTTACACGTCTCTTGCAGTACTTCAGGCTGGTTTCACTTGCTTTTTCTGAATTTGCTCTGCAGATGTCCCGTGGAAGACCAGGTTATCAAATGTGTTTGATCAAAACGCACACACGCTCGTGGGTGGAATTTCCAAAATCTGAAAAATTCCAACCTACAATACTGAAAAATAAATGGTTCAACCATTTGCTGCACACAGCTAGGTGTTTATTTCAGTGAGGATAACAGAATAGATACAGCCAGAGGCTCTAGAGACTATATCGTTTTATGACACCAAATCGAGCCATGGGCATAATGTGTGAGTATACAGTATGGCCCCTTTCCCAATTAATTCCTCCTTATTCCAACACCCTTGCTGAAACAATGCACTTCATCAACAGTCAATTTTGATCTGAACTACATCTATGTCAAATTGTGACTGTATCTTGCATTGTTGATAAGCTATCACAGTGACAGATTATTTTGAAACCTCCATTGTGATGTTAGGTGCACATATTGCCATGATGACACACACAGAATTATAAGGGAAAAACAATAGCAGCTTTTCTGCTAGTAAAAACCAAAACACTTCATGGACGAGGGTTATCTTTTATTGTCCATACTTGTCTCAACAAATGAGTTTCTCGCCACTCATCACTGCACAAAGGACCCACACAGAAAAAGGTTTTGGAGCTGTCCATTTGAGAAAGCCAATGTTCTAGTCTCGTTCCAAAATGTCAAAACTGACCATCTGTGCTTTGCGGAGACTCTTAGGAGGCGGATGATTAGCACATGTTGAGCCTGTACACATCATTAACCATTTTAGTCTCAGTATAAGATGTTCATTCACCAGTTTCAATTCACCTGTCTCTCGTCCATTCCCTTATTTTTTAAGGCCTCAAATACAGCAACATTTCCCCCTATTTTCTTCACTCACAAACATTTTGAATACGCAAAATACAATGTCACAGATAATGAGTCTGCCTTGACCTTGAACAAATATACTTTGGCACTGTTTGGTTGAGCAGAATTAGGATTTATCTTCTGTTTTTTTTCAAGCATGGTGCAGTCTTAGCCAGTTTAGTAACATGGCACTGCGATCAATGTAACCACTGGCAACCATAATCATGACAAACCTAACTGGTTCATTGACATCATCTGTTATATTGTTATACAAGCAGGTTCATCTGTGCTGTATCTTGAGGCAGAATGACTCATGATCTGACAAACAGCAAGATATATCGAGCAAAGAGTCATGTCAAGATTCCACTTCCATCAGGTTTCACATCCTATCTTAGTTTGTGTTGTAATGTTTAGTAATTGTGCCAAAGAAAAAAGCAATAATGATAATGCTTTCTCTACAATTAATCTGGAACACAGCCCATGATTGGGTCAGAGACGAATCTACACAATGTTTGTTCTTATTCTCAAGTTACCCTGGAACCGTCAGTGTCTGCTTTCACTGTCCAGAAAGACATTTCTCCCAATTCCCTTTTATGTACCTTCTTAACTTATTACTGACACCATAATTTTGCTAAATGATGTTTGCTTTGTTCACGCTTATCCTTCTTTCCGATGAGCTAAGGACAAATCTCTGGATGGAATAAACTCTCTGGTTTAGATAGAATAAGCCGAAACGGCTTACTTAGTAAGTGACTGTGAAGAAACAGACTAAAGAGTTTCCAAACAATATGGAGGTCACTGAAAGGCTGAATGTGCGTTTAAATGTTACCTGGGTTAGAGAGAGAGAGAAAAGAAAGATGGGGATGTAAGAAAGACATTTAAAAAAAAAAAAAAAAGACAGCAAGATATGGAAATAACAAAACAAATATACGTGTGAGAAACACAACAAATAGGATTAAGGAGGACAATGTTGTTCTTTGGAAAAAGGGCTGGAGTGTGTGTGTGCATGTGCGTGTGTGTATTATGTGTGTGTGTGTATGTGCTGTGTGTGTGTGTGTGTGTGTGTGCGTGTGTGTTATGTGCATGTGTGTTCTTGTTTGTCTTCTCTTCAGTGTGAGAATAGAAGACAAATTGACCATATGGATAAGAGCTGACGGTGGCCAGGTTGTGCTAAGAACCAGTTAGTTATACCACATAGTGTTGTTTGGCAGGAAGCCTAATGTCTCGCACACTGGGAGCTGGAAAACGAATGGAAGCAAGCAAACTGCCACAGCTCAGACTTTTAAAGGCTTCTAGGACGCTGCAAGGTGCATTTTCTGGCACAGGTTATTCCTCTAGAACTGCAGAGCAATGACTGCATGCAAATGCAATATGATAATGTAATTAGATAAAAATGCTATGTAGACATGCCAAAGGAAATATAGATGCTTTTGAAATGTGGTCAGTGTTGATTTGTGGGGATGCAATGGGCTCCATTTGAGTTCCAAACATTCAAATGTAACCAGAGTAGGAAAAGCATTAAATCCAGGTATTAAAATATATACAAAAAACTTTTACTTTAACCATAATGTTAACAATATATATGCATTATTCTTTACAATAAAATAATGTTGAGTAATTGAGCTTTAATCAGCTTTAGAACTTTGAGTATACTGCATGTAATTTATTTATTTTTCTGTAAGTATAACCAAAAACAAACTGATCTTGCTCTAAACCTGGTTGGTTGTTTTACACAATGTATTGCAGTAAGCACTGTGTCAAATTGGAAGTAATACAAGAGCGGTTGCCTCCTAATAGAAGGGCATTGTGTTCATCAGCGCTTCCATCTCCTGCCTCTAATAGCTATCATATACCGAGTCCTTTGGAGGCTCAGGAGCAGCTGACAATCTTCACCCCATACTATTGCACCGGAATTGGATTGTAATTGGTCCTCATGCCGACATGCGTGCACAAGAGTGTGTGCACTATGTGAATGTGCTGGTGAATTGGCATCACTCCAGGACATAGTAAACAGCTCACAGCAATAATAAGTGCCACCGGATCTGTGTATTAACACATACTGTTTCAATTATTTCATCCCAGCTGGAACAAAAAATACACAAACAAACTAAATTATTTTGATTCTGCAGATTTACTGCGGGGAAAAGCCTCCAGGCCAATTAAAGTATAGGACATATAAAAACTCACATTTGTATGTGCTACTGGTGAACCCTCTCTTTTCATTTAGCAGAAGTCAATTTGAATTATATTTCTGGGGTTCAGTCTCAATTCAGTAAGTGGACAGTGGGTCAGATTTGGGGGGGCCGGACGATTCATGGTGTCTCTAGCAATGCCAGATCTCATTTGGGTGTAATTGTCCCTATTACAAAATAAGAGAAACAGACATCTCTCTGTTTAGCTTTTGATAGCAGGCTGAATTATTTCAATTTCTGATGAGGCCATTTGGTTTTCCTGACAGGCTATGTTTAAGAGAGGCACAAGTGTAATGAAAATATTGCGGGTGTGAATATGATGCACCATTGAGACCCAATTTAGGCAATACAAACCAATAAACTAATATGGCTTTCTTTTGTTGATATTTTTCTAAATGTTTAAGTATAATACAATTCAGCGTTGACAGTTTTGGATTGTTCTGGGTGGAGCCATTTAGGGCTTATTGGGAATATTTTTTTTTTAAAGGCTCTCACAACCCACCCCCTGAAATATCATGTAAACAAGGATATTGGCGAACAACTACAATGCATTATCTACAAATCTAAAGTGAGCCACATGACCCACTGCCAAAATAGTCTTTGTTCAGGCTTTATGTTTTGTTATCAGCACAGGTACACATGTCAAAAGGTTTTTGAATACGTTCAAATACATTTCCACTGTTCATTTCCCCTACAATACCAACAATTATTATTTGAGACTCAGTAATACATTTGTCTCATTTGGTGTGTGTGTGTGTGTGTGTGTGGGGGGGGGGGGTAGTTAAGTGTTCAGATTTTTTTCAATTTACAACCTAATACCATTGATTAACATAGATTACAAAACATTATAGAGGATTTCTTACAAAATCTGGCCTTTTCAACTTTTGAGTGAGGTCTAAATATACGATTTTAAAATAAGAAAATACAGATAGAGGTAGTAGTTTTTCGTGACACCCCTAAAGGGACATATAAAGGGATGGAGGAGCTGAGAGCTGCTTCCAAAATGTAGCCCATTGAGTGTGTAACTAGTCCATGGTTTAAGCTATTGCTACTGTAAACCAAAGACATAAGACATATTGAAACTAGGGCTAATTAACTGTGTAACTAATTACTCTACATTTTTTTAATAAAAGATTTCCTACAATTTACCGTTTATAACCAAGCTGTAGTGGATTCATTTAATCTCCGTACAAAGTTTCAAAACGTTCTTGCCGTGTGATTTGGGGACACATATGCACATCAATAAGTAATCTACCCTTGCACTAGGAGATATGAATAATGCAACCATACATATAGCTGTGGCTCTTTCGGAAATGTGTCACTGAAAAGGCACAGAATCACCACACAGTGACAGACAGAGCGGATCTTAACCAATTAATACTGGCAGGGAGCTTTTTATATAAAAAACACCCAAGATATCTAATCTTAGTTTCTTTCAGAACAATTATTCAGCCAGAGAAACAATCAAGTGTATGCCTTCTCAATAAAAATAAATTCATTTTAATGCAGACAGAGATTGCTCATACTGAAGTGATAGAACTCATCTATCTTTAGAGGACTGGAAGAGTGGATACAAATATCAATAAACCCACTTTTTTAATTTTTGAAGGGAAATGGGACTCATCAGCCTCCCCTTACACACACACACACACACACACACACACACACACACACACACACACACACACACACACACACACACACACACACACACACACACACACACACACACACACACACACACACACACACACACACACACACACACACACACACACACACACACACACACACACACACACACACACACACACACACACACACACACACACACGTACAGGGAGATTGGCTACAGCACGCATCCCGAAATAGCCTAAGTGAAATTTAGAAGGGGAAAGTGAAGCGTTCAGCTCCTTGATTTCTCCAGCATGATACTAATTCAGGCAGGCAGGTAGGTTGTCAGATTCAGAGCACGTCACGCCTCCTCTGGGTAAACTTGTTTTGTTTAAGTCCCCCTCTGCAATACGTGTTCAAAAAGCCTCTCCTACAAAAACACTGAAATGAGCTTGGCACAATTGATTCAACGCACTGCCAAGCTTATATTGTTTCAATTCGGAGCTACAAATGAAGCCAGTGTATGCCATTACATTGCGGCACTCTTTCTATGAAATTCTTTAGAAAAACACAATCAAGAAAAACCTGGTTTAAGTGTGTCAAGGTTCTTTCTTTAGATAAAACCATTACTCCTGTAAACAACATGTATTGTTCTACAAATATAAACAATGGAGATTGTTTTGGGTAGACAATGATTCTATATAAACCAACAAAATATAAATGTGCCTTGCTTTAGTTCTGTGTTCATATGCTTAACCTAAAAATATATGCCATACCTAGAAAGTTATTTTGTACTTAACAATGTAGATATTTGACCAGGATCGATTTAAAGTGTTAGAAAGTGAATGAAAATATGTTTTTTAAATATAATTTGGAATAAGCAAATTGCAAAACCGAGACACTCATTTCAGAGACATATTTTAGTTGGTTGTGTTAAGTTTAACCAAGTACCACAAACTGCAGTTTAACATTTGTCCACTTGAGGCTGGCTTCAGTATGTAGACAATCTTCTTAGACCCCATGGGGTGTCACCTATTACAAAAATGGTAGAGTTATATACATCACATTAACTGCCCAGAACTAAAAATTGCCGCTCCAATTTGCTGCAATAATGTCAAATCTCAGCAGTGTCATCGACATATATCGTATAACGTGTGCTGTATTGGGCCAACAACATTCAGCTGAAGCATGCCGAATTTTAAAAATAGCTGACAGAGACGCTCAACCTAGATATGCCAGCCTTGTAAACTGGCAGGTGATACCTTCTACAGATTCAGGACACACCGTGCAAATGTAACATTAGCACACATTAAATTGGTTTGACATCCCCTCCGTGAAATAATAAATAAACTCAAAACCTGCATACTTGAAACTTACTATAGGAACTTTACTGCTTACCTTAAATATTGAATCAGTCAAAAAGTCAAATAATCTGTAGCTTTCCATTTACCAGCTTCCATTAGGAGTCATAATGGGATCAGTGTTTGGGGTCCCATGTATAATGATTCTGGTGGGAGCCGCTCAGACATCATTAAAAAAATCATGCAGTGGCTTCCACCCTCCAAGCTGGGTGGAGGGTCTATTTCTAGTGGGCACCCAAAAGACAGGAGTGAGTTTTAATGAACTCCCTGGACAAGAGATTTGACTCCCTGGCAGAAAAGCGAAACATTGCAGAACTCTTGAACTTCTTTGATTTAGACTATTTTAGAGTAATGGTTAAGTGTTTGACGTTTTAAAGTCAGACATTACAACTTAGCAACCATATTTGTGAACATGAAAAGTAATGGATATGTCAGTCCTAATGCTAGGAATGATAATATATGTAACTTGGAATTCACAGAGTTAACAATCAGTCTGCTGTGTAATCAGCTAACACATTTTTATAAAGCCATCAAGCTCCAAAAAAGACATCCTTATAAAAAGCTTTTCCCATGATTGCTTTTGTCTTGTTTTGGATGTGACAGATGTTAAGTATATAGAAATAGGTCAAACACTGTGTGCAGAATTATTAGGCAAGTGAGGCAAATCTTCGGGTTGAAGATGGACCCAAAATCAACTCCCAAACCTACTGCAAGTTTTTAGAAGACTCTTTCATCGAGCAGTGGTACAGGCAAAACTCTGCATCTTTTAATAAGACAATGATTTGTATGCAGGACAATGCTCCATCGCATTCATCAAAGTACTCCAAAGCGTGGTTAGCCAGTAAAGGCCTTAAAATGAAAGAATAATGACATAAACCCTATTGAGAACTTGTGGGCCCTTTTTAAACGGGAGATTTACGGTGAAACTGACAGACCCCATGAATGGAAGGCTTGTGACGGTCATTGAAAAGAAGGGTGGCTATATTGCTCACTGATTTTTTGGGGGAAATACAGATGTTTATTTATATATTTTGAGTTGTTTGTTTATTATTCTCACTTTGACAGATGGAAATAAGCAAGTGAGATTAGACATTTTTCGTTGTTTCCTTTAGTTGCATAATAATTATGCATACCAATAGTTGCGCAATAATTCTGCACACATAGATTATCTCCTAAGAAAGCACTTTAACTTTCGTATATATATTTAGGTTTGAGGTTTATTAACATTTTGGATTTACCGAGAGCACTGTAGTTGTTCGATAATGAAATTAATCCTCAAACATAATACTTATAATTGTGCACACAGTGTATACTGTACGTGTGTCAAAGGGAAGAAGAATGAAGGCATCCATGCAGGATTTTGATGGCAGCTAAAAATATATGAATTTTAGCCTGACCTCTTTCAAGTCCCAGAAGGGGGTCCCTGCAAACTCTCCTGACAACTTGCTCTCCTCCACATGCTTTACAGTTTCAGATTATTTCCTGTATCGTTCCAGACACCCACTGGTTTCCTTTGTTTTCAGCACAGCATAAAAGCAATTAGCATTTGCTTAAAACGTCAACTATATGTCATGCCATAATGACTATTTATTTAGTTTGCAAGTTTTAGAGCCCTATAACTATACAAATGGGGTGTCAATTATACTTTTATATTTAGTAAGCGTTTAATTTGTTTTCCAAGCTGCCATTGGTTCCTATTTATTTTCACAAGGTGCTCAAATGAGTCAACAGAAACTTGGAACTTTCTTAAGTTCTGCAATCCATCATAATCAACAGCAAGTCTGCACTGATTTTTCACTAAAGTTAGTGAATAGAGTCACTTACTAATTGTATTTTTAGTTCCCTTTCTGCTGCAGTAACCAGGTTCCCATGAGCTTGACATAAACACTTCCAATGGAGGATTGGTTGTAAGCATTATAGCACAGTTTTATTGAAGAATGTTAAAGGTTGTGCACTCCACACACTTCCTAGAAACAGACAGAAACAGTACGTGGGCAACTTCTTATTAACAGGTTAGACTGTACCACTGGCATTCAGGTGAAACTGCTCATTATAAAGTTTCAGCTCACTTTTAACACCCTATCCATTATGACTCAAAGCGTAGAACAAAATAGGCTTGTGGCGCACTGTGGGGTAGAGTACAGTGAAGAAAACTTGCAATGTTCTTTCTTCTCAACTTGTCTCTCTCTCTGTCTACTACCAGTTTTATGGAACTGTCAACCCTTATTTTACTTTCCACCATGAACTGTGATGATAATGCTCATTTAAAAAGTTCAGATCTCAAGACGGTTGCTGGGAGAAGTATCTTGACTAGGATTACTTCTTTGTTCAGAATTGCCACCTACAAGTGTGGAGGCAAAAGTACACTCAGTACGTCATTTTTAAATTACTTAAAAGGCATCTGTCATCTGTTTGGCATTGTGGATACATCTGTGAAAAACTGTAGTGATTAACAGAAAGAGAAAAAAATAAAACGATTTTGCTATAGTCATAAAATAGAGTTGGAAAAAGACTACCAATTAGAATATTTTATATAAAGTACTTTTTGTATTTGCTATTCATAATAACAATAATGGTAGTAAAGGTAATAATAACAACAACAATATGAATGTAATAATAACAATAAGGATAATATTAACAACGGTAATAATGATGCTAATAATAATAATATCAAAATAACAAGATGTGGCAAGATCTTTTTTTTTTGCATAACTTAAAATCTTATAAAAGCATATTAAAAGTGTCTCTGTAGGTCTCAGATCTCCATTGTATAATCTAGAACATGCAACAACAAATATGTGATTGTGAGTATACAGGCAATAAGTACATTTAGTTTATACTGTAGCTTTGAATATTTTGAAGAAACAAAGAATCAAACTAAAGATATTCTGCTGCAATATAAACAAAGGTTACAGTTTAAATGTGTGCAAATAAATATAGCAACATTATAGAATCAACTGTAATGACGTAAGGTAACATAAAACTCAGTGCTTCCATAGATACAGTAGAACCTTTTATCCCACTCCACTGTGGGCAGAGAAAGCCCTTTTTAGAGGATTCCCTCTCCTCACAGCTGCACCGATGTGAAGTGTTTGATATATGTATTCACCCTCTGAGCAGTCCATTGCTCTCTCCGAGTCTGACAGCTAATAACATCCAGGTGTTATGTGCCAACACGCTGCCAGAAGGAACATCCTACGGACCATTTCTGCATAGGCGGAGTTTTCTTTTATTCTTTTTTGAAAAATAAAGAAAGATCCCTCTGCTTCAGCGAAACCAAGCTGCAGGTGCAATCAGTGCAGTGCTTAAACCTTTTAATTAACTCCATCTATCATCATTAGCCAGATAGTCAGATAGTCCAGCAATCTCACCGTTAACTCTTTGTGAGCAAAGCGTGGAGAAAAGTAAATGATGCACTGCTCTTCTTTGCGTTCCGGCCTGTCGCCGACAGCTCCCCTTCCCCGTGCTCAGTCAGTGTGGAGCGACTCAGAAAACACATCAGTCTAAATCAGCTCCACTTAATCAGTGTGAAACCACTGGCCTCCATCCTGGACTAAATACTAAGCTAAAACTAAAGCCTGCTGATGCATGTGATAGCATGCAGACTAATTGTTATAGTGTGCCGCATTCAAATGAGATTGACCTTTTGGTGGGGATATTTGTCATGTAACTGCTGCTGGAATTAGAACAGCTATATTTGTTCCAGGCATTGCAGATTAAATGACTTTGGCCATTTTGTTTCATTTAAAGTTATAAACGCCATTAAATGTCATTTCAGAACACATTGAATTTGACCTTTTGAGGTTGTTTATCATTCTGCTGGCTTTGTACAGACCAAAAATATGACACACATAGAATTGATGGAGTGAATATGCACCACTGAGAAGTAGGAGAGATAAATTAGATAAATTAGGCTGAGAAAATGATGAAATGTTGGACTTTTAGAATAATTTGAGACAAATAGGCCTTATCATTTACCAGTCTTATAGATATAGAAGAGGCCTGCTACACAAACTAGTAGGTTGTATCATTGAACACAGTTCATTACCAAAAGAGAAAATACAAGAAGATTCCACTAATCTGCAGTGACCGTAGTAATGATGACACTAAGTCATGTCAGGTAATTTCAAATTAAAAACATGGTGTCTTTGTGTTATCAACCTTATTTTTACCTTTATAGTTTATTTTTTTCAACCCAAACCACCTTTTTTATGAACCCAACAAAGAACTGATGTTGCTTTATGCTGAAGAAGTTATTTTGTTTGTGTTAAAAATGTTAAGTTTGCTTTAGTTTTACATCTTGTAATTTTTAAGTGTCACTCAACTTTTACATTGCAGGTCGCTAACAATCAACATGGGTATATATGGAGTGGATGGGGATGCTGATGGTGTTTTGCTTCCCATTTTTCTAAATTACCACAACGATCAAAGTGATATTGTGCAGTTTCATAACCAGTGTTCATTTCCATTTGCATGGTTCTTGTCAACCTGAGGTTAATAACACTGCTCCTACAAGTGGTAGAAGCAGTGCCCTTGAAACCAGTATCCTATCAGCATTGAGTATTAAAGGGCTACCACATTGATGTAGATACTGTATACCCATTACCTTACTCCTAATACTATGAAAACAGTTCACAAATGTTTTTAATGTTGTACAAGATTTTGTCATGCACTTCTTCACTAGATAAACAGTAATACAAATACAATATTTGAATTTGTTTATCTGGATTTGATCTTTTATCAGTATAGTAGAAACTGAAATTGGCATGTTATGATTTCCATGTCATTTCACAACAGTTTGCCGGTAAGAACAGTCAGAAAACCTGGTTTCACTGAAACAGTCTCAAGGAAAAATGAACAGGATAATCTTCACCAAGGTGGTATTTCTTGCAGTGCAATAGAATTGGCTGGTAATAGACTATAGATAGTAATACTTTTCCTGCTATTGGGTCCAAACTATTGTAATGTGAAGGCAGGCAGGTTGAAAAACAAGCAGGTAGCAATCATCATGAATTAGGGTCGGTGTGAAGGATAAAGCATTGAGAGCAAACATTACAGAGCTTTGCTACGCTCGTGCACTGAAACTGAGGGATAATAAATCTATCTGTTTGTATAGTGTACTTAGATTGGCTGTAATAAAAGGGTATACTGCAGGAAAGTAAAATAAAAGTGCATGGAACTGTAGATGGAGTAGGTGCCCCTGAAACACATCTCAGTTATTACTCATATGACATGTGTGGGTGTTTAGAGGGTATTCATAAGATGGCAATGTCTACTTTCCATTGCCTTCCATATGACTGACTCATATTAAAGTATGCACTAAAGATCAACTAAAATGAACTACAAATGGAATATACTGTTTAACTGTTTCATCAAATGATTATGCAAATATTTGATAAGTTCCATGTGATTATAAGCAAGGGGTGACTACACTGTTTGCAAAATAAGTCCAATTGTTTAGAAGTCTATGAGAAAGTGTACCCAATTTTTACTTGATTTTTTACTTTGGTAAACATTTTCTTAATACTTTCATGGTTTCAGTCGCCATCTTAAATACAGCATGATGTTCACTGTAAATTATAGTTAAATTAAGAGTAAAATAGACAGTAAAACAGGCATTTTTTATGGCGTGGCTACCGTGTGATTTAAAGGTGACTTTTAGGGTGTTTTCCAGTCTGTGTGTTGTCTGTGTTTTTGTCTTAGGTTAACTTTTAGACTAAGGTTGCCGACAAATGCCTATTCAACATTTGGATGCACTCACTCTTCCGAATCACTTCGGAATCAAGATAAACCACCTATCAACAGCTAAATGGCAAAACTCAACGCTTTAAAGTGGTCTTCAGAATCAATGTCATGTGGATTACTTCTACATCTTTTGTACACTCTATGGCTACAATTCTTTATTATAAGACAAAAGGCTAATTAATAAGGCACATATCTTTCTTATGTGTTTACCATTCTGGGAATTAGGGTTAGGGTTAGTAACTGTGCATTCAGTAAAAGACTCTCTTTATGGTGCCGGTGTGGGGATTTAGTTTCAAGTACATGTAAGATTATGAAATATGATCAAGGGAGATCAGTTTGTGTAACAGTTCTCCTCAAACAACAAACAGTTACACAGCAGTTTATAATACTATGAGACAGGGTTTTATCACAAAGTTATCACAAAGTAAATCATTTTATCCTCTGCCACAGTGATTGCAAGGTAAACAGTTGAATAAGCCGTTTATGTTACAAAGTCATCCCTGAAAGTGCACTCTCAGTATCCTGTGTGTGTGTGTGGGGGGAGGGGGAGGGGGGTTTGTTTAAATTCACAGCACGTATTGAAAACAGTGACCATTTCACAATGTGTAGTTGTGCCCATCTGAACCATTTGAATGGTCATGATAAGTACTGACAGCTATAAAATGGGTTGATAACTTTCAGAATGGATGGGAATAAAGACAGGCATTGCAAAAGTTGCTGTAGCTTCTCTTGTGTTTTCAGTCTAATTATCTTTTCTAAATATACATGTTTTAATAATCATGCCCTTCAGACTTAGGAAACACAATGTGGCCAGCGTTAATGATAGCTTGTACAATTTGCACTGCATCTGTGTCCGGGCTACAGACATAAATTGGTGCATTATGTAAGAATAAACCTCCTAATGAAGCACAAGTTGACTGTACAGTATGCTCCTGGGGCCATTCCTTCGGAGGAAAGCTTTGTCATGGATTGTGCTAAATGGTTACAAATCTGAGCTCTCCTTTGAAGACTAATATGCAACGTAGCAGCTACAAACTAATTACATTGCTGTCTTTACAGGGGTGCAGTCTGAATGACCATATGGTATTATTAAGGGACTAGGCCTATTGTATGCATGCAAGTGTTTTTATAATGATATCAACAGCACAATACAGTTTAGTTCTGCTTGTAAAAGTAAACTATTGACCTCAAAAAAGTCACTGAAAGAGCAGCGAGTAAAAAACAAGACAATGATACAGTATATGTACCTCCCTCTGTGTATTTTTCGGAGTGTGTGTGTGTTTGTGTGTGTGTAAGGGAGAGTACTCCGGGGGAAAAGACTGTCATTGCTGATATTTTGTTCAGAGAGAATGCATACATAATGTGCTAATGTTTAACGCTGAATGAAATGAATGCAAATGAGGTGGATCGGTACTTTTCTCCTGGTATTTGCATAATGCTCACATACCTTGGGGTTCCGCTGTGGCAGGAGTAAAGTGATAAAATGATTATCAGCTACTTAAAATTGATGCATTTTCAGGGCTCATCTCTCTCTCTGTTGCTGTGCTGTTGACCAGTTGAATTTAAATCAGTTCTTTGCTTCTGCACAATATTTGTCCGGGGAGCTAAGGAAGCAGATGAACTGAAGGAGTGTAGTCATTTAAATGTCGCTGTGCTTCAGGATATCACATACTGTGACCAGGAACAGTCAGATCTTTATGGATAATGCTGGTGATGGTTTATATATTTGTTTTTGTCATTACCAACACCAAAATGAAATGGGTCCAACAAGTAATGTGACTCACAGCCTGACATATCCCATGTATCTGTATGACAAAGCTGCATTGGTGTGCCACAATGATTGAAATGCTCCTTCATTGCCATTAAGATGGACTATGTAGTTCGTTTTTTTGAGTATTTTGAGGCAGAAACACACACACTGTGCTGCCGCCTCATTACAGCACCATGTTTCCCTAATAAATACAATGTTTACTTTTGTTTGATGTAAAACTACAGGGCCTAATTGTTCTTGTTAATAACTGAGCCTTAATTGAAGTACTTGAGGACAAAACAATATTAAAACCAACATTTTGTTTTGTTCTAATATTTTCATGGGATTTAATAAGATGAAGAACATTATAGAGTTTTGAATATACATAGAACCATTCCGTCCGTATCTTTTTGAGTTTTGAAGTCCACTTGCAATTAAATACATAGGAAACATTTTTGATTAATTGCAGTGATTGGGTTAAATGTCTAAAATTATGATACCAATTAGATTTTCGTGATTTAAAAAAAGGGGCGCAGAACCTCTGCCTTTTCATTTTAGTGCCAATGTTAACCTCTTAGGTCAGAGCAGCCTAAGTCTAAGCTATTTTTGTTGCTGCCGTGTCGCACATAGTTTATTGCAAAAATAGACAATCAAGAGTATCTGCTGATGTTCATATTGACATCTTACCAGCAACATTACACATGTTTCAATTTCAATGGCATTATTCTACTGCCACTGGTAACCTTCTACTTGTCTTTTTGCGCTACCCAATTCCTATAACCACAAGGTTGTAGTATAACATTGTCTTTCTGCTCCGACTATGTAAATGTTCTTTCTGTTGGCCTAACAAATACATTCTGATTCTGATGAACTGTAGAGAAAAATACAGCATTTAAAAAAAACAGTATTACATTTTTTCAATGAATTTACAATAAATGTATAATAAAATAAAAGGAAACGTTACATTATTGATGACCATAATCAAATGCGAACTCAATGTAGAAAGATGGGGTATTAGGTAAATGTGATCAGACATGTGTGACAATTTAAGGGGAGTTTATTCTACAGTAATGTGTATGTTGCTTTAAACTTCTGTTACTCTGGCCCGCTTCAGAACCTTTCAAACCTCTTTTGTGTGTGAATGTGTCCATAATGCTGTTAAGCTCTCCTGTTTAAAAGCAATTTGAACTGAGTGAGTATTCACCTTTTTCTGTATTCATAATTTCAGGGAGTTCAGCCACTGGAAGGTGAACAGCCTGGCAACAGAGAAGAGAGATTTCCTCAAAGCTCCGTTGCCCTTAGCGCCAGAGTTCCTGCGAAACCTGCGGTTACTGGGGCGACGGCCAACCTTGCAGCAAATCAACGAAAACCTCATCAAGAAGTACGGGACCCACTTCCTCGTCTCTGCTACCCTGGGAGGTAAGGAAGTGACACACTCGCCTTTATTCTCGGGTTATGAAATGTCGGGAAATACCAAAAATAGAGACCTACTCATTTCGGTTCTCAGAGGAGTTATAGCTTTGCAAGTCGAGTGCTTCAGAAGAGTAGAATCTATTCCTGCTGATATTCTTTTCAAGGAAAAATGTCAAGTGACCTGCAGAATTCATCCGAGGTTGTTTCCCACAGTTATTTCCTTTTCCTCCTTCACTATGATGATCATTGCATGCAGCTACAGGGGCCTTACAAAGCAGATGAGGGATTACATTGACCCGTTTCTCAGCATATGTCTGTGTTTTTATTGGATTTCTTTTTACCCCCGATCTCCGAGGAGAGAAGTAACTCACAAAACAGAATCGCAAGGGCTATCGATCGTGTGCGTCCGACAAAACAGGGCTGAGACCTGTGTGACGACCTCATGATGTTGATACACTGCTGATCCTTGTCACCTCATAGCAGCCCAGATATACGAGTGCATTTTTACACTTTGTTGTTTCTTGTAGAAAATTGATAGTGAGTATAAAACACTTCAGCATCCAACATCATTATTGCTGTCAGAGTTAAAGGACATTTACAAGCCCAGGGACTTGCATTGGTAATAAACATGATATACTACTCACATATTAGACATAATGGGCTTTAGATTAGGATATTTTTTTTTACTTTCTGTTATAGAGTTGGTTTGCCTATACTGTACATGACCAACATAAAAAACATATTTCTTCACAGGAAGTAGATAAAACCATGCCTTATCGCGTGTCCTGAAGACAAAAGCATGTTAAAAATATGTACCTGAATGAAAGGTAAAAGGAAAAAAAAGAGAAAAGATCAAATGAATAACATTTTTTTTAAATAAATAAAGTAGTAATAGGAATAATGAGAGTAATAAAGTGAGGCAACTCCCAACAAACTTTCGGATGTTATTTATTTGATGTGTAAGGTTTGCATCCCTCGCCATCTAACTTAGGCTCCTCTTATCACTGGGTTTCTAGACTGTGGCATCAGCGTGGGAGACGGAGACAGAGATGAATGCAGCAGCAGACTGATAGTTAGACTCTATATGTAATTAACAGCCTCCACTAAATAGTCAGTATGCATACTGATGAGGCCGGGGCTGAGCGATTGCACACATCCCCAATCTAATTTTCTCTGTCTTTTGTTCGACCGTTTTCATCTCTTTCTTGCTTGTTACTGTATGGCTGACTCACCAGCCATGGTTCCATTGAGCTGTGAAGTCAACTTTGCGGTTTTTAAGTGAATAAATTGACTTCATGACTGACAAGAATAAAATACTGTCAATTAATAAATGTTGTGAAAGCAATGAAACATGTTTGTTAGTGATTGTAGAGACTGCAACAATACAACGTCTGTCCATCCTGGGAGAGCCTCATTGCTCTTTCAAAAGACTCTTTCATTTTTCCCAGTTAATTGGGTATTTCTATTTTTCTTTCCCTTATCCTCAAATGGCTTTTTTTGGGAGTGCCTTGAAATCAATCTCAGCTTCCACTCCCTATAACATAAACAAAGTATTGTAGTCTCAGTAAATTCTGATTTAAAAATTCGACATGCCTTTGACCGTAATTGATACATTTATATTCATAATTAAATTACTTAAGTTCAATGGAATGGGGTAAATATAGTGCAGAGTATAGTAAATAATAAATGGTTACATACTCAACCCCAGCTAAGATTAGAATTGTAATCTCCTTGTGACTCTTGGAATGATGGAAACAACAAATCAATAGTACACTGACCAAAAAAGGTGTCGGCTAACGTATTAGCAGATTACTCTAACCACATATACAATCATTCACTACTATAATAATCTAAATTCCCACCAAATGTAGGTAAGGTTGTGCCCCATCCTTGAAGCTAGGAGTGAAAGCCAAAGTTAGCATGCCTAATTATCCAACCCAGTCTCACGGCATTTCGTGTTATAGTCACAACATTTAATCTATTGATTCGTGTTCACCAACACGATTTTCCACTTTTTTTCGTGTCACACAGAACGATTTTAAAAGCAATGTATTTCTATTGGCAGTATGTTTCGTGCCTGCACCACGTATCTTTGTCCGGTCGGGTCTTGGAAGACCGGAAGCTGTGTGGTTCATAAAAACATTTTCTTACTCAATATCAAGCCACGTTTATTGTTTTTATTTTAAATTCTATAATGTTGGACTTTTTTGCCATCCGTGAGGAAAATAAATGGGGCTCAGAGCCTCAGAATACTGAAATATGTATATTTAAAATATTTCTTTCCTTCTAATTTGTTATTCTTTTCTAAATAACACACTGTTATTTACTCAACAATAACACACAATTATCCTTGTTTTTATTTATTTGTTTAATTCTATAATCTCTGTTTTTTTTGCCGTCCGTCAGGAACTGAATTTCAAAATAAACTATCAACAAAATTGCGTTGCCAGGCAACAGCTTGGGGTGAAAACAGTATTTCCGGTCTCGAAGTTTTCATAGTAAAACCGAAAGTATTCCCCTCACTGTCACTAAAAACATCAGTTTATCCTTGTTAATTACACAACATTGATTGGTTTAAATTGTGTACAATGCTTTTGTGTTTTTAACCTTCGATTCGGAGAAACAAATCGTTTTTTCGGAGTTTAAGATGGCCGAAGACACTACACTACCCGAAATCCTCAGCTATCATTTGGGACTACAGTCCCTTTGCTTGACAAACCCCGTGATTAGTCTTCAATCTCTGTGATTGGATGTTGGAGTGGCAGTGCGCCAAGGTTACGCCGCGCGTCAAACAGCTCTTTGTAATGGAATGAAACCACGGCAGACTATCCAAAATAGGAATCGAACGGGTCCACCCCAACACCCCCCCCCCAGAACTACACATGCTGGATATTGTGTTTCGCAACATGTTCTATGGCACGTTTCTACTGGGAATTGTAGTTTTAAAATACGTTTTCGTATTTCCCATAATTAGAAAATGCCAGTATTAAACTGTGTACACCCCTGGACGTTTAGGAAACACATTGGTGTTATCAAATTTAAAACATATAATTAATAAATGGGTGAAAATTGCTTGTGTCCATAACGGGCAGCATTAATATATACACACATGACAGCTCAGGTCAGAAGAGCTTTATTTAATAGCTGGTCTTATGTCTGTGACCCCTTCTGTTGTTAATTGATAAGCCTGAA
Source organism: Trematomus bernacchii (assembly GCF_902827165.1). Lineage (NCBI taxonomy): Eukaryota > Metazoa > Chordata > Actinopteri > Perciformes > Nototheniidae > Trematomus > Trematomus bernacchii. The sequence goes on along the minus strand of NW_022987689.1, from coordinate 9,697,609 downwards.
ACATGCACTTGTCAAGGTTCAGAAGCAAATTTTGCAAATATGGCAGTAGTCATCGATCATCTTAAGATAAGATAAGATATACTTTATTGATCACAAGTAATACACAGCAGTATGTAAAACATGCAATTTATTGTTACTTTGTAATTCTACTCCACTACAATTCAGAGTTTGGGCATTCTGGCTATGCATCACTCATTCACCAATGGGTAATGTTTAGCTGGATTTTAGGAACTTCCCCTCTATTCTATTGGCTCTAACGGTTAAAAAGAGGTGTCAATCATCAAAATCGACGGAGGGGGGCCAGAGATATTGAAAATCCACCCAAATGACCCCAGAAGTGTTTTTGCTAAATCTCTCTAAAAAGGTCAAATGTCACTTGTTTTGCATCAATCTTGATACAGGGTACTTATTATATGTACTCCTATTAATATCTTTGTACATCCGGCACTAAACAGTTTTATTGTACAGATCAATGACAGTATCTTCTTGACTTTTTTATATTCTATATTTCTATCATTGACCTTCTACTCCCCTATTTTGTATGTACTCATCATCAAATATAACATATTCAACAAAGAAATTCAATAAAGTGCTTTAACCACTACAGTAGGTGGTTGCTGATATATTTATGATCCATGTCTCGTATTCAGTTTCGGTGGCAGTTCTTCCAGTTTGTCCAGAAGTCTTCTAATCAGGGCTCTATAAATAAAGAACTACGGCAGATGTGTAATATTTATTGCAGCCGAACTGTGTATTACAATGCCGTTATGTGATGACTTTCAAAGAGAAAAGCAAGCACACTCGGATTAAAGTATTATTTTCATCTTTTTTTTATGTTTTCGGATTTCATATCACATAAACACCATATCCCAACGTGCATTGCGGCTAAAACATCCAATCACCGAGCTTCAACCATAGCTGAGGATCTTGGGTAATCAGTTCAGTGGGTGTGTATCGCAATGACGCGCGAAATGTCCCATATATAGGCCTACGTCTGTTTCCGGTGACTTTATTTTGAAATTCAGTTCCTGACGGACGGCAAAAAGGTCAGAGATTATAGAATTGAACAAATAAATAAAAGGATAATTGTGTGTTATTGTTGAGTAAATTAAAGTCTGTTATTTCGAAAAGAATAACAAATTAGAAGGAAAAACAGATTTAAAAAATACAGATTTCAGTATTCTGAGCTCCATTTATTTTCCTCACGGACGGCAAAAAAAGGCCAACATTATAGAATTTAAAATAAAAACAATAATCGTGGCTTGATATTAAGTAAGAAATGTTTTTATGAACCACACAGCTTCCGGTCTTCCAAGACCCGACTGGACAAAAAGACGTGGTGCAGGCTCGAAACATACTACCAATAGAAATACATTGCTTTTAAAATCGTTCTGTGTGACACGAAAAAAAGGGGAACATCGTGTTGGTGAACACGAATCAACAGATTAAATGTCGTGACTATAACACGAAATGCCGTGAGACTGGGTTGAATTTTCAACATCCTCTCTCTTTTGTCCATATCTTCAGCTGGACTATCCCCCCCCCTCCCTCCAACATAAAATACAATTGTAACACAAAACACTTTATGTTTAAACTGTCAAACAGGAAGACAACAAATAAAAAAGAGCCCCACTGGCATTTTGGAAAATATGGCGCAAGCTCACAATTGCTATATGTTATTAGCATTAGCAAGCTACAGTACTGCGAATGTATGTGGAGGATGCTAGCTAAATGCCAAAATGCTATGTTAAACAACTATCTTCCAGCTCTTTATCAGACTTTCAGTGTGTTATTCTCCATTTTCAAATGCTGCTTTTAAAACTTAAATTGAGAGTGCCTGTTGGATCATTCAGGAGGTGGGCGTTGGGATTAATTCCAGTAAATACACAGAGCCGTGCCAGCTCTGACTTTCTACAATGGTTCAAATGTAAATAGATAGTTAGGTAACAGGAGTGACTGGCATTGCTCAGCAAGACTTGGACACACTTGATTATTGGTTATTTTTTAGACATTACATTGCCCTTTAAATCAGTATCTTGTTTTTTTTCTACATTATTTCAACGGAACCATGTATACTTGTACTTCTAATGTTTAAAAGATAAATATAAACAAAAACAAAACTCTTATTAAATCAGAGGACAATGTCAAATACAACCTAATGTGGTATGGCGTTGTTAATAGATCTGTAATTTTCTGAGGAAAGAGAGCAGAGCAAAAGAAAAATGATACATTTTCTGCAGAATATACAGCAGAATGTCACTTATTTTCTACTAAGGATAATATCAGCCTGTCGCACTGGCATGGTAAACCGCTATAATTGAAGTGACTCTTCAGTCATTTCCCCTAGGTAAGCACAATAACAAGATAATTCAATACTTTATTTAATAAGATTACAAAAGAAATGAGTAGTTAATTCAACATGATAATGATAGAAAACAGAGTTGAGATTACTTAATAATTTACTCGATTTAACAATTGTTTATTGATCCACAGGAGAGGAGTCCTTGACCATTTTCCTGGACAAGCAGAAGCTGAATAAGAAGTCGGAGGGTAGCAGCAACAGCTCAGTGGTGTCTCTAGAGCTGCTCCATCAGCTGGCTGCTTCTTACTTCACAGATCGAGAGAGCACCCTTAGGCGACTGCACCACCTCCAGATTGCCACCTCTGCTATAAAGGTACTGTACACAAACACACAGCGAGAAACTAAGCCTACACACAGCACATACACAGACACCTTTTCAAGCAGAGCTACAAATGTGTGAAATGTATATTTCACTTCATAGCAGCTGTGTAAATACACTGTTTATTTCCTTTATGTAGACTCATGTTTGCAGTTCTCCAGGTCCACAAACAACCACTCATCAAGGCTAGACACAAAAACATTAACGCTCCTGTAAAACTGTCCCTTTTGGATATATTACTCCAAGCTGTGCCTCTAACAAATAGCTGTGCTTGGTCTCAATGTATGCACACAAACAGTCTTTTTTAAAGCTTATCTTCAAGGTGCATCATTGCTCAAAAGCTGAGGGAGAGATGAGGAGAGCTTGCGAGGACATTTAGAAAAAAAAAGAAAGAAAAACTGGCCTGGATTTAAAGCACAGTGTATGCACTGAAACCCACAGAGGCACTAAAGCGAGGCAAATGTCAAGTTTCTTTAGAGTCCCAGTGGGAAAGTATGTTTATGCATACTGTAGTCTACTGTACGCCACCTGGAATGGGTTACAGACTGCTGTGTTCTCTCCTGTAAGTGCATGAGAGTTATAACACCTGGTAATTATCGTTAGTTCCGTTAAAAGCTGTTGGACCTTGGCACAAAGTGGCTTTGATACTATCATTTTAAGTGGTTTAACACCTTTTTGAGCATGTAGGTTTTTTATTTTCATGGACTCACTCAATTCACTTCACTCTCAACTCAACATGTCATAATTTACCAGAAATCCATCACCAGTTTTTTGTTTAGTCATTAATTGCATTAGGTACAGTTTTGTTGAAAATCCACACAAAAAACACAGACAAATAAATCCTATTATCTCCTGGGCCTGGTTTCGCCTGGTTTAAATCTGTTTATTTCCTCCTGACGGAAGCAAAGCATTATTGTGACATACATTTTTCATATTGGAACAGATTTGCTGGCTCTTATGCGATGACAGCAGGTGTGTGGGTGGGTGTACTCTGCTTTCATGCTTCAACTTCAATAGCAAATCAGATTGAAATGAGTTATGGCTAGGTGGAAACTTTGTGTGTACCTTGAATTAGGTTGCTCATTTACAAGTGCTGTCCCTAAAAACCCTGCATGTGGCAGGTTCCCACTATGCAGAGGTGAGATCGACCATTCATGTTTTCAAAAGTCACTTTAAAAGAGGACACTAAAGTACTTCATTGCTTGAAAATGTATTTCCTCCAAAACCTTGAAAGGTATACAATTGCTATTTCGCAAAGAAAACAGGCAGAATAATATTAAAACATGACATTGAAATATCATGATGGGAAAAAAATGTGTTTAATGAAGAAGATGTTAAGTACATATTAGTAAAAGTGAATCTAAGGGAAAAAGCATAACATACTTGTCGACAGTGAAGAAAATAGCAGAAGAAAAATAGACCACCACTTTATATGCAAGCAACAGTAACATTGAAGAAGTATTAATGCTGAATCTCATTACAACTTCAGCACCCAGAGAAACACATTGTCTGCTAAGCCTGATTTAATAAGGAACTGAAATCTTTGCATCATTTGATACATTTGTGTCTGTGGGGAGAATATAATAAGTGGCTGCTGCACTAAAACAATCGCTTATCTTTTGCAAAGAAGTCAACAGTTGTAAATAAGTAAAAGGCACCATTAAGATCTGATTTCCCGTGTCAGTTAGTCTGGTTTCAATCCATCCAGAAATATTTTGTGAAATGCATTTTTTATAAATCCTCTGCCTCTCAGGCCTATTAAACAGCCCTGCCTTCAATCAGTATGTGTCAAATGCTGCAGTTTGGTCTGAGTGGAGCCTTCTTTAATGCAAAATGATGTATAATAACATAATGTCTTATAGTTGTGACATGTAAGAAGAATTAAAAAACAAGTCATATTTATAGCAGTAGGAAATGGGCCAATCCATAGGAACATATGATGTCTCGTCTATCTAGTATTGTTAGAAATGACCATTAAATATTCGTATATAAATTCCTTCTTTTACTGTTCTATATGTCAAATCGGGTAATTCTGATCCTTTCTTTACTTAATCGATACATCATTCAAGCATATAATGTCAGCAAGAAACTCTGGCCTTTTGGTCCTTTAAAGAATGATTTCCTTTTCTCACTGTTGTGGGTAGAAGTGATTTTTATCAATATGAAACATAGCTGTAGTAATTTTAAATACAACTCTACACAAGGTTACCTGTACAGAGGAAGATTTAACTACTATTTCTGCTACAGTTAATACCCACAGGCTTTATTCTGTTGGTCTATTTTGTAACAAAACCCCCTTCATACACATTTACCTTTTAAAGAAAAGACTTTTGCTTTCAATCAGCGCCCTTCGAATTTGAAGGGCTTCTACATAAACACATAAAGTTCCCACCAATGGTTTGAAAAGAGATTTCTATGTTTGAGTTTTTGTCCAAGCAAAAACATTTGTAAACGTGGTGTAATTTATCAAAATGAATCCATGGTTGAACCTTGTTTTTACACACCACAGTTCTCCCAAAATAATATAATTAGGTTGTGGAATATGTACCTGAATACATTTGCATATTAATCATGAAATGCAACAAAACTAATTTCCTAATTCCTAATAACCTCACACCAACCATGTGCAGGCAGTTTTTAATATTATTCAGACTCAGCTCTCTGAGCTTAAGCTTATTTTAAATGTTGATAAAACTAAGGTAATGCCATTTTCGAAAGCCAAAAAGACACCGGAGACCACTTTGGATATTGTTACTACGCAAGGACAAGAACTTGAAGTGGTTGCCTGTTATAAATACCTTGGTATTGAAAGTAGCTATCTCCTGAGATCTCATGCTGTGGTTTTGTTAAATGTGCCAAGTGCTAGGACTGTCTTAGGGACGAAAGCTTTTAGGTGCGCAGCTCCTCTAACTTGGAACTTGCAAAAATAATGGAAACTGAGCAATTTGGTTCCACTGCATGTTTTTAAAGCTCAGATAGATGCTATGCAATCTGATACTGTTGGTACCTGTAAATGTCATTAGGTATGTCAATTGTAAATCCCTGTATCTATGTTGTCTGATGTCCTTTTTGTTTTTCTGTTGTTTATGTTTTTATGTCTTCATGTGGAACCTACTTGCAGCAGGTCTCCCTTGAAAAAGAGATCGATGATCTCAATGGGATTCACCTGGTTAAATAAAGGTTTGAAATGAATCTGATTACCTGTACAGTATATGATGACATAAATAAAACAGCTTTCCTTCTGGAAGAATGACAGGCAGGTAAATAGTGTAGGTGTTTTTCTGCTTTTGCAAACATCCAGTGATGGTGCCTGCCTGCCCCCACACACACACGCACACGCGCACGCACACGCACGCACACGCACACGCACACGCACACGCACACGCACACGCACACGCACACGCACACGCACACGCACACGCACACACACTCACAAGTGCTCACTCAACAAAAACACAGCCAATCCCACCCGGAGAGGAGCATCCTTTACATGTGTCTGCTAAATGAGTATCTCCGGTATGCAAGCCACCTGCCGCGCCGTGATGAACTCATCACCCCGAGAGGAAGTGACACTGAGTGGGAAGTACTTGACCTGTGTCCATGTACGCCTCTAGGCTCTGTCGCTGCAGCACTGTGTGGGAGGTGGGAGTGGAATACATTATCTTTATCTCCGGCAATAAAGTGGCGGAACCTCTATCACACATTTAGTGCAGACTACCGTTCTATGAGAGAAAGATAAATCCATCTGTAACACCTGTGTGAAATGTTCTGTTTGTAATGAGAGGAACTGGCTGTGTAAGATGTTTCTTTCACCACAGCCCTGCCATTTTTTAAGAGCCAGAATCAGCAGGGAACTGCAACCAGATACTTTGCTCCTCTATAAAACCTCATCATGTTGTAGTAAAAAACGTTTTGTGCAAATTTAGATTTTTTATTGACCACTATAGTATATAGCCATATAAAAACGAAAAGTAAAGCTTTATATTCCTGAAAACTAATTTTAGAACTAAATCTCCATAACTTTTGGTGTCACTTAAATCTCCAATATTACTTTATGGTGTTTTCTTTTTATTTCATGCTGTCATATAACAGAATAAATCACTATAGTAGTAAATCTAGCAGTTTGTTTTTTGGAATGCAATGGGACAAAGTCATAAATTGGTCATTGCTCATCACATTTGATTCACATAATTCTGTATATTGTTTTCTTTGTCAGCTGTCTGTCTTTGTTACAGGCATAGCACTCTTAGAACCCAGGCTTGCCTTATTCTATATATATATATATATATCCTATTCTAGTTAAAACTTCAAGAGAGGACAAGACCATCAGTGCCATTTTTTGATACAATGCACATCAAAGAAGAGGTTACATGAGCATAACAATGTAAATAGAATATATGTTTTGTTTGACAATTGTTTAAATCAGTTGTCATAATTCGGCTGTTGAAACAGGAACAGTTATACATGAGGGAATGTAAAACAAAGTGTTTAGGGTCATGAGAAAAACACACAGTTCCTGCCATGTTTGAATAATGCACCATGTTGAATAAACATTAAAAACAAAGTTGGCCCATGTTGAATGATCCACTCAGTGAAGAGCTCTTGGGAGTTTTCAACAAAGGCACAGACGGGGGTGGCAGCTCTCAGGTGGGTTATCATTGAAGTTCCTCACATTAGTTACAAACAAGCCCAGCATGCATTTGGTGTAACGCAGTGTAAAGATAGCGTTCTGCTTTCATGTTTTCTGCAAAGAAAACAAGTCAAATGTAAAGTGTAGTAGACTAAGGGAATAAACACTTTTAAAGTAAGATAGACATTTAACATGAGAAAAAAGAAAAAGACTCATGGACTTCTTGTATTAAAGTGATACTTTATACAAATATGCACCTGTTAGCACCTGTTAGCATCCACTTGCATCTTTGCATTGACTCTATTAGCAACAGGCTGCCTCAGAGATTCCCCCTTAGTTCAGTCTGATCAGACTTTAAGAGGCTGGCTTTTATTTTAAAAGAGAACTAATTGTGTCGATACAACAACACATTTGAGATGCAACAGTGGAGTCATTTTCTAATTATCAAAGCAAAGATTATCTTCACTCACATCTTGAACAACACCCAACACAGCCTCTCACCCCTCCACTAATCTCTCTTTGCTTCTCGCCTTTATGTTCCGCTAATCTTTAACCAAATCTCAGTGATTTCTCTCTTTCTTTGAGATATTTGAAAGATGTTTTAGATATGTATCTTTTTGTAGCGCCTTGAAGGCTAACTTCCATGTCTTTTGATAATAGATGCAATCTCAATGCAAGGAACAGTGTGTAGAATTGAGGAACAGGGGTATTTTAAGGATGGCAAGTGCGCACAGATTGCTTCATTTGCCAAAGAGTGTGATTTAGCTGGAAAATGGCTTTGCCAGAGGCTATATCCATCTTATAAGGCTAATTGTACTATCTTAAGCACTCGCTCTGGAAATAAACTATTTGTTGTACCCTTGCTCATTCATTCTCAAAGTTATTTCTCTTTCTTTCCCCTTCCTGTCTTTAGTCTTTAATCATCATGTTCTTTTTGTCTCAAGCTTGATCTTTGAACATATCATTCTCGCCCACACTCATACCCTTTGTCTCTTTATATACTTGACTTTTATATTTCATCCTCTGCGCTTCTCTCTTGTGTCTGCACTTCATTTTTTCTTGAAGCCGTATATAGTAGCTGAGCATTTTCACAACATGTCAAGAAGGTTGTCTTTTTTGTAATATACTAATGAGGTTTATGGTGAGATGTTTGATCTGTAATGAATATGTAATTGAGGTGACAGCAGATATATCAATTACATTTCTTCAACCTAACTGTAACTGTCGAGCAGAGTGAGGGCAGATGAAAGATTGTTATAAAAATGCATACATATACACTTTTTTTTTTAAGGATATCAAGCAGCAGGAGTCACTTAAAATGATATAACTCTTTCATCCACCTCTCTGTTTGTTGCTCATCTTGTTATTGTCCTAAACCTAATTGAAATCATGTTTGTGCCTAAACCTTATCCAACCTTAACCCCGCCATAACATTTTGTCGGCCAGTTTGGGACAGTTGGGACACATTATTGACTTATCACTTGTCAGGAAACAGTTCCCACATACATATCCAGCAGAAATGGAGCAACATGTTAGTGTTCACCTTATGTATGCAATTGTCCCTCTCTTTTAGCTCTGTTTTTGGTCTCCACCATCTCCTGGGGGAATAATCTGTCTTTTTAGCTGCGAAATAGATATTGCATAATACAATGAATATTTTCCTGGATTCTGGGTGAAATATACTGTCCATGACATACTTTAAAATGAGTCTACTATTTGAACATATTGCGTGAAGACAGGATACATAAAACATGTCAAAGGTTTGGGGAATAGTGGTTATAGGGGCTTACATTTTCCATTAGTTCGAAAAACAAGTAGTGTCATTGAAGAAGTAACACATATGTAGCTTTGCCTGTGATGTGGCCACCCAGAATCCAAAATCATAATGCCTGCTCCAACATCTTGGCAACATCTTTAAAATATTACCTTTTGAATATCAGATGCACATACAGATCTGGGTGCATCTGCAACAACTCTTTAAACCAGAACAAGGCATCAGACTTAATGCAACCTTCCCTTTGTATCTCTTTAAAGTTTACATTTTCCTTTTCAAGAACCTGTGCTTGCTTTCTCCCTCCTTTCCACTGTTCTCCACGAGACAGCCACCACATTGCAGGCAGCTGTGGCTGCAGGTGTGGGAGGGAAGCAAAAGATGGCGACACCTTTCCCTGCTGTCAGGGGGCTCCGCCACATCCAGTCCTCTGCCTGCCTTCACACACCCTGCCTGCCACAAGCTGTGTGTGTCATACTGCCAGAAATGGGAAAAAACGCCTTCCTCATGCAGTGCTAATGTGGCAAATTAAAAAAACAACAACATATATTTAAAAAAGATCTGTCCTTCTTCTGTTTCCTAGGTAACTGAAACAAGGACGGGCCCTCTCGGCTGCAGTAACTACGACAGCTTGGATTCAGTTAGCTCGGTGTTGGTGCACAGCCCGGAAAATAAGATCCACCTAAAGGGTAAGGCTCTATAACACACACACACACACACACACACACACACACACACACACACACACACACACACACACACACACACACACACACACACACACACACACACACACACACACACACACACACACACACACACACACACACACACACACACACACACACACACAGACGCATTGACAAAAAGAAAAGGTCCACTGAGGGATTTCACACACACACACTTGAACACACACTCTGTCACCACCTCCATCCACCACCCTGCCAAGACTCTCACCTCCTGTGTGTAGCAGTTGGCCGGGATGACCCTTTACTTTACGCTGCAGTAGTTTATATGTCTGTTCTGCCTGACTGAATCTCGGTCTCATGGGGAATAGGTTATCTTACCAGGCTGTAGATGGACCATGTCTGGCAACACTGACCCCAACCTCACCCCTCTAACAACTGCACCCGGAGAAAAAAAGTACACAAGCGAAGCTGAAGTGGTAATCAAAACGCATAACCTAATCAATCTGATGATGGTTATTGGTGGAACAAGAAACCTCTCTTGGACATTCAATCACACTGCTAAAATAATTATGGGTAATGTTCTTAGCCTTAATAACCTTATTAATTTTGCAACACTTGGTGTGTGCAGTGAATTTTGCAACAATGCATCCAGTGCTATAGTCCTACCTATAGCTTTTGTATATACTTTGTGGCAAACAAGAAGAAGTTTCAGTATAAGCATCTTGTTTAAAACTGATTACATTCAGAAGGGGCCATCTTTGTTCCTTGAAAGTTTGATATTTTTGTAATACATGGCTGTCATACAAGTATTAAAGACCCCACTGTCAGAACATTTTATTCATTGGCACAAAAGTCAGTAGAAACAAACACAGATTGTGACATAAAATACACAGGGATAGACCGAAAATAAGGTATGTATTTATTTATTTTCAATTGGATATAAAAAAACAAAACAAAAAATTGATATAAAAAAGATTGTTATACATATTGCCAATTAGTTTGTGTTACTAAGATTTGTAATATAGCGCACAGTGTTTGTATGATTGTGACTGATAAAGCTACATGAGTATCTGTTTCGCAGGGCTCTATAGTAAAACAATTATTATGGTTATTGTCAATATTATTCCTTAAAAGAAAATGATCACCACTCAATGGGATAAATCTCAATTTAGACATTTTGGGGGGACCAGAGTGGTTTGTAGGATGGGCTGGAAAGCTGTAAGTAAGTCTATAAACAATTGTATAAACAATTTGAGTACAAACTATTGTACAGTAAGGAAGAGCCATTAGCATGGAATATTCAAAATATCTAAATTGGTGATCCGGCAAATGAAATTAGTCTGTACTAACAGCATTTGATGTATGCTACAATATTAACAGGACTGCTTCCTATATTGACATTTGGAAGGAATCAATCACCCTAACTGGTTTCTCAGGGTCCTATCTGCATCCAAATGTTGTTTTTAGTTTTCAATAGGCAAGGATAAAACTATGATTAGTGTAGACCGTAGCATAAAAAAGTAACACTGTTGAACATGTGGTTCCACTGATGATATGATTAAAATTCCCTTTGAAGACGGCTTGTGAGCCACGCACACAGCTGCTGATGGTTGACACATATGCCGTGATGGAGCAGGAGGTGGTCAGTGAACAGTGAACACTACAAATCCAGTGAATATCGGGATCAGTGTAACACTCAATATTAATAGGAAAACATTTGCTTATTTGCTACATGACCATATTGGATGGACAAGAGATCCCCATTCTCTACAGCGATTATGCTTCTGTGCCTTAAACAACATGTAAGATGCATAGTTTTTGCTGAGCTTCAAAGCTGACTATCCGCTCTGTTTATCAGAAGGGAGAGCCTTACTGCCACTCCTGGCAAATACTAACCTTTATCAACCAAAACAAAAGACATACATGTGTCTAAATTGCTGTTTAAGAGGTGGCTTTAATTTGATATGGTTACTTTATAATCTTGAGTTTTAGTCAACCTCTTTTACCTATATACTCACTAACTCCCTGTCATTCTCATGCATGCTCACACATTAACTAGTCAAAGTCAAAAGTCAAGACAAAGTCAACTTTATTGTCAATCTTCCAGTTTGTGTGTACAGACAGAGAGATCGAAATACCGTTTCCCACAATCCCGAATATAAAAACAAATGTATACAAAAATATAAAAATATGTGTGCAAATATGTATATATACACGGTCAAAGACACATGTTTACATGTGCACACATTAAGACCTAAATAAAAACAAAACAATCAATATATACAAAAAACAGTCACTTCAATATTTTGAGAATGTACATTAGTGCAAGATAAGAAATAATTATAAATTAAAAAAAGATCAGACAGAACATTTTGTTCAATTCAGATTATTTTTAAATGTCTTGATGAATGCCTAAACATGACTTTTTAAAGTAGCTCTGAATTACCATATTCTTTACATCCTAGTTTTCAAGGGTCACTTGCAAATCACAATTGGCTCACAGGGTCATTTCCCTTGAATTTTCAGAGTCAGCGTTTTCATGGTGGGGTGGCTAACTACCTTGTTCCCATTGTTCTTTTAGACCATGGAGAGAACTCATCATACTTCTGAAGCAATCTCCTGTGGACTGTATCACTTCAGGTGTTAATAATTCAATAGCAGATACTACTTCTGCTGAACTGATGATCGCAACTATTTTTCAGATGTTTTTGGGCACAGGGCAGGCTTGTGGGCACACTGTCTAGTACGAAAAAATAGTCAAATAACGTAAAGTCAAAAAAGAATACACTCCCTGGCCAGCCATCCTTTCCCTTTTAGGAAAATCAGCACTGATCTGTAATCTGTTCTAAAAAGAAGTCAAAGGGAGGGCTCAGGGCAGACTTTCTAGTCATTTGTGTTTGTCCTTGAGACTGTACCTAATCCCAAATTTGAGGTATCACACATTTCATTGATCCACTGCTTCAGAGTGAGCGCTTTTGTAAAGCCAAAGGCAATAGTGTTGAAGAAATGAATGTACTATGCCCTGCTCTTCTAATAAGAGATGAGCATTATCAGCAGGGGATCTGACTTCAGTGTGACATCCAACAAAGTACGAAAAACAGCTTGGTTTCTGAGCAACAGCTCAAGTTAAACCTGAATTTGGCCTAATGTCATACTCGTATGTGTT